>NC_081300.1:49288500-49599500 GCF_030435805.1 Mustela lutreola | reverse complement strand
CAGAGAGCTGGATGCGGGGCTCGATCCCAGGATCCTGGGATCATGACCTGAGCTGAAGGCAGAGGCTTTAACCCACTGGGCCACTCAGGCACCGCTGGATATACTTTTAAATTACAGCTAAATAGGCTTTTTAAATGGACTGCACATAGAGTATAAGAAAAAAAAAAGAAGTTTAGGATAATTTCAAGTTTTTTTTTTTATTTAAACAACTGGAAATAATGGAATTGCTAAAATGAAATGGGGGAAAACAGGGAGGAGCAGGTTGGCAAGGTATGGGAATCAGGAGTTTTTTCTGGACATGTTACAAATGAGATGCTTATTAAACATTCAAGTGGAGTCAAACAGACGGCTGGACATACAAGTCTGGAATTTGGGGAGAATGTGCTTGTACACTGATGCTATTTAAAGCCATGAAGCTGGATGAGAACAAGGCAAGAGTGATCCCTTGGGCCCTCCAAACTTTAAAGGTCTCAGAGAGGGGAAGGGACAAAGGAGCAAAGGAGGTTAAAAGTAGCCAGTTCAGTAAGAAAAAATGCCATGTGATGTCACAGAAGCCAACTGAAGAAATTTTGTCAAGAGAGAGTAATCAACTATGTCAACAGCTACTGTTAAATAAGATAAGGACTGAGAATTGACTATTGTCTTTAACTATTAGGAAGTCATCAGTAACCATGGGAAGGGTTATTTTGGTAGCATCTTGAGTGCAGAAGTCTGGAATGAGCTAGAGAGAGAAAGGGAGAAGAGGAACTGAATATAAATGGTATGTCACCTTTCAAAGAAGTCTGCTACAAAAGGAGGCAGAAAAATAGGATGGCAGCTGGAAGTAAAATGCACTTAGAAGATGGCTATTTTTTACAAAGATGTTTAATGTATGTTTACATAACAATGAAAATTACTGTATGAAGGAAAAAAATGAACCCAGGAAAGGTGAGGATTCCTGAAGTCATATTCTTATGTAGGCAGAAAATGGGATCGAGGTGGTTAAAAGCACATTTTGTTTATTTACATCAGTCAAGGAAGGCAGGGTTTATAGCTACAGAGGAAGACAGGTTAGTAGCTATGAGGGTGGGACAGAGCAGAAGTTCTCAACTTCTAGGAAGCAATGCCGTTTGTTGAGTGTGAGGATGAAGACAGGTTGCTGAAGATCTGAGGAGAAAGCAGAAGATATAGCTATCTCAAAGTGCAGAGAAGTTAGTATGTTAGGAAAAGATAGGAAGTACTGCCAATGTTAATTAAGTCTATGATCCTAGGGGTAGTTCTGGGCTATTATAACACAAGGTTTGAGATTGACAAATGTACTCCTACCTGGGCTTACTGCTTTGTAGCAAATTCAGGTAAATGTATCTAAGTTATATATAAAATGCCAGAAAACCTATTTATCCCAAATTACAGTTCTATCCCTGGCTATGCATATGTGCAAGAGAAAAAAAAGAAATAAGATGGTTCAGGGTAAAACTGTCTGCAGCTATAGCCATTCAACTTCCTTCACAACTCCCCATAAATAAAAGACTTGTCTTTACCAATGCCTAAGGCCAATCTGTCACCTTTATTCTCCTGCCTCCTTAATGAAATCAATTTATTAATGACTCCTTTTTCTTCTAGGTTATAAGATTATAAGCAGGAGCTTTGTTCTTGTTCACTGCAGTACTGAAGTCTCCAGCCCACAGAAAGTGCTCAGAAATTTTGTTTCAGTCAATGAATAGATGTGTAACTTTCCCCACTCTGGTATCTTTCCCATATCTCATTTAAATATGCTCAAATCTCTGCTATCTTTAAAAAGAAATGGCTCTTTTTCAACTTCTCCTCTAGCTATTGTTCTATCTCCTTGCCTCAACAACCATATTTCTTGAATTTTTTAATTTAAGAAATATTTACTGACCATCTACTATGTTCTAGGTACAATTCCAGGTGCTCTATATTTAACAGTGAAACAGAGTTAAGGACAAAACATTTAAAAATTCCTTTCTTTGCTGAGCTTAAGTTATAGCAGAGAGAAAAACAGTAAGTAAAGTAAGTCACCAAATGCTATAATATACTGGGAAGGGAAAAGTGCTACAGAGAAAAACAAAACATGTAAGGAAGTACTAAACTGGGCAGCAAGGTGGGGTGGGGAAGTTTGCACAATTTTAGGAAGGATATTCAGGGAAGGCCCCTCTGAGATGACATTTAGACCTAGGCCTGAAGAGGGTGAAGGAGCATGCCATGTGGATACTCAGAGGAAAAATGTTCCAGGAAGAGGGGAGAGCTAGTCCATAAGCCCTGAGGCAGAAGAGTAACTGATTAGTTTGCTGAACGGTAGGAGGTAAATAGGGCTACTGTCTACGCTTGGTCTCCACTTCTACCCTTACCCTTATATTCATTCTTATTACCATTTAGGAACTGTTCTCAACAAAATAACTAATAACCTTAAATATAATGGACAATTTATTTTTTACCTGACCTTTTTGAGTATTTGGCACTTTAAATCACTTTGTCTTCTTTGAAGTATTCTATTTTCCTAGACTTTGTGATCCTATTCTGTTTTCCCCTTGTATTACTGGTTACTTCTTACATTCCCTTCCTCTGCCCTTTCTTTGGAAGTAAAGGTGCTAGAAGTCTATCATCAGCCTTTACATCTTCTCATCCTACAGTAGGGATTATAGCTTGTTACCTGAGAGGGTAAAATGAGTCCACATAAGTGTTCCTCCAGACATACAATTAAAATAAATTTGGGCCAACATTTTACATAAAATTCAGATTTCTGGCTCCTCTTGAAAAATCAGATCTTGTAATACTGAATCAATGTTACCATGTGGCAGCAAGTGGTTAAAACTGAGATGAATTCCTCAGTTTGTTATAATACAACTTACACATTGAACATACCCAACTAGCTTCAAATTAGGTAAATGGGTGGTACTGTAAGTTCATGAGTTAATAAACTTTGATGTACATAATCACCTTAACAAATCTCATCAATCTCTGTTTCAGTATATGACAATGACTGTCAAATCAGCTTCAAGTCCTTCCTTATCTTTTCTCTGAGCTCTGAAGCAATTTCAGAACCATTTCTCTTGGGACAACCCACAGGCACTGCCTATAACAGGTCTGAAATGGAAAAAATCGTGTCTCCCCTTGTTTCACAAATTTGGCATTCCTTAACTCAGGGACCAGTGCTACCATCACCCCAACTTCCCTGGTCAAAAACTTGAGAACCCACCTGAAATCTTCCCCAACTTTTGTCCCCACACTCCCAAATCTACAAGTCCTATTGCCTCTACTTCCTATTTTCCCCATGTACTTGCCTCTCCTTTTACTGTCAACTTCCACTATAATTTTACATTTAGATTTTCCAATGGTTACATAATTCAACTTCCTGTATCCGCCAGTTCTGCCTCTAATCCATTCTCCACTTCAAAGAATGAAGCTTTCTAAGACACTACCTTGTCAGTTCCTAGCACTTTGTTATAGACACTTACCTTAATTACATTTGTTTCCTGACTAGATTCTGAAGTACTTGAGGGTAAGAACCATAACTTACTAATGATCATATCACTGGCATGAAGCATAGTACTTACCACACTAGTGGTGATCAGTATATTTCTTTTAAATAGATCAAACAAGGGCAAACTTATCAACCCTATAGAACAATATGGTATGTGGAAGATTGGGTGCTCTCTTTACAGTGAATGCACACAACATGGGACTGCATACTACACTGCAGACACCATACAAATGATAGGCAATAGACTATAACAGGGGTCTATCACTGTCACAGAGACTAACCAGAAAATGTACCTTTGCTCCTACCTTAGATACCACTAAATATATTAAAGATCTAAGCACTAAGTGCCTATGGTTGTTAACAACACAAAGAAACAATCAGACGGTACAATTATGTATAAGGCAGTCTTCACCCCTGTATAAATCAGACCTGAATATGACTAAGACTCCCAGTTAGGGATGTCCAATTAAGTTTTCTATGAGGATAGAAATGTTCTGTACACCTGTGCTGTCAAATATGGTTGACACTAGCTAAATGTGACTGCTGGCCACCTGAAATGGGGCTAGCACACCTGAAAAACTAAATTTTAAACTTCATTTAAATAAATTTAAATTTTTAAAAATAAGTTTAGATTTAAATGGCTACATAAAATACATAAAATTACATATTATACATACATACATAATACATAAAATTACATAATAAGTTCAATTTAAATGGCTACATAAAACCAGGGGCTATCATATTGGATAGCACAGTTCTAGATTTAACCATAGATTTGCAGGAAACACAGAACAAGAATGTTCAACTGTGGAAATGGAATCAATAAAATCAGTGCAACTGAGGAAAATTACACAGGAAAAATGACCCAGTTCCATCAACAAATAAGTGTTACGATAGTGATTATTTAGTGGTGGGGGAAGAAGAGGCAATACAGTGGGCTTTTAAAGTGGATAGCAAGGTTCTCTTTCATGGGTAGTAATTATAATAACATTTGTCATATAATTCATAGATCTGTGCATGTTACAATATTTAATGTATTTTTGGTTTCAGCAATAAAATGATTAAATTTTTAAAATTTCTACATGAAAAGAGAATATAAAAATGTCAGAAAACTAGTTTTAATATCTGTTCCACCTAGCTATAAGAAGTTGTTATACTTAAATAGCTTTAGGTCTTCTTCTAAGGCCCTAAGCAGATATGCAATGGAACTTAACCTGCCTAATAACTAAAAGGGAGACCCTAAATACCTTTACATAGCATAAAAGAAGGACTTAAGTACAGCATGAACTATTTAAATACAAATAGATGTTTAAAGATGGAGAGACCTTTGAAAACAATTTAATGTTTAGAGTTTACCAAATCTCTGTACAATTACCATAGCGTTAATGTAGGACTTCTTCACCATAAAGAGAAAAATCAGTCTAAATTTAGTTTGATTTGTTCAGAATTAGCCTAATGAGATTTGCTCTATCATTCCCATCAGAATAATGGCAAATCTACTCTCTATTTTTAAACTTAAAGAACGCTATGATGTAATAGTGATTCTTGTTCTAAAGAAAAATGGATAGACATACTTTTCACTTTGTAGTTCTTGTATTTTCTTTAAACTTTCTCTGTTTTTTTCTTCAATTTCTTCTTTAAGTTCCTTTACCTGGGTTTTATAAAGTGTCTGCAAAATAAGTGATTGGGAGAAAGAAATGTTTATGAGGAGTTTAAAAAGTTTGGTAGTTTCTTATAAAGTTAAACAACATACAATCCAACAATTCTATTCCCAAGTATTTACCCAAGACAAATGCAAGCATATATCCACACAAAATCTTGTACATGAATTTTCACTGCAGCCTTATCACAAATTGTAAACAATCAGGTTCATCAACAGATGAATTTTAAAAATTGTGGAGTATCCATACTGAATGATAAAAAGGAATGACCTGCTGATACAAATTACATAATACACCTAAAAAATATTTTGCTGAGTGAAAAAAAAAAAAAAAACAGGTGCTAAAGACTATATACTGCATGATTCCATGTATGTGGAATTCTGGAGCAGGTAAAAATAGTCAATTGTGACAGAAAGCAAAATCAGTGGTTACCTGAAAATAGAGGTAAGTGGGGAAGAGGGACTGCAAATGGCCACTGGGAATTTGTGGTGAAAGAAGGTTTTACATGTTCATTTTGGTGGTTGTCACATAGTATACACATTTGTCAAAACATACACTTTAAATTGCTACGAGTAACTGTATAGAAATTATATCTCAAGGACATTAAATATTATATTGATTTGGGAAAACATTATAAAGAAACTTAGCAAGCACTATTCATTTAAAAGTTATATCAATTCTTAAAGTGAATAATGTTAGAAAAACCACTTCTCTTTTTGGGTAGGTGGGATTGAGTGGGCGGTTGAGAGACATGAACAAAATACCAAAACAAGATTCATCAAACATTCTGCTAACAAGTAATACATACTTATTATAGAACAATGGTCCTTATAAAATTCATTCAGCTTTTGCTAACTCCAACAACAAATATTTAACAGATATGAGGGAGCATTAGACCCATGTTCTGTTAAGGTGCTGTGATTATAAAGGGAACTTCCAGTTCTGCAGTCTTTTTTTGTAAACTATCCTTTTTCATATATAAGATAAGGAAAAAAAAAATAGTAAGGACCAGCAAATAGCTATGGAGAATTACTTTTAAACTGTGAACTTACTTATCCCTCTAAGAAATAGCACTTCTCTAGGAGAAAAGTACAAATTTTTCAATGGGAATGTAAATAAAAGAGGTATTAGATTATTCTGTGAAAGTATATGGACAAGAAAGTGTGCATGGTATTACACACCACTGCAGAAGTGGTCTTTGAACAAGTAAGATTAATCTCTACCCAAGGAAAAATTTTTCAGTAATACCAAATTTTTTTATAATTTAAAAACATATTTCAGTGATAGTCTAACAAGTCAAGAAACAGGCAAAAAACAGAAAGTCAGTCACCATGTTTTTATTTAGGACAGGAGCAGAGTACACCATGAAGCTCTGAACATGTGAAAAGTTCTGTAGAGCTCTACTAGTGTTCAGTTTCTTTGTTAAGGAAATAATTATTTCCAATATTGTTCAGTTGGTTTCTAGGACATGTTCACCAATACAACTCAAACTCTCTCACTTAACTGCACTAAGACTTGTAGAAAAGGCAGCTGCCAGGGTTAATAGTAATGGAGAAGCTAGGTAAATGTTAAGTTGAAATGGTGGAGTATAAACTTGGCAACCAAAAGAAATAAAAAATGCAGAAGCTTTAATAAAATCTCAAAGCACTGGCTATAAATGTTAAAGTAGTAGTGAAAATAAGCTGCAGCCAATAAGAGAACGACTTCTACAGAGGAAAAAGCAAAACAGATACATGAAGTGCATACAGGGAGCTAAAACAAGACCAAAGCTGTTGAGCATTAACTCTACCTATAACTGTATGCAGTTATACCTACAAATGTAACATGCATACATGAACCATGCATGAAAATACTGACACTCCAACCACCCCTTAATGAAGTCTTATATATAGCTTTAGTTTGAAGCAATTCTAGAAATATTTCACAAAAATGGTAATTTCTTTACAACTTACACAGACCATGAACTCAGATTCAGAAATGAAATGTAGAGATGGGGAGATTAAAAGGGGGAGAAAACCAGTTCATGGTCATTTGAAAAAATGTCACAATTCACATTAAAAATCTTAATATCTTGTTTCAAGCGAAGTGTTAAAAATGATTCTTACCGAGAAATATTGCTCAGCTTCAAGCTGATCTTGTAGCTCCCGCATCTGTCCTTCATTTCCTCTATACTGTCTTCAGGTAAAAGAGAAAACAGTAAATGAGTGCTATTTACATTGGGCTTTATATTATTCTCTATTAATTAAAGTTGCTAAAAATAAAAATGTTTACTAAAATGACCTTTGCTTTTTAAAAACTGTATTTTCTTACAAAGTATTACTTTTATGATTCTATTTGTCAGATCATGCTGTCTGGTTCCATTTTGTTCCTTATAAAGTGATACCATGCAAAGTAGAGGAAACTGTTTTCTACTGAAGGTGACTTTTAGGAGAATGTTAATTGTGGATTAATCCAAGTTGCAACAATAAAAATGATACTTCTATAAAAATGAAAAATTTTTATAGAGAAAAGCATTCTTAGAATATATTTTATTTTAATTTTAGAAAATTTTATTTATTTATTTGTCAGAAAGAGAGACAGAGCACAAGCAGGGGGAGATGCAGGCAGAGGGAGAAGCAGGCTCCCTATTGTGTAAGGAGCTCAACCCGGGATTCGATCCCAGAACCCTGGGATCATGACCGGAGCTGAAGGCAGAAGTTTAATTGACTGAGTCACCCAGGTGTCCTTTAGGGATACATTTTAAGTGTCTTATGTAGTGAAGTAAGGAAATAAAAAGAGGGGACATGAAAATATTTAATAAATATTAATAATATTACATATGCTATGCATTACATATACATATAGTACTATACATGATATCCAAAAAAACACGGGGATGGGGCTGGAAATGAAAAACCAGGTAAGGAATAAGAAAGGAGGCAAGAACAATAACTGATAAAGGAGAAGGAACACAGACACATCTACATATATATAATACACACGTGAACATGATTCACTCAGAAACAGATAAGACAGTTATCTGTTACCTGACAATGCAACCCACAGATATACACTGCCAAGGATAAACAATTGTGTCTGTATCTGCTAGGTTTTCATATTAGACAGCAATAGCTTTGTATCTACCAAGGCATATGGTTGATAAAAGGACATAATAAATGTTCACTGAATGGTGAGTGAAAGTTATTTTGGGAGAACTATAAAACACATTACACAAAAATGATGGCTCTAAAAGGCAGAAAAGAATTTCGCCAAAATAAATGCAACAAAACAAAACACGATAATTTTATTCAAGCATTACTATGTTGTAAATGAAGGTGTCAAAGGAAGATATTTTAATAGAAACCCAAAGGAAATAAAAACACATGACTTGGCATAAGATATACACATCTTTGACATTAAATTTCTGAAGGATGTCTTTATACAAATTCTGCAAGCAATAATGACACCTTGCTTTGTCTCCACTTCAAGTAAGCGAACGAACACATCATATCGCAGAGTGGAAGAAAAAAGGTACTTTGCATTCGGAGATGAACCGAAGGAACAAAAAGAGACAGATACAGGGTCATCATGTCTAACTCTAGCTTCTAGAATAAAGAAACACTGAACATTTCCCATAAGATACTGAACCCTGTCCCTGATTTTTGTAATTCAAGTGTCAACAAACATGTCTAGTAGGTATGAAAATCATATGCCAAATCTGTAGCTTTTGGTTTTATGGTAAAGTCATTAAGTAGTCTTGATAATCTCCTTTTTTCTCCTTTTAAAGATCTCTACTCTAAATGAATTTTTCTGAAGTCTTCCTTTCACAAACTCCAAATACAATATTTCTATACACAGAAAATGTCAAACATAAGCAAATACATAACACAAATAAGAAAAATGTTATTTTTGAGACTTACTTTGTAAGCTGAGCTAATTCAAATTCTAATAATCTCTTTGCTTCCAATAAAGTATTTATTTCCTGTTTCATTTGCTTTTCTTGACCTTTTAAATTGTCTGCTTCAAATGCTTGAGTCTTCAATTCATTCTGTAATAACAACCGCTTGTTTGATTCCTGCTCCAGTTGAAGGGACAGATTCTTAACCTGTGAATGAGAAAAATAATTGGGATCTTAAATTTCACTATTTATTTATTTATTTATTTAGACTTATTCATTTGAGAGAGAGAGAATGGGGGGCAAGGAGGGGAGAGTGCAAAGGGAGAGAGGTACTTTTATTTTCTAAAAGTATTTTCACCTATAGCCTCCCATTTTAAGTTTAAAGACTATCAATACCTCGGTCCCCAAGTTTCCCATTACTACTCAATAAGTCTTTTCTTCTCTGGATACATCAAGTCCTTTTTTGTCCTTCACTTTAGGTAAGGACACTTCACTTCGCTCATTAATCACTCTTTTATTATCATCACCACTGATAATGTTCCCTTTACCAACTCTGGCTTCTGACTCTCAGACAATTAACCTTTGAGGTCTTACTCAATAATTAAATAATGGTAATATCTCATCCCTCCTATAATAAACCACAAGGATATAATATCATTTTATCTTTTTATTTACCGCTTTCTAAAAGTGTACCCTGTGCTTTCTATCAATATAAACTGGTCAAAACTCTGTGGTTTAACACTTTTGTTGAAATCTAAGAGCAACTGTGCCTCTTTGGGATTATGAGGTAACTTTACAGTAAAGGTTGTTTTTGTTTTTTAAAAGCAGAATGGTGATGGTCCCAGGGTTGGAACTGAGACCTGCCTGGGGCTTCCTATTCAGCGGAGAGTCTACTTCTTTCTCTCCCTCTGCTCCTGTGGGTTCTCTCTCTCTCACACAGTAAATAAAATCTTAAAAAAAAAAAAAAAAAAAAAAAAAAAAAAAAAAAAAAAGCAGATGGTCAGATTCTTCAGGGGAGGAGCTAAAACACTTCTACAGAGTTGTACTGTCATAGTGCAAAATGACATAGACCTTATGGTGTGAATGTTCACTAAACTATTTGTAGAGGAAAATCCTAGGAGGTAAGGGTGTAGTGGTGACCTCAGAGCAGTGAATACATATACATTCAGGTTATTTCACTCAAATCTTCTCGACGGTGTTTAAATTACAGAAAATAACTTTTCAGTCATAATTTATGATTGCTTCTCTTTTTTAAGATGAATAAAACCAGTACTATTCTTCTTACTTCATCCTCCATCCTTTCTTTATTTTCAGTCAAATGCTCAAGCTTCTGCTGAGATTGTTTCAGATCAACATCTAGCATTGAACACTGTTTCTCAATCTGAACAACTCTATTTTCAGCCTTCTCTCGAGCTTCTCTCTCTTCCTTCAGCTTTTTTTCCATTTCTGTGGAAAAAAAAAAAAAGTTATACA
Source organism: Mustela lutreola (assembly GCF_030435805.1). Lineage (NCBI taxonomy): Eukaryota > Metazoa > Chordata > Mammalia > Carnivora > Mustelidae > Mustela > Mustela lutreola. The sequence continues at coordinate 49,589,005 of NC_081300.1, read as the reverse complement.
TATTTTCATTTTCATGGGCTGTATAAAACAAATTGGTGCCAAAAATCCCTACTGTTTTTGTCCTGGGATTCTAATAGAGCTATTCACTATAGAAGTCCTAATGTTATTTGAATTGTTTGTACAGTAGGATCTTTAAAGGAAGGGAGTTATAAATTGTAATAAAGTAATAAAACTCCTAAATCCAGCCCATGCCAATGATATGAGAAATTATTCAGAGCCATTTTCAGACCAGAAGGTGAAAATATAGCTGGGAAAAAAGTGAACTAATAAGAAAAATGGGGGTAGTGCGGATAAAAGCAGAAAAGTAAGGCAGTGGTTATTCATCTCTACCTTGCATTGTTCCAGAACAGTGGACTTAAGGCCGATAGGAATTCTAATTTATGCATCTCTGATAAACAAGATTCCATGGTAGTATAATAATACCTACTTTCATCATTAGCAGAAGATATTAGCCTACAGTAAGGCTCCTTTTTTGAGATTTGGTAACTAAAGTTCTGAGAGGTTAAATTTCCAAGGTTTTAAACCTATTAAGTTGCATTTAAACCTACTAAGTTGCACCAAATGACTCAAACTTAATGAGTCTGCTTTTCTACTCTCAGAGCGTGACCTCAAGGTGATAAAACAGAAACCATTAGAATAGAACTTCCTCATCTTTCCCCCCAAACCTACCAACAACTTAGCCACACCAATAATCATCACCTCTTAATTCCCACCTCTAATCAAACATAAATCTATCCACTTCTGTTCTGGACTCTGTTCCTTCAATTATTTCATCTCTTCTCTGCCTCAACAATTACCTGCTTCCAAATGAATCACTGCCATCAACAGAATAATCTTATTATCTCCCCTCCTAAAATATCCTCTACTGATCTCATATCCCTTCTCAGCTCCCATCCATCTCTGTTCATGAACCTCTGAAAGAGTTATCTACATTTATTGTCTCCAATGCCTCATCTACTACCCATTTATTACTTTCCATTTGGCTTTTATCTCCTGCATTCCACTGAAACTGCTCTGTATGATAACCAACGACGTCCACCTTGTAAAATGCAGAGGACACACAATGTTCATGTCTTCATCTTTACCGACCTTAACAGAATTCAATATACTGAACAACTTCCTCACTTTTCTAATACTCTTCAAGTTCTAATACCATACTCTTTTGGCATTCCTGTAACCCCTTTGGCTGTTCTTTCTTGGCTTCCTTTGCTGGGTTTTCCTCTTTTATCTGACCTCCAAATGTTAGGCTACCTTAAGGGCTCCTTATGATTCCTTTTCTATTCTGCCTTTTTTCTTCCCTTAGCTGATCTCATCAAGTTCTCCATATAGCTCTATATGTATGGCTCCTGAACTGTACCTCACCTCTGAGATCCAGACATAGACTATTTGATGTCTCCACCTATATATCTAATATGCTTTTCAAAGTTCACATATCTAAACAAACAACTTTATTTCCCTCCCCTCCTAAACCCCTCCAATCTCAAGTCATCTCAAAGTCAGAATGTATTAACATCTGTCCGGCTGTTAAAATTAAAAAGCTTGAGTCTTGATTCCTTCTTTTTCCTCTTTCCATCCAATTCTTTACCAACTCTTACCTTCTGTATGTCCATTTCTTTCTAGCTCTACTACCACAAATGCCTACAGACTAGAGCATTCTAGTTGATCTCCTTTTTAAACTGTTTTCTCTCTCAAAAGCATTTTCCACACAGTAGTAGGAGTGGTCTTTTAAAGACATAAATTACACATTCCAGCACAGCTCAAAACACTACAATGGCTATCCACTATTCTTAGAATAAGAGTATTAAACTTATCACCTCTTCTACCTGGAACATACTTCCTCCTGCTCTTTCAATAGATGGTTCATTTTGACTCATATATTTAGTTCAGAGAGGCCTTTCCTCAAAATCACATCTAACATAGCAATTCCTGGAAACTATCACATGGCATTTTCTTCATATTAATGATTACAATCTGTACCTATTTTCATTTATTTGCTTTTTCGCTTATCTCCACCATTAGAATATAATCTCTAAGAGACAGGGTCCTTATCAGTCTTATTCTGTGGTATATACTCCCAGGTATGCCTGGTCTATAGTAGACAGCCAATAATTAACAAATGTGAAAGAAAAAAAAGTAGTTTAATATGGCTGAAACACGAAATACACGTAAGAAAGTGCAGAGCAGCAAGGCTATAAAGAAAGATTAAGTGCTAACCCAAAGATTCTTTATGTCATGATTAGTCTGACATGTATCTTGCAAACACTGAAAAGACAAAAGGATTTTAAGAATGACTAGCACAGTTAAGATTTTAATTTCAAAAAGATTTTTTTTTCAGTTAAGATTTTAATTTCAAAAAGATTTTTTTTTCAGTTAAGATTTTAATTTCAAAAGTGATCACTCCTAAGTGGGAATGATAGACTGACAAACAGAACAATTCCTGGCATAGAAATAATTAAAAGTTTGCTGCAACAGATCAAGCAAAGGGTAGACATCCCCATGAACTAAAAGAGAAAAGGAAAAGAATATATTGTTTATATTACTTGGAAGCAGAAATGCTAAATGATTCTAAGACTTCTGGCTTGGGTTCTTGGATGTTGCATATCACCATCTTTAACCATAATAATAATATTTCCTGGTTACTGAAAACTTTCTTTTTTCTTTCTATTTATTTACTTTAGAGAGAGAGTGTGCAAGTGGGGGGAGGGAGAAGAGAGGGGGGACAGGGAGATAAAACCTTAAGCAGGCTCCCCGCTAAGTGCAGAGCTTGATGCTGGGCTCGATCCCAGGACCCTGAGATCGTGACCTAAGCTGAAATCAAGAGTCAGTCAGATGTTTAACCAACTGAGTAACCCGGGATCCCTCCATTTATTGAAAGCTTTCTATGTACAGGCACTTTACATGCATTTGTTCACTTAATATCTTTTTAATAGTCACAGAGTAGCTTTGTTTGATTGATTCGAAGCCTAGACTGCTAAAAACTATACAGCCATCAACTAGCATCATGAGAATAAGAGATAAGAGTAGGTTTGACAGATAAAATCTTATGTTTTTCCCTTGAATGAACTGAATTTAATATATTTTTAAAATATTTTATTTATTTTGAGAGAGAGTATGCAAGTGGGGGGGAAGCAGAGGGACAGAATCTCAAGCATATTCTCACTGAATGCAGAGCCGACATGGGGCCATTGGGGCTCAATATTGTGACCCTGAGGATCATGACCTGAGCCAAAATCAAGAGTCAGACATTTAACTGAATGACCTACCCAGGCGTCCCTTGAAAAAACTGAATTTAAAGTGTCAAGTGACACTTGCAGATTGTAGCTGGTTATGAAGAAGTGCAAGGTGAAAAAAAGGAAAATGCCTCTTTCTAAAAGTCTGGCTCTAAAGGGAGGGAATAAAACAATGGCAGTTAGTAAGGATCATGTATTATTACAGGAGTTTTACTTTATCTTTTTTTTTAAGATGTTCTTTATATGATAGAGGAGATAGAGAGAGAGCACTCAAGTGGGAGAGGGGCAGAAGGAAAGAAGCAGCAAACTAACAGCTGCGCAGGGAGCCAGATGTAGGGCTCAATCCCTACCTGAACCTAAGGCAGGCATTTAACCAACTGAGCCCCCAGGTGCCCACCCTTTTTATCTTTTTTAAATGGAAGGGACTTGCACATGTTCATAAGAAAGGCTTCAGGGGCATCTGCATGGCTCAGTTGGTTAAGTAGTTTGCCTTTGGCTCAGGTCATGATCCCAGGGCCCTCAGATCCAGCCCCATGGCAGGCTCCCTGCTCAGTGGAGAGCCTGCTTCTCTCTCTCTCTGCCCCTCCCCACTGCTCATGCGCTTTTGCTCTATCTCAAATAAATGAATAAGATCTTAAAAAAACAAACAAGAAAGGATTCAGTAGAGAAAAAGGGTTAAGGATAAAGAAGAGGAAAGACAGAAGATGAGATAGGAAGAGACTAACTCTGAGTACAGCTAGCATGGATTAGCCAGAACAAGAGGAGGATCAGTATCTTCTAAGATGAAAGACAAGGAAGATGAGTAAAGAAGTAGACAGGCTAATTAAGTAAGAGAACAGGACTTTGGGAGTTCAACCTATGCTTTCACTATTTCTTTTTGAGATAAAAGTTCAACTAAAAGTGGAGTGATAAAGAAATGGCATATACATCTGAGAACAGAAATAAAAGTCTGAGAGAAGGACAATGAATGATGTACTAAAAACTGACAGCTCAAATGAAGTTGAAGATAATGCATTGGGCTAAGCCCCATCTAAAGAATTACTTGAAGTGAAGAAAGTTTGTTGGTTGTTCTGCTCTAAGGTTGTGTTTAGAGGCATACCCAGAGTACAGTGGAAATACAAAGAAATTAGAAAGTTGAGGGTACAAAGCAAGAAAGCAAAGGAACAAAAAGATAATGAGTTCCAGAATGGATCAGGAAGGAAATGAAGGAAAGGGCTAAAATATACTAGGACCTAAGAGAGATTCCAATAACATTTATAGGAAATGGAGGGTAACAGAATGAGGGGAAATAGAACGAGAAATTTAATAAAATGGAAGGTATTGCAGCGCCTGGGTGGCTCAGGCTGGGTGTCCCAGGTCTTGATTTCAGCATGATCTCAGGAGTGTGAAATAAGGCCCATACTCAGCAGGATGTCTGTTCCAGACACTCTCTACCTCTACAACCCCTGCAACTAAAATAAATAAATAAATAATCTTTTAAAAGGAAAAAATAAGGGATCAAAAGAGAAAAAAAGAGAAGTATCTTTTTACTAGATCACAATTTATAATTTCTAAGTGTTTATACTATTATAAAATGAAATCTTAAATGCATTCTTTTGGTAGGCATTACTAAAAAAATTAATCATGTAGAAAATATTAAAACTGACACTTACCACACATTGCAACAGACTTTGCCTCTTCAATAGATTGATGTTTGTCAGTTAAACGAGCTTTAGTTACTTTGTGTTCATTTACCTCTTGTTCTAAACGTTGTTGTAATGATTTAAGCTTATAGTTTAAATCTATCTCTAAATTATTTTTTTCCTGTAAAATGAAAATGAGTTATGTAATACACTATGCAAAAGACATATTATTAAATATTACATTATTTAATATTCTGTAAGAGATAATATATGAATCACATGGGCCTGAAATGTGATATCATATTTACTTAAATATTTTTATTTAGGACATAATTTTATTTTTCATACTTTCTTGTATATTTCATATTATTTCTAATGTCTTACTTTAAAAAACAAGATAAGCACATACAAGTAAAAGCAAAATATCACCCCCACCACTCCTGGAAGAGTTGTGGTGGTGGTTATATTCAAGAGGGCTCAATGTTAGGATCAGAAATAAACAGGACAATTCTTTGGTTCACTAAAAAAAATATGTGCTGCTACTTTAAAAAAATTTAAATTCAGATTAAAATCTACACTAATTTACATTAAATTAAGATTAAATTAAATCTACACCTAGATTTACATTGCCTTGACAAAAGGACAGGTCAAAAAGTATTCCATTTGTTTGGGTGCATCTTCTACTCTTCCATCTTTCATCCTACATCCGCATTTACATCAGGCTTAGATGTACTACTCTGATTATCACAAAACATGTCCAAAGGACAAAATAAGTGGTGCATTTTCTGATCATTTATCTGAGGATCTAGTAAACCTATATTTCAGGGAGGAATTGAAAAATGTGAGAGCCAGATCTGCATATTATCTATTTAATCCTTTTCTTAGCAAGGTAAGGACAGAGGACCAATGATATTTCTGATTAGTGAGAAAACTATAGATAAAGGGCAAACATATATGCTCTTTACTACTTTGCTAACTTTTACCATTAGAATGGAAAAAGTACACGTGGTCTACCATACAGCTATCCTTTGTTTTCTTTTTTCATAAGGCTAGTAAGGTTCAGCACCTTCATCTTACCCAAGTACAAAAACATGGGAGGAAAATTTCTACATGAAAAGATATTTCCAGGGGCACCTGGGTGGCTCAGTGGGTTAAAGCCTCTGCCTTAGGCTCAGGTCATGATCCCAGAGTCCTGGGATCAAGCCCTGCATCAGGCTCTCTGTTCAGCAGGGAGCCTGCTTCCCTTTCTCTCTCTCTGCCTGCCTCTCTTCCTACTTGTGATCTCTGTCAAATTAAAAAAAAAAAAATTAAAAAAAAAAGAAAAGAAAAGATATTTCCAAACCAAATTAATTTGTGATGATCAGATAATATCAAATATCTAGTACTCTTCAAGGTTAAAAACAAAAATAGCACAATAAAAAGCACTAAACACACATACACCCCCATAAAACCACCATCAACTATAAAAAGTTTTAGAAAGTTTATAAATATTAGGAATTAAGAATGAAAAAAAAATGAAATCTATTTTATAAAAATACATTGTAATACCTGATAGTCAGTACACAGTATCTCATAATTGGCACATGTTAAATCATTTACCTTTTCTGAGTGATTAAGCATGTCTTGAGCTTCTTTTCTTTCTCCTTCCACTTTTTCAAGATTATGTTTGAGATGCTTCACCTCCTCTTGTAAAGATGTAATTCGAGCTATTAAGTGAGAAGAAAGTTCAAGTCACAAAGTCATCAAAAAAAAAAAAGAGTCTGTTTTTCTTTTTCAGAATGACCATTAAGACAAAAAAGTTTTAGGGGCACTTGGATGACTCAGTTGTTAAGCACTGGACTCTTGGCTTTGGCTCAGGTCATGATCTCAGGGTCAAGCCCAAACATGGGCTCCACACTCGGCATGGAGCCTGCTTGAGATCCCCCCGACCTTCCCCTAGAGCTCACGCATGCTCTCTCTCTAAAATAATAAAGAAAATCTTTTAAAAAAGGACAAAGTTTTAAAATTTCCTGATTAGGTAGAATTTATTAAATTATAAATTACTATTAAATTTTTATTATCAAAATATATTTTTATTTATAATTAATTTATTTGATGTTTTCTTGGGAATATATACAATATATACAATATATACAATGTGCAGTAATAAAAATGTTAAGGCTCATTGAAAATCATCCAGTATATATTCCTCATTTCACAAATGATCAAAGAGATGGAGCCTGAGCTTGGTCCAGAAATCAGACAGGAGTCCTTATTAAGTGTTCTTTTCCATCATATTAAGAGTAAGACCCTTTAGTTAATTAAGGCAAGTATTCAGTAGTCTTTATGTGCCAGACATTCTGAAAAGCCTTAATTACTTTTAAGCTCAGTGAAGCCATACTCTGTTTTTTATAGGAAACTGAGATTTAAGGAATTCAAGTGCTCTAAATGACACTTGGTTTTAACCTACCACCTGGGGCTCATGCCATGCAATGATGGCAACTTAAATATTCAGTAACTCTCTTCATTAGAACATGCTTGAGGCCTTACATGTTTTTAATGCATAAGTATTTAATAAATGCACAAGTTTAACTAGATTTAACACAGAATCTAGTATTAATGAATATAAGAACCTATTTTCTTATTCTGTGATTCAAAGCAACCTAGGATTCAACAGGAAATGGATAAAGCACCCCAAAAAAGCCAGGAAAAATCGTATACTGCTCTAAGTTCAGTGTTTAACTTGCTGGACCTGCCAAGATTTCAATGTATTCTACCTGTCTCTATATTTTAGTGTTTCTGAACTAGTTCTTTAATGAACAAATGACTATCACATCTTTGGCACCTGAATGCTTTGCTGGGCTAGTTCTAGGATTGAGAGAGCAATGAAACAAATTTATTTAAACACAAATTTACAGATAATACTGGCATTATGTTCATGTACAAGAAAGAAACACCCGCCAGTTTCTTTCAAATGACTGAGCAAAAAATAAAAATTATTTATGTGTTTGTATGGACAGAGAAAAAGCTAGGGTGGCAGTATGTTTAAATGTTGAAGTACTAGCAAAAAAATGCTTCCTTCAGTATTTAAAATAAATAATAGGCTTTAAGTATCTGTACAAAGATGGTAATTTCAGGTTAAACAGAATTTTTCATGTAGAATAAGATTAATATAAACCAACTCCTAAGAAGAAAAAGGAAAATACAGATGAAGAATCCTATATAGAATCCTAATAAGCTTATGAAAGACATATTAAATAAAAGTTTTTTCATTTATTCTATTTTTAAAAACATGCCAAGAAAATATAACTTGTGTAATCCATAAAAACAAAAAGGCTTCATATATAAAAGGTATAAAAATATTGTGAAAGGAGGAAGAACCAAAATTTCAGGTATCATAACACAAACTGACTGAAACATTTAAGCTTCAGAAGAGAAGAGGGAGTACCTTCACGATTTAATCAGACAATTTAACAGGTCACAATAAAGGTAAAAGTACAAACTGGACTACATTGAAAAGAACAAAAAGTAAGACCTCCTGTTCGTAAGCAGACAGCATTTAAAAGTGAAAAGGCAAAACAAAAAGAGGGAGAAAACAACTATGATACATGTATTTGATAGAGGACTAATACCTAGTGCTCATAAAAAACAATAATAGCAAACAATCCAATTAAAAAAAAGAGGCAAAAGACATGAACAGCACATCACAAACTATCAATAAACATGTAGAGCTGCTCAATTTTAGACACCAGGAAAATGCAAATTAACCCATAAGGAAATACCATCACACCCCATTAGAATGGCTAAAACATCAATGCTGACATATTCAGTGGGGAATGAATATTGTCCTTAATGAGGAAGTGGAGCAACTGGAACTGTCATACACCCCTGGTGAATGTAAACTGGGGTAGCTACTTTGATATATTCAGGCATACTCAGAAATACTGTGGGTTGAGTTTCAGACCACAGCAATAAAGTGAATATCTCGATGAAGTCAACTGAATTAATTTTTTGGTTTCCTGGTACATATAAAAGTTACACTTACACAACACTCTAGAGCCTATTAATTGCACAATAGCATTTTGCCTTAAAAATGTACATACCTTAATTTAAAAATACTTTTTGCTAAAAAATACTGACCATTATCTGAGCTTCCAGGAGTCAATCTTTTTGCTGGGGGAGGGTTTTGCCTCCATGTTTTGGCTGCTGATCATGGTGGTGGTTACTAAGGTTTGGGGTGCCTGAGACAATTTCTTAAAATAAGACAACCATGAAGTTTGCCATATCGATTGACTCTTCCTTTCACAAGACTTCTCTGTAGCATGAATGCTGTTGGACAGCATTTTACCCATAGAACTTCTTTCCAAACTGGAGTCAATCCTCTCAAAGCCAACCCCTGCTTTTGTTTAGGAAAGATTCTAAACCCATTATCGTCATCTCAACAATCTTCACAGCATTTTCACCACGCGTAGATCCCCTCTCAAGAAACCACTCTTTGCTCATCCATTAGAAGCAACTCTTCACCCATTCAAATTTGATCATGAGTTTGCACACCCTCAGGCTCCACTTCTAATGCTGCTTCTCTTGCTGTTTCTACCACATCTGCAGTGACTTCCTCCACTGAAGTCTAGAACCCCTCAAAGTCACCCATGAGTGTTGGAATCAATTTCTGAAATTCTGGTAATGTTAATATTTTGACTTCTTACCATGAATCATGAATGTTCCTAATGCCATCTAGAATGGTGAATCACTTCTAGAAGTTTCCAATCAACTTTCCTCTGATCCATCAGAACAATTCTCTCTATGGCAGCTGTGGCTTTATGAAACATAGTTCTTAAATCACAAGACTTGAAAGACAAAATTACCCTTTCATCCACGAGCTACAGAAGGAATGTTAAGTTAACAGGCATGAAAGCCACATTGATCTCTTTGTACATCTCCATCAGAGCTCTTGGGTGACCAGGTGTATTGGCAATGAACAGTAATATTTTGAAAGAAATCTTTTTTCTGAGCAGTGGTTTCAGCAGTGGGATTAAAATATTCAGTCAATCACTTGTAAACAAACGTGGTGTCACCTAGGCTTTGTTGTTCCATTTCTAGAGCACAGGCAGAGTACATTTAGCATAATTTTTCCGGGCCCTAGGATTTTCAGAATGCTCAACTTCAGAATGGCTTCAACTTAAAGTTACCAGCTGCATTAGTCCCTACGAGGAGAGCTAGGCTGTCCTCTGAATCTTTGAAGCCAAGCACTGACTTCTCCCCTATAATTGTGAAAGGCCAAGACGGCATCTTCTTCCGATAGAAGAAGGCGATTTCATCTACATTGAAAATCTGTTGTTCAGTGTAGCCACCTTCAGTAATGATCTTAGCTAGATCTTCTGAACCACTTGTGGTTTGTTTCACTTTGCACTTTGATGTTTAAGGAAACCTCTGCCAGGTTCAAACTTTTCTCCTGCAGTTTTCTCACCTCTCTCAGCCCTCAAAGATTTGGAGAGAAAGTTAGGCCTGGCTCTGGATTGAGCTTTGGCTTAAGGGAATGTTGTGGTTCCTTTGATCTTCTATCCAGACAACTCAAACCTTCTATCAGCACTAAGACTGTTTTGCTTTCTTATCATTCATGTGTTCACTGAAGTAGCACTTTTAATTTCCTTCAAGAACTTTTCCTTTGCATTCACAACCTGGCTTACTATTTGACACAAAGGCCTAGCTTTCAGCCTATTGTGGCTTTCAACATGCCTTCCTCACTGAGCTTAATCATTTCTAGTTCTTGAGTTAAATAGACACGCAACTCTTTCCTTCCCTTGAATACTTAAGCAGTTATTGTTGGTAACTGTGAACTGGCCTCATTTCAGTATTGTTGTGCCTCAATGAACAAAGGCCCAAGAAGAGAGAGAGAGAGAGAGGCAGGAGAAAGGCTGGCAGGTAGAGCAGTCAGCACACACACAACATTTATCAATTAAATCTGTGATCTTTTATGGATGTGGTTCATGGCACCCCAAAACAATCACAATAGTAACACCAAAGATCACTGATCAGAGTTCATTTTAATATATGTAATTATAATGAAAAAGTTGGAAATATTTAAAGAATTACCAAAATGTGACCCACAGACATGAACAAATGATGTTGGAAAATAGTGCTAAAAGACTTCCTCAATGCAGGGTTGCTGTAAATTGCTCAATTTATTAAAAAAGGCAGTTATATCAAAGTGTTATAAAGCAAAGAGCAATAAACACAGCAGGTCTATACTTGGGATATTTTTACTAAAACTAAACACATTCTATGACTCTGCCACTCCTAATTGTATACCAACAAAACGCACAGGTATGATAACCAAAAAACATGTACAAGAAAATTCCTATAAGTGCTATTCATAATAGCCCCCAAATGGAAATAACTGCAGTATACATGTTTTTACCATAGAATAAATGATAAACTGCAGTGGTCATACCTAATAAATGGAATACCACACAGCAAGAAGAACAAACCATTGCCTATACAACAATACAGACAAATCTCATAAACATAGGAGTAATCAAAGAAACCAGACACAAAAGAGTGTTTACTGTATGATTCTATTCATAAAAAGCTCAAAAACAAGCAATCACTAGTCTCAAGTGAGCATCAATAAAAATACTTCAATGGACTAACACATTTCAAATATATTAAAATCCAGCAGTTCATAAATATATTTAAAAATGTCACTGGGCATCTTTGGAGGATAGAGAATCCTTTATTAAAAGGAATGAATCATGTATTTCATCTTTCTTTTATAAGCTGTACCTCTATGTACTACATGAATGATGAGAAATGCTTATCTTTTTAGCAGTATTCCAGGTAACAAATGAATGAGGAATGATAAAATTTGGTCATCACAGCTGAAAACTCTTAAATAGACACAGGATCTAGGCAACAATCATTAATGGCTACTAATATCACAAAATAATACAGCCAGATTTTATCTGCCTCCTGGTGCTTAAATAATATTGCTTACAAGTATTCTTGCCAAAGCCCTACCTAAAATAGATCAAGTCTCCAGAAGTTCCAGCTTAGAGTACCAGAAGAGACAGAGCAACATGTTAACTGACAGCAGTAGACAGAATCAGCAAAATTCAGAAGGAGATGTTCAATAAAATAAATTTTAACTTAATTTCTTCACATAACAGCAACAACAAACTAAAAAGAATAAAAAAGGGAGGGGGAATCTATAGATAAAAGAAGCCTAAGGAACACATTAATGAAATGCAATGTGTAGACCTTGATAGGATCCAAATTCAAACAAAATAAATACAAGAACAGCAACAGATTATGGGACTGCCGGAGGAATGTGAGCACTGACGACCAGGTATGTTACAATATTGTCACCTTTTTTCCAGGTTTCATGATATTGTGGTTATTTTTTTCTTTAAGAATCTTTAAGACATACTGAAATATTTATAAACTAAACAAAGTAATGTCTGAGATTTGCTTCAAAATAATTTAGTGTCAGAGGTTTTGGGTATAAAAAAAACAAGACCGGCTGCTAGATGATTACTGAAGCTGGATGTTGAGTATACTGAGTCATTATAATATTCTACTATGGTATATGTCTGAAATATTCCAAATTACAAAGTTAAGAAGCTGACTAAACAATAGTTTTTTAAAAATCTTTTTCAAATGGTTAATTTAAAAAATTCATTTTTTTTGCATTTCAATCTAAGAATCAATAACTTAACTACTAGATGAAGAGCTTATAATTTCATTTAAAATTTTGATTCCTTCATGACATTTCAATCTTTGTCCACTTGCTTTGTTTAAGCCTTGAAATCCTAAACTTTTGGAATCCAGTGTTTGTCTGCTACAGCAGCCTTTCTGAAATATGAGTCCAGGTGTTGGCAAACTTCAGGCCCTCAAGCTGTTTTTCTATAGACATGAAGCTAAGAATGCTTTTTCATTTTTAAAGGGTTGTAAAAGGTAAAAAAGAATATATAACAGAGATACATATGTGGCCTACAGAACCTAAAACAGTTATTAACCAATTGTGTTTTAGGAGTCATTTCCCATACATACATTGAAGCTTCTGCCTACTATGTATACATGGAAGACATTCAACTAAGAAATAATCATGACCTTGTCAGAAGCTCAACATCAAACTATGAGAAATTAAAAAAACAAAACAAAACAAAAGCTATGAGAAATTTATACCTGAGGGACCTGAAATTCCTTAGGAACTATAAAGAATTAATATAGAAACTAAGTTCTTTTTTTACCATGATATATCTTTGTATATATGTTGAATCTCATGTAAATTGTGTGCACTTTTAAATGCATATGAGCTCTGAGTCACATTTAAATTAAAAACTAAACTGAAGTTTAGGGAGCACTGAAATAGGATAAACATCAACAATAAAGCATGTTATAAACTTTCCTTAACTTCACCAACATCTAAAAATTAAAAATTAGATTCAGTTAAAACCACTGTTGATAAACGTATGGATCATGGTCTCTTCCTTGAAAGCAAAGGCACTTCAAAGTTCAATCATACCCAAAAGATCACAGACTTAAAGAATTTAAAAACTGGAATGATATCTGAGTCACCTATTCTAATTTCTCTGGTTTGTAGATACAGAAGGCAGGTGAAGTGACTTTTACACAGGTAGTAAGTTGTATATAAAAAAGCTGGGAGGGCCACCTGGGTGGTGCAGTCAGTTGAAAGTCCGATTCTTGGTTTCCACTGGGGTTGTGATCTTAGGGTCTCAGGATCCAGCCCTGCCTCAAGCTTCGTAGTCAGTGTGGAGTCTGTATGAGTCTGTTTGGGAAACTCTCTCCCACTGATGCCCCCTCCCTGTCCCTGCACCCTCTTTCTCAAATTAATCAATCTTAAAAAGAAAAGCCTAGAGAAGCAATTTAGGAAAGTGAAGTATGAAGTTTTTAAAATACATATATAAGGTTACTTTCTCAGTTTTATATTCAGATCTATTTTAAGCCTAGTCCCTGAGAAATAAGATTGCACAACACTCAGCTAAAAACCAAAGGGAGATCCTAATTTCCGTTTCCATAGTCACAAAAACTGACCCTAACCTCTCTCCACAGAATTATAGCTAATATCAAGCCCCAAGAGACCCTGAACTACATTCCCATCCGTGACTAAGGTTAAAAGGACTACCCCTCCCCCAAATTTCCCCTGAGCCATCTGGCAACTTCCCTGCATATCTGTTTTGATTAGGTAGTATGGATGCTGTTGCTAATAGGAATAGAAAAATATGTGAGAAGTTGGGAGAGGCAGGGATCTTTTTGAAAATGAATTCATTATATTACCATTACCAAAACTGTTCCTTTACTATTAGTTACATTCAATCTTTTTCCTTTTAGATTCATAAAGACTGCTGATATTTGTAGTCGTAAACTTCCCAAGAACCTAATCCTTTATTCTTAGTGGGATTGTTTCTGTAATTGAGTTTCTATTTCTGCCAACAATGCACAAGGAATTCCCAGGTTTTAATAGTGATAATCTTCTCTCTGGATTAGTCCCACTTTGAGTAAGGCTTTTGTAAATTAGGTACATTTTAAAATTAAGTTCGTGGTAATCCAGCTATAAAATTGGAAATACCACATTACTGACCTCACAGGGGTGCCTGTCACGGTGAACAAATTATAGTATGACAGAAAAGTAAGCATTATCCTGAAAGAGAGAGAAACCACTTCAAGATCGCTTTTTTTTTTTTTTTTTTTTTTGGAGAGAGAGTGCATGTGAATCTCAGGCAGGCTCTAGGCCCAGCGCAGAGCCCAACACAGGGATGGATCTCATGTCCCTGAGATCATGACGTGTGCCAAAATCGAGTCAGATGCTTAACCAGCTGAGCCACCCAGGTGCCCAAGATCATTTTCTTAGAGAATAATATGATCAAAACTATGTTACTTTATACTTAAAAATGATTAATATGGTAAATGCTTTAGCCACAATTAAAAATAAACATTTAAAAACTATCTTCTGTTGATAAAATGTGGCATTCACAAAGTGGAATATTATTCATCCTTAAAATGGAAGAAAAATTCTCTTTTAAATTTGAATTTTTTAAACTGAAGTATAATTACAGTATTATAGTAGTTCCTGGTATACAATACAATGATTCTACAATTCAATACATTACTCAGTGCTCATTGGTTAAGTGTGCTCTTAATCCCCTTCACCACCTATGTCACTCACATCCCTCTAGCAACCACCAGTTTGTTCTCCATATCTAAGTGCCTATTTTTTGTCTTTTTTGTTTGTTCTTTTGTTTCTTAAATTCCACTTATGAGGGGCGCCTGGTGGCTCAGTGGGTTAAAACCTCTGCCTGCGGCTCAGGCCATGATCCCAGGGTCCTAGGATCGAGCCCCGCATTGGGCTTTCTGCTCAGCAGGGAGCCTGCTTTCACCTCTCTCTCTCTGCCTGCCTCTCTGCCCACTTGTGATTTCTGACAATCAAATAAATAAATTAAAATCTTAAAAAAAAAAAATTCACTTATGAGTGAAATCAAATGGTATTTGTCTTTCTCTGACTTACTTCAATCAGCATTATACCCTCCTTCTTTTTTATGGCTGAGTAATTATTCCATTGTGCATATATATACATATATATACATACACACACACACATGTTCTATATCCATTCATCTATGGAGGGACACTTAGGTTACTTCCATATCTTGGCTACTGTAAATGTGGCAATAAACATAGGGGCACATGTATCTTTTTCAAATTAGTGTTTTTGTATTCTATGGGTAAATAACCAGTAGTGGAATTACTGGGTCATGTAATAATTCTGTATTTTTTCTTTTTTAAAAAGACTTATTTATTTTAGAAAAAGAGAGTAAGCACAGGAGGTGGAGGGGTAGAGGGAGCCAGAGAGAAAATATCCCCAGCAGACTCTCTACTGAGTGCGGAGCCTGACCCTGGCTCAATCCCCAGGACCCTGAGATCGTGACCTAAGTCAAATCAAGAGCTGGATGCTTAACTGACTGAGCCACCCAGGTGCCCCTAGTAATTCTATTTTTAATTATTGAGAAACCTCCACAGTTTTCCACAGTGGCTGCACCAATGTGCATTCCCACCAAAGGTGGGAGAGGCACAGGAGGGATCCTTTTTCTCCATATCTAAAAAAGAAGAAAATTCTGATACATGTCATAACACAGATAAATCTTAAGAATATTACACTAAGATGAAAAACACAGATACAAAAGGATAAATATTGTATGACTCCCCTTTTATGAGACAGTCAAATTAATAGAGTAGAATGGTGGTTACCAGGGGCTGGAAGGAGGGAGAATGGGAAGTTATGATTTAATTGGCATAGAATTTTAGTTTGGGATGATAAAAAGGTTCTGGAGATGTAGAGTAGTGATGGTTGCACAAAAATGTGACTGGACTTTATGCCACTGAACTGTACACTTAAAAATGGTTAAAACAGTAAATTTTATGTTATGTATATTTTACCATAATAAGAAAAAAATATTACCTTGAAGGTCTCCAATCATCTCAGAATCATGACCTCTGTCTCTTCGTTCAGCTTCTAATACAGCTTGCAGCTGGTAATAGTCCTTGTCCGTCTGTGTCTTGGAATTCTCTAAAATTCTATTTCTCTCCTGCAATTCTCTGTTTAGGGACTCTAGCTGACTAACTGACTTACTCATCTCTGTGTGACTCTTCCTTAATCTGACAGCTGTGTCTGATTCTGTTCTAAGTAAGTCATTGGCTTCTTCTAGCTATTGGGGGGAAAAAAAAGAGCAAGAGAATAGGTTTTTGACCAAAATACCAACTTATTTTAATTAATCATAATTTAAAAAAATCTTATTCCAAAAGCTCACCTGCTTTTGTAATTGTGCCAGCTTCTCATTAGCAAGCTGTGAATTTTGACTGACTTTCTTTAAGTCTTCCAACTGATCCTTTAATGTAGAAACTAGAAAATGAAGGAAAAAATTTAGAAATTAGAAAGTTGTCATAGAGGAAACATATAAATCCTTTAGAAAAATGAAACTGAGGGGGCGCCTGGGTGGCTCAGTGGGTTAAAGCCTCTGCCTTCAGCTCAGGTCATGATCTCAGGGTCCTGGGATCAAGCCCCACATCTGGCTCTCTGCTCAGCAGGGAGCTGTTTCCTCCTCTCTCTCTGCCTGCCTCTCTGTCTACTTGTGATCTCTGTCGGTCAAACAAATAAATAAAATCTTTAAAAAAAAAAAAAAATGAAACTGAGTCTTAGGCCACAGTCAGTTACATTAGGTTCACTCCCAAAGCCAACTTTCATCATGGAAGTATTTATACTTAAATTCAACAATAGAGAATGTAGCAGATTTGTTTCCATTGTTGTAATACTTCAAATTTTTTTAATACCTTAATAAAGTCAATCTCTTAGTGAAATGTTATAAACCTAGCTCTATTATTTATTTTTGAATAGCACAAATCTTTGAATAGTTCAATATCTGAAAAATGGGTCAAAATTCAAAAGGTACCAAACGGTCTGGGGTGTAGAATAAGCCTTCCCCCCTCCATGGTCTCAGTCCCTCTACCTGTCCTCCTACACAATTATTACTTAATTCTTACATACTCTTTCTAAGACAGTGTCTATAGCCTAAAACATAAAAACACAAACATTAATATGTTTTCGCATGCATTTCTATACACCCATTCAAGCATATCTAAATAAGCTTTTTTTAAAAAAAAGATTTTATTTATTTATTTGACAGAAAGAGAGAGGTCACAAGTAGGCAGAGAAAGAGAGGGGAAGCAGGCTCCCTGCTGAGCAGAGAGCCCAATGCGGGGCTGGATCCCAGGACCCGGAGATCATGACCTGAGCCGAAGGCAGAGGCTTAAACCACTATGCCACCCAGGCAACCCTCTAAATAAGCACTCATGTTTTAAACAATCTTTACTATTTTTTTCGATTAAAGATACATCTTAGACATAATGCTATAAATATCTTGTTTATATGTCAGCATATGTGTGCACAAATGCATACATAAAATAAACTAGAAATGAAATCACTGGATCAAAGGGTGTAGAAGCAAAAGCTATTTTAAATGTTTTTCTAATACTAATATGAAAACACATGAAATCTTAGTTAATGGTTCTCAAATGGCTGCTTGTTAGATAGAAGTACCTGGAGAGCTTATACAAGAAACCAAGGCCCAGGCCACATATCTAGATCAACTAAATTAGAATTTCCGGAGCTTAGGCATCAGTAGTCTTTAAAGCTTCCCAAGAGATTCCAATATGCACACAAGGATGAAAATCACTCTTTTAGCTAAAACATTATTACTGACTTTGATATGTTATACATTTATCTTGGGACATGGGTAATTAGTTCATCAGGTGTCTTAGGATTGTGGCTTCAAAAATATATCATAGGCCCTAAATTTAAGACAACCTCATGACAAAGACTTCAAGAACAGTGTTAGAAATTCCAGGGCTTTTCAAAAGTAGTAACAATTTACCTTCATTTTCTACATTCCTCCTTTTCTCATTTTCCTGTTCCACTTTTCTCTGGTACTCATTAATTCTATGCTGTAGCAACATTTTCTCCTTCTCAATCTGAGAAACTGTAGATTCTAGGTTTCTTCTTTGATTCCCCTGAAAACATAAGGATACAAGTCACCATTGCAAATTAAACTATTTATTTAGAGGAATACTGTGTTTTTTAAAAATAAAACACACAAAGACTTAAGATGGATATTTTGTTTCAAAATCAGAAAATACCGCTAATGACAACTTTCTAAGAACAGAATTAGCTAGCCTTATAAGAGATAGAACCCCCTTTTCAAACCAGATATGGAAATTTTTCAGATTTTTAAATCCATAATATAAAAATGAATCTTATCAGAGAGCTGCTTTATTAGTTTAAGATGACCAGAGAGCATTGTATTACCAATATTTTGGTTGATTTACAATTCTAAATTAAAGACATTAGGTATGAAAGATAATAATTACACATTTGATAATTAAATGGTGTAGAACTCAAATGGTACCAGATGCTAGTGTGTCTCCCTTAATCCTCTTCCTGTCTCAACAATTTACCTTTTCTAAGATGTTCTATGTATCTACATACTAATGGATATTAAAAAACAATGAAGGAAATACTTATTTTAGAAAATGAAACCACACGAGAGGGTAGGGTTAAAGAAAAAAAAAAATACCCAAACCACCACCATATTGTTTCTGAGCTACCATTTCCAGCATTTCTTGTTTTTGATGCTTCATTTTTATCGTTAAACTCCACACTGGGGTAACTTCCTTTCTTGTGTTTTTTTCTGGGCTTCCCCATCACCAAACAAAACTCATATTTTAAGTAAAATGCTGTTAGATTTAGTAAAATTTGAGGAGATCATCGATGGTCTTTCCAATTCGAAGATTAACTTAATTTTTTTCATTTTTAAAGTTTGAAATAATTATACATTTCAGAAGGTTGCAAAAATAGTACTGAGAGGTTTCATGAACACTTCATGAAACTCATGAAATTCTAGTTTCATTCCCCTAACATAGATTTTATGAAACAACAGTACAGTAACAGATCAGGAAATTGATACTCAGTTAAAGTGTGTGTAGTCCTACGTTATTCTAGCTCATGTGTAGATTCGCGTAACCACCACACCAGTCAAGATAGAGAACTGTTCCATCAGCAAAACCAACTCCTTCTAGCCAGCCACTACTTATAGCTGCACACATCACCCTTCTCCCACCACCCATATCCCTGGCAACCAATAATAGGTCCTCCATCTGTATTAATTTTGTCATTTTTTTGAGAATGTTATATTAACGGAATCATACAGTATGGACTTTTTGGGACTCGCTTTTTACAGTGAATATAATGCCCATGAGATCCATCTGGGTTGTATGTTATCAATAGTTCATGCCTTTTTGTTGCTGAGTAGTACACCATGATACAGATATATCAAAGTTGGTTCGACCATTCACCTATGGTAAGGACATTGTGATTATCTCTAGTTTTTGGCTATTAACAAATAAGGCTATTATGAACAAGAGTACACAGGTTTTTTGAGGATCTGTTTTCAGCTTTTCTGGGATAAATGCCCAAAAGTGCAATTGCTGGGTCACCTGGTAGTTGCATGTTTAGTATTTTAGGAAACTGCCAAAGTATTTTCCAGATTGACTGTACAACTTTACATTCCCATCTATAATGTATGAATGAACCAGTTTTCCTGTATTCTTGCCAGTTTTAGTACTGATACTATTTTTTATTCTACTTGTTCTAATGATTATAAAATGATATCTCATGGTAGTTTTATTTGCATTTCCCTCATGGTTAATGATGTTAAACATCTTTTCATGTGTTTGTTATCTACTCTGAGAAAAGATACATGTATTCTGCCAATTTTCAAATGGGATATTTGTTTATTTACTGTTAAGCTTTAGAGTTCTTTAAATATTCTACAGATTCCTTTTTGAGATACATAGTTTCCAGTCTATATATCTTGTCACTTCATCTTCTTATCATGGTCTTTCACAGAACAAATCCTGATGAAGTCCAATTTGTTGAATTACTATTCTTATGTGAATCATGTTTGTGGTGTCATGTCTAAGAACTTTTCACCAAGCTGTAAGTCCCAAGAATTTTCACTTTTTTTTCCTAAAAGTTTTATGTTCACCTTTAAATGTATGACCCATTTTGAGTTAATTTTTACATAAAATATGAGACTTAAGTTGAGGTTCATATCTTGGTCTATGGATATCCAACTGCTCCTGTACCACTTGTTAAAAATTGCTTTTGAACCTTTGTAAAAAGTCAGTAGGCTGTAAACAAGAGATAACAATGTGTGGTTATCTTTGTAGTACTCTCTTGGTTAGATTTAGTTATCTGGGTAATTCTAGTTTCATAAAACTCATTGGGGAGTGTTCCCTTCTTTTATATATTTGGGAAGAGATAGTGTAGAACTGGTACTAATTCTCCTTAAAACATTTGGTAGATCTCTCTAGTAAAACCACCTGGTCCTGGAGATTACTTTTTGGACAACTTTTATTTTTATGTTTTTTAAAGACTTATTTGAGAAAGAGAGAGAGCATGCATATGTGACCTAGTTGGGGGAGAGGCAGAGGAGAGAGCATCTTCAAGCAGACTCTCCACTGAATATGGAGCCTCATGGGGAGCTCAATCCCACAACCCATAAGATGGTCATGACGTAAGCCAAACTTTTGGAGGAACTAGTCCAGTTTACCTAAATTTCACACTTATATGTTTAGGCTTGTTTGTAGCATTCCTTTATAATCCTTTTGATTATCTATAGGGAGTCTAGTAATATGCCTGCCCTGTTTTATTCCTGATACTGATCATTTGTGTCCTCTTTTTCCTCTATCAATCTTGCTAGAGGTGTGTCAATTTTCCAAACAGCTGGCTTTCTGTTTTCATTGATTTTCCCTACTGTTTTTATTTTCAATTCCTTTGGTCACTGCTCTTATCTTTATTTCCCCTTCTGTCTAGCTTTGGGTTTATTTTGCACTTCTACATTCTTGAGGTAGAAGCTCTGATGACTGATTTGAGATTTTTTTCATCTTTTTAAATGTATGCCTTTAGTGTATAAATCTCCCTTAGGCACTATGTCAGCTGCATCCCACAACTTTTGATATTTTATTTTCATTGTTCAAGTATTTTTTTAAAGATGAAGAACAATAACTTATTTTATTATTGAGGTATAGTTAACACACAATGTTGTGTTAGTTTCAGGAGTACAACACAGCAATTTGACAGTTCTCAATGTACGTGTAGTCACCATATAACATTATTACAATATACCTAGCTATATTCCCTATGACATACATTTTATCTTCATGACTTATTTATTTTATAACTGGAAGTTTGTACCTCTTAATCCTCTTCACCTACTACATCACCCATATCCCAACAACCTTCAGTTTGTTCTCTGTATTTAAGAGTCTGTTTTTTTGTTTTGTTTTCTAGTTTCTACATATAAATGAAATTATATAGTCTCTTTCTCTGTCTGCCTTATTTCACTAAGCATAAAACCCTCTTGGACCATCTATCTTGTGGCAAATGACAAGATTTCGTTTTTTCTTATAAGCTATAACTCTTCAATATAACTTTATGAGGGGGCACCTGGGTGGCTCAGTGCTTCTGAAGGTGCTCTCTCCCTTTCCCTCAGCCCTTCCTCCTGCTTGTGCTTTCTCTCTCAAATAAACAAACAAATCTTAAAAACAAAACAAAACAAATAAACATCAACTTTATGGGACATAATTAACATTCCAACATATTCTTCCATTCCCATTAAGACTTACTCTTTGATCTATGGATTATTTAGAACTGTGTTGTTTAGTTTCCATATGTTTGCAGATTTGCCCAATATCTGTTAGTCATTCTAGTTTGATTACATTTTGGTCAGAGAACACACTCTATGATTTTAATTTTTTTAATTTGTCGAAGTTTGTTCGGGATATGGTCTATGTTGGTATGTATTGAGTGTTTGAAAAGAATGTGTATTTTGCTGTTGTTGGGTACAAGATTCTAGAACTGTTAAAAAGATCTTGTTGGCTGATGGTGTGGTTGAGTTCTCCTGTACATGGATTTTTGGTCTATACAGTGATACTGGAGTCTCCAACATAATTGTGGATTTGTCTATCTTTTCAGTTTTATCAGCTTTTATTTCACATATTTTATAGCTCTGTTATTTGGTGGATACAAATTTATGAATGCTATGCCTTCTTAGTGGATTGAATTTTATCTGTTTTTTAGAAATGAAATATCCAAAGCTGAGGATTTGCAAAATGGATTTCTTACATACTTAGAGCTTAATAAATTGTGCTACATACACACTGACCAATGTAAGTTGGTGAAATATTGTACCTATTTGTATTACATGTGTATGTATGTATGTATATATATATATATATATATATATATGTATTAAATGTATATGCATATCCAAAGCTACAAATGAAAAAAACAAAAAACAAGCCACTGACAAATACTATTCCTTAAGAAAAGAGAAAATGAAGACAGCACAAAACCATTAAAAGATTAAATCTGAAAAAAAAAAAAAAAAGGAAGAAATCAACAAGGCTATAAAAAGTATACTTCTTTTTAGGGTACTCTCTATACACATAATGAAAAGACATTATAAGGTGATCAAAAGGAAGACAATGTATTATATATTTGCAAACAAACAACTGATTCATGAAATGTTTCCCTACTAAAGACTTATTAGGTGATCATGGAAAACATGAGTAATTCTAAAATCAATACATTCCCCATTTGATCACATAAAATTATGTTAAAGTCCTTTTAAAAAGGACTTTTTAAAAATTGTACTCTTTCCTCTTTTCTATTTGTCTCTTTCTGCTGTAGCTCCAGATCCCATTTGATTCTCTTGCTCCTTTCTCACTTTTCAAATGTTAAGAACCACTGAAATGAAATTTATGTACTAAAATTTTAACATGGTTCTAAAATAAAAGTACACACACAAAGGAAACAGAAGTATAATCTAATCTATATCAGTTGAAGCTGCAGCTCCTAAGTAATGCTTCATCAGAGTTCTTTGACTCTCTTCTATACATCAACGTATAAAGTTCAAATGCAATTTTCTTAGAAAACAAAACAATCTGAAAAAGGAAAAAACTCTCAAAAAGGAAAACTTCTGATTAGAAAACAAAAAGTACCTCTTCATCCAATTCTTTCATTATCTTGTCTAGCTTTATCTTTGAAGTTCTGTAAAAACAAGAGCAGTAAAGATTAGAAATATGTTTTTTATTGCCCAGTGGTGGAATACCACATTCATTACTTTCCCACTTAACAAAGATGTCTTAACATCTTTGGTGCTGTGGATTCCTTTGGCAGTCTAGGGAAGCCTGTGGCCTTTTCTCAAAATAATGTATTTTAAAATATAAAATAAAATCTAGGATTTAAAAAAACCAAAAATACATTAAAATTCAGTCTTAAGTTTAAAAAAATACATGAGGGTGACCAGGTGGCTCAGTCAGTTAAGCATTCAACTTTTGAATTTTGGCTCAGGTCATGATCTCAGGGTCATGAGAGGTCGAGCTCTGTTTAAGACCACCCCCTCTCCATGCTCGCCGGCATATGGGCGCCCTCTCTCTCTGTCTCTCCTTTAAATAAATAAATAAAATGTATGTTTCAGTAGTATGTGTGCTTCTTTATTAATACATTAAACCACAAGATCTAGTGGTAGTAATTTCAAAGTAGTGATAAGCGCAAATGATATTTAGGAATAACAACTATAATATATGAAAATATTTATGTTATCTATTAGTAATAAAAAATTCACAACTATTGCTAATAAATGTAGACTACTGCTTTTGTTTATAGTAGAAAGAAATGCTGAATTTTCCTTATAAGTTATGGAAAACACTTTTTCTCATCCAAGTTTAAGAACTTGAATTCTATCCATGCACCCTCTGGGGGAGGTCTACGGATTCCAAGTTAAGGATCCTTGAACTCCCTCACACAGTACTTGCTAATAAATAAAAATTAGCTACTTAAGCTTTATACAAGATTAAATAATGAAGGGCAACGTGGCATATATAACCGAGTAAATGTACCATGGAACAACCCAGTCAAAAAATTGAGATAAACTGAAAGTGTATTATCTCCACAATTTGTTTTCTTTGGCTCTGAACACAATCCTTGGCTTCAAATCTGCATGTACAATGTTTCACATGGATGCTTCATCAAATACCTCACTCAGCATGCCCAAAATGTTATTCCCTCTGCTCCACACCCTTACCCCATATCATTTTGTTTTTGTCTAGGTATCCCTAAGACATAACCTAAGATTCATCCTTGACTCATCTTCCTCTCTCATTCCCATTTAGTTGAATAAATGTCAAGTGCTGCCAACTAACCAGAGTTCTTCTTAAAAAGTAAAATTTTATCAGTTTTTTACTTAGTTGAATGACTTTCAATATTTTTCCATCATCTTCAGGATATATTCCAAGTTCCTTAGCTTGTCAAAAACAAAGTCCTCTAAGACCTAGATTCTGTCAACCTTCCTACCCCCATCTCAGGCTTCCCCCTTTCCCCTAACATTTTCCTATCATTGCAGGCCACTCTGACCATTCCTACTTCTTCCTCAAATTGATACCCTACACTACCACAATCACTAGTTTAATTTTGGGTAAAGAAACTTCTTGTCATATTTATTTCCATTTCCTTCCCTTATTTCCATATTTCATAATTGGGAATTTTTTCCAAATCCTGGGATCAGTTAATTATTTACTTATATTGTGTTTTTTTCTGAAAAAAGTTTGTATTATATACTTATGTTTTTAATCTATCCGGAACAGTTTGCAATGAGAATATTACTTGTTTCCTCTTTGGCTCAATCACAAAATTGCAAGTTCCCCAATTCCATTTGTTGAATACTTATTAATCTCTATGTTACTGCTGTATTTCATTTGTTCAATACCATCCACAAAAAATATAAAGTTATTGTTTGTAGTTAATCAACATTTTGCTAGGTTATTTCAAATAGTTTTGATTATATATTTCATAAATATACAGATTCTTATTAGATTTAATGAATCTTACATTTAATAACATTTATATTTTAGGAAGCACCTTATTTAATGTCAACTAATTTGCCCTTTCAGTCAGATAATTAAAATGGCAGAAAAAAGTAACAAGTCAGGCACTAAGTGAATCAGCATTATAGTTTTTTAATCAAAACTGCCAGGAACAAATGCACTTTAAATATTATGAGGACAATATATCTGTAACTAATGCCAACTTAAATATTACTTTCCAATTCTAGCCAAGACATTCTTCATTGAATGAATATAACCAGCAACTTTTAAACCTCCACTTCATTTCCAATTACTTTTCAAGTGTTTTATAGAGGGCAAGTTTTAAAATAAGTATGTGCTATACAATTTTTAGTATTAAAAATATAAAAAGTACTTTCTCACCTGCACTTCTGCTCCATTTCATCTTTTAATTGCATTTCATTATGCAGCTGTTCTTCCAGCTTATAAATTGTTTTTTGCAAATTTTCCTGCTTTAATTAAAAACAAAATAAAACAAAACTCATCCTACTAAGAATATTCACAGAGAACTTAAAAATAACAAATATGTTACCATTCCTTTTTCCTTTCTATCTGAAATTGCTATTAACTTAATAAGCATTTTTTCAACACCTAGAAATATGTCAGGCACTGTGGTAGGCATTAGTAATATAAAAAATTAAGATTTGGTCCCTGTGCTCAAGAGGCTAAGAATTAAACAGAGGGGCATAAAGGAATAGGAGGGTGAAAAGAACCTACAATAATCCAAAGACACAAACAAATATTACAATATAATGTGGTGATGACAGGGTTATATATAAGATGTTCTGAAGGAGGGAAGGGGTCACATCTAATTCTGCCAGGAAAATGTAATGTTTGAGATCAGACCTATAAGATAAAGATATTTACTAAGTGGAGAAGGCAGTAGAAAAAAAGGCATTTTAGACAGAATGAATGAGTCTAAAAGTATAGAAGAAGAAAATATGATATATTTTGTATACAGAAAGAAATAAAGTATATGCAGAGCACAGAACATAATACAGAGAATGAGTCTCATAAAATCTGAAAAGGTGAGCGAGACTATGATTATTGTAGGCAAAAACAGTAGTTAGGGACTTTAACCTTTAAGAATTTTAAAATGGCCAACAACATAGTACTGGCATTTTAGAACCATCACTTCAGTAACAGTAAGGTGAAGAGAGTAGAGGGCAGATAAATTCTAATCAAAGTAACCAGTTAACAGGATTTTGAGATGGTTCAGGCAAGAGTATATACGATTGACATGAGGCAGAGGCTACAGGAAAGAAGAGGAGGAAATGAATAACTGTGTTAGTCAGAAGGTAGAATTTATAACCTAACAACTGATTAGAAATAAGAAAAGAGATGAATAACTGCAGCATACGGAATATAGTCAGTTACATTATAATAAAAATGTATGGTGACAGTTGGCAACTACACTTAGTTACAGTGAGCATTGTGTAATGTATAGAATTGTCAAGTCACTATGTTGTATACCTGGAACTACTGTATCACTGTATGTCAACTATACTTCAATAATAAAAAATTTTTAAAGATCAAAGTAGGATTATTTTCTAAAAAGTGTCAACATAAGAAAGAAAGGCGAAAGAAAGGCAGGCAGGAAGGAAGGAAGGAAAAAGAAAGAAGAGAAGAGGAACAGAGTACCATACAAAAGATAGGCAACACAGTAAGAACTGCTGAGGAAGGGTTAGAGAGAGAACTATTAAATTTAGCTCTGGCCTAGACTGAGGTACCTGAAAGAAGCACAAAAAGAGAAATCCAGTCAAAGAGAGAGAGGAGAGATACAGGTCTGGAGTTTAGAAGAGCAAGCTGTACATACACAAGATTACTTATAGAAAATGATCAGAAAGCAAAGATCAGAATCACCTTGAGAAACATTTAACAACTAAAGGCGGCGCGGAGGAGCGGGGAGGTGGAAGAGGAGGAAGGAAGAGAGCCTGCAAAAAGGACTGAAAATATAATCTAAAGCGCGGTGGGAAGGAAATAATGGGAACATCAAAGAGTTATGGAAGTTCCAAGGAAGAGGGATTATCAGTGTCATTTGCAGTAAAAAAGAAAATTTAAGACAGGAATGAAAATTATTCATTCTATTTGTCAACTGCAACGCTGTTCATTAGCATCTCTGCTGGAAGGCTTTAAAGGAAGAGTTGAAAATTAAATTAGTTGACTTTTCTATTTATCTCCATGTTAACAGAAACAGTAAGAGACACCAAAGTTTTCTACTTCCCCTGTGATCTTACCAGAGCAAGATAAAAGATAGCAGCAGCCAGTGACAGGAACTCCTGGCAATTACCACTGAACAAGATCAGCCCAAAGAAACACGATTCCACTAAATATTTTTTAAAGTTCTATGTACTACTAATCCTACAGATAAGTAATACAGTGAGAGCTGGGTTATAGCAGCTCCTTACCATCACCCTCCTTAGGTCAAGTTTCTTTCAAGATTTCTGAGCTTGGGAAATAGCTCTGGTGAGATGAGAATTTAAAAGAGAGATCGTCAAAAGAGCTAACAAGTCCTCATACAGTCCATTCTCCTTTTCTTCCACTCTCCCTTCACCTTGCATGTTCTCTTAATTAAAGAATAAATGTATCAAGGAGAAAGAATTACATCAGCTTTTAAAAACTGATTGCTACCTCTTCCCCTCCCCCCAATACGTAGGCTACAGTACAAGAGTTTAAAGAATGGTCCAACAGTGGCCAAATAATTACTTCTAGTATTTTTTTAAGTAAGCTCTATACCCAACATGGGGCTTGAACTCACAACCCCGAGATCGAGTCAAACTCTACCAAATGAGCCAGCCAAGCACCACAATTAATGTCTAATATTTTAAAGAAGAGTCCTGGTCAACCCAAAAGGACTTTGTCTCAAATCTAAGTAAGATTTTTTTTTAAATGTCTCATGAACATAAGCTATATTGACAATAAAAAGGACTCCTGTTTCTAGTATTTACTTACAACAGTAATCTTCAGTGGACAAATCAGATGCTTGACTGGAATATACATTTGCTCCCTCTCCTTTCTAGCCATGAAATCCATCCTCTGCCCTACTTTTGCCTTGTAATCTACAGATTTCATTACCTGGATTTTACTGCCCTGTGACTTTAGGGTTCATTTGAACATATGAGAGACACCAGCAGCAAATCAGAAGGTGGGAGGAAGAAAATAATCATTCTCCCCACCCTTTGTCATATTGTGGTGCTGGCAGTATTCCATATTCTATGTTCCTCTTTGATGATGGTAGACTTTTCTGAGCTGTGGTAACAATACTTGTATCTCTTTGTCCCTTTAGACTGGGGACAATAACTTCCCCTTGCTGATAATCAATGGGTATTTTTGTATCCTTTATTCACTGCTCCCCTTGACCCTGCTCATAGCACTGTAAATAGCCCTTTCGTTAAACTCTCTTAATAAATAAACAAAATGTGATATATTCAGACACTAGAATATATTCAGTCTTAAAAAGGAATCAATTCCGATACATGTTACAATATGGAGAAATCCTGAGGATATTATGGCTAAGTCAAATAAGCCAATCACCAAAAGTCCAAATTGTATGATTCCACTTACATGAGGTACCTACTAGCATAATCAAATTCATAGAGACAGAGAAAGTAGGATAGTGGTTACTCAGGGCTGCAGGGAGTAGAATAAAGAGTTTAATGTGTATGAAGTTTTACTCTGGAATGAAGAAAAAGTTCTGGAGACAGATGGTGGTAGTTATATAATAATGTAAAGGTGATTAATGACAATGAATTGTACTCTTAAAAACTAAATTTTATGTTATGTATATTTTATCATATACACAAAACTTGCTTTAGTTAAGGCTTCTGAATGTGTAATCTTTTGATGTCAAGATCCTTACTGATAAACTGATTTATTATAAATTCCTAATTCCAAAGATTAGAAAGACTTTCACTGTCAATATGTGTAGCAATTTATAGTTTACTAATGACCTCCACATAAAATATTCCCCTTGATATTCAGGCAAGAAATCAAGTTGGAAGGAGACAATAAGTAAAAAGTGCTATCAAAATTTAAGTTCACTAACTACACATTCAGAAGCAATACATACTTACTGAAATATCATGTACACAAAATATACCATCCACAAAACAATTTTTTATAAAGTAATAAGAAAATACCTACCAAGCTTTTATCCACATTGGGGCTACTTCGGTTATCATTAGGATTTGCTGAAGATAAGTATCTGAGAGGAAAAGAGTTTTTAAAAGTAAAAAAAAAAAACCAAAAAACTCTTCAATATTCAATAACAACCAGTAATATATGCTATGTGCCTATTTTTTTGTGCAGTATTGTACTTGCTATGCTTTTTCAAAGTTGAGTACAAATTCATAATTCTTTACTTAGGAAGTAAAAAGTGATACATATGTTAAATAAAATCCCCAGTTAGGTCAGAAGCAGCACTCTGTAATTATACACTTTACTATTCCTGCAGCAAAACATATGACTATTCATACCAAGTAGGATAAATTAAAAACCAAGAATCTCCAGTTAGTTCAAATTAGGTTTTTGGCCATGAGAGCAGCTTATGGAAGCTTTTGCCACCAAACAAATCACTAAGATGTTTTCAGTTTTTAGAGCTTTGCGGTTTTATTTGTTTTTATTTTTTTAAGTAGGCTCCATGCCCAGGACTTGGACTCACAACCCTGACATCATGACCTGAGGCAAATCAAGAGTCAGGACACTTAACTGACTGAGCCACCCAGGTCCCCCAGTTTTTAGAGATTTTTGGATTAGGGATTGGGGATAAGGAATTGCTGACTTGTAAAGACATGAACAGAACTTCTCTCCCTGCCTCAATTATTCTTCAGCCAAGGATGATACTGCCTTTCTGGACAAAAAAGAGTTTTGCCTTAAGTGGTTAACATAACCTAAAGTTCAGGTGATGTCCTGCTAATCTTTTGAGACTCTAAGGCTTACAGGGTTCTTTCTTTAAATCCACTAAAGTCAGAATTACATCTAAGATAGTAGTGACCTTTAGAAGTCTTTATACATGAGATTAACACATTTAAACAGGTCATATAAAAAAAATTTTCTAAGCTCCCAAATGTTATATATAGGTGAGTTACTACGGCTGCTTCTGCTACTGCCTCTAACATGCTACAACTACCACTATTAATTCTTCTATCATAACCACCACTACAGTCACCACATTGGTTCATTAGGAGAAAACCCTCAAAAAGAAATCAAATAGCTACTATATACTTCTTAGTTGTTATAGGGCAGCTATTATCAGCTACATATTCATTATATATGAATTCAATGCATTCATTAATAATTAAAAAAAGAAGAAGAAAAGTTCCTTTAAGTACCATTAAACACATATTACAGTGCTCTAAAACAAAACAAAACAGGAAAATATATCACTTTTATGTTTTCTTTGGAAAATTACTTAGATCAACTACAGAATCAAATAATGAGAAGGCAGTAATAGGCACTAAGTAGCAGATTTGTAGAGAAATGGTCCCATTTAAAAAATGACAAATTCTAGGTTTAGCAGAACTTCATTCCATTAACTACCAAATGTCTCAGAAATTCAGTGTGGGATTCCACAACATGTAATGTAAATAAAAGCATATAGCAGCACCAGTGAAACCTGAATTAGATACGAAAACAGACCATTTGATCCCTAAGATCTTCTAAATTATGATATACTATACAAACTAAAGTTAATATTTGGCCTCTACAAAGTTAATAATATAACTTTGAATACAGCACTGGAAATGTTAAGGACACTACTACTTGTACACATCCATTCATTCTTCTACTTTTTGTCTTATTTTTTCTTTCAAAGTTATTTTATATATTATATTGCTGCTTTCATACAGAATTTGGTCATTTAGGTAACTTATGAAAAGTTTTAGATTATTACAAATATAGCTAAAAGTTTAACCTTTAAACTATTAAAAATCATTCTTCACTTATGGAAGAATGGAAGATCTTTATTTCAACAATAAAGATCTCTAACTTTTGGTAATTGGAATTATGTTTGGATTTCAGAAGCAAGAATTTCAGAAGTTTCCTATTTCAGCCAGTAACTCATATTTATATATTATCATAAGGCTAATCAGTATTTTGCTGATTCTTAAAGATTAACCACACCTTTAACCATTCATGTAATAGGCAATTACTAAACAACGTTATGTTATTCAATAAGACAATGGTACTGAAGAACAGAATGCAATGTCTGCTTCTGAGAAACTTAGAAATTAGTTTGGGATATGCATCATATAGATACAAGGAAAAACCAGAGAACATAATCAAGTACATGACAATGTACTGTTACAAACAGTATATATAATGTTTATTTAACTCAAGATTACTTTTGTATAGATAAACCCAAATAAAGTCATTACCTGCTACGAACTACAGAAAATCCAAAAACATTGAGAGTTACTTATATCAACATTTCAAGTGCTTCAGAAATCAAGCCAGAGAAAAACTGATAAAAATAGGAAGGAAGGATGAATTTTTTTTGTAAAAATTCACCCTGAAACTTGTCACTGCATTTCAATATAAAATAGCTACAATATTATATTCCTGGGTGCTGGTGGGTAAGGATTAAAATACTGGACTTTACTAGGAGTCAAAAGTCAAGTACTACCTGTAATACTTGATGCAACAAAAAGTATTCAGTACTGTCTTATAGCTGGATTATAGGAGAAATATCCTAAGGTAGGATTAAATTGCATTCCTGTTTTCTAAACTTGAATCGGCTCTTACAAAAAAGTTTTGACTAAAATGACAAAATGCTTCACTTTAAAATATTATCCATTTCCTCACTAGGATATGAGCATCTTAAGAGAAGGTACTAACCATATTTTATTCATCTTTCTCCCTGCACCTTGGTGCTTAATAAATACTTGACAAAAAATAAGTTGGCAAACATGTTTTTTGTTTTTTTTTAAGCCCATCCTTTTTTTTTAAATAAACATATAATATATTTTTAGTTGGCAAACATGTTTGTTGAATGAATGAATGAATGCTCTTGAATGAGATAATGTCAAATGTTTAATTTATATCTCACGTCCATTTGAAGACTAAACCTATCATTAGCTCATACTATTAATAGCTAACATTAACTGAGTGCTAATGTTCCAAATGTCCTACTGTTTTAATTAAACCTTACAGTAATGCTGTGAGACAAGTATTATCATCATCATCATCCCTATTTTTGAGGAAATGGAGGCATAAAAGGTTGAAATTATTTGCCCAAGGTCACAAGGTCTCACATGAAAGACATGGTAAATTCATTTAGTGATTTTTGGTGAGGAATCACTTAATTTTTGCATTACTAAAAATTATAGGCCTTTGTTAACATCAATATAGTAATGGTAACCCTGGAAAACTATTTGTTGTTCCGAAATGTATTATAAAACCAGAGCTCTCTGGATGATGAGATTAACCAAAATATTAGTATTGATATAATCTTTTAATATATTAATTGCTGTTAACTTGAACACATATATAATGCATTATTCAGCAACAATTTCTGAAACACAATATCCTGATAATGGAGAAGTCTAAAAGGAATGAACTATGAAATAATACAATTATCATGCATCACTGAAAAACAGCATATTATGGTATCTCTTAATATACCATTAAATGTTCTTGAAGTGATTTTTAGATATCCCTAAGAAAATAATAGACCACAACAAAATTATTACCTACCCCTGAAATCAATGCTTAGCATACTCACCTACGATTGCTATAATATGTAAATCCTACAAAAGGTAATTGATTGCCAACAAAAGCTTTAGGTATGGGGAATGTTTCTTCATCTCCTTTATCTTCTTCCAAGTCATCAAAATTACTTGTATCAATGTCACTACTTAAATCAGGTACAACTGGTGCTACAGCTAAAAATGGAAAGAAAATTAGTAGTTCCTTCAAACTTAATATTAAAATAAAGGAAAGCAAAGATTCCATACCAACTACTAAGTGTCTTACATACAAATTAAGTTGCAAACTACAAATTCCAAATGGGTTGAACCTTATTTTAGTTGATTATATTAGATTATTAATCAACTGATACTGATCATTCTAATTCTATGAAACAATTACCTTCAAAATCACCTATAATTATTATCTGTATTTCAAGTTTAAATTGAATATTACAAGTATTGGGGTTTTAAAATACATCAAAATATAAAATATGCAAAAGCAGTTAGGACTACAGAAAAGATTTTCAGAAACCATAGCATACTAAATTGTACTCAAAGATTCAAAGTTGATTGGTTTCAAATATAATATTTTTTTTGTTAATCTGCTGTATAGCAAGTCAGAAATTAAGGTTATGTCTTCATAGCCCTGGATAGACCTATTTGGTATTGAAATATATTTGTTCATCTAAAATCCAGATGGTCTGTTATCACTTCCCCAACTGATTATCTCTATAATATTAAGTCACAAGGAGCAATGTATTTTGAATTGCATTTTCAGGCTAGCCACCTTCCCTGAATTAAGTCATTAAGCGATAACTCAATGAGTTATTTATGAAATGGCTATTTAGGAAAAAAGGGCAGAGATACAAAACGGATACAATTTTCAAGAGTTATAAACCTGATGGAAAGTAAGGCTCATATATACTTAATTAAACAAAACCAAATATGGCAATGCTTCAGTTTTCATAATATGGGAGAAAATACCATTTGAAAGCAACACTACTACTATCTTAATTTGGAGCTTGAATATGCTACAGAGAGCCATCTAAAAATACATTTTAGAACAAAATGTGTTTCAGTTAAAGATATAATAGTATTAAGAAAACATGGGTGGCACTGTTGATTAAACATCGGCCTTCGGCTTAGGTCATGATGCTGGGGGTCCTGGGATCAAGCCCCACATTGGGCTCCCTCCTCAGTGGGGAGTCTGATTCTCCCTCTGCCTCTACCTGCCACTCCCCCTTGCTTGTGTTCTCTCTCTCTCTCTGCCAAAAGCATTACAGAAATATCAACAAAATGGTAAATAATTTAGACACAATCAAATCATATTGCCCCCAAGAAAAAGATGGAAGATGAGCAACAAAAAATAACTGACCTGGTTTCATGGTATTAATCTCTTATATAAAGGAGTAATTTTTCTGGGTTTTCCAGATAAGAAATAACTACTGTTGTGGATCTCAGATATGGTGAATTATTTGATGAATTCAGGAATGAAACAACACATTTAATTAACCCAAAGAAGCTATAATACTAACAATGAATAGGGAAAGATCTTATGCACCATTCTCTTTTCTTAATGACCAGGAAAACAGCCTGACAAGACAGTTCTAGCTTCCAAATAGTACTAACTGCCTAATTTGTAAAATGTGCAGGTGGGGAGGGGAAGCTAGTTGTCACTCCTTGTGAAGTAAATAAATCAGTAATAGTCTTGGCATAAATTCTACTTTAAAACAGTGGTTCTCAATTCTGAAACGATCTTGCTCCCCTTGGGGACATGTGGCAATGACTGAATACATTTTTGGCTGTCATAACTGGGGGAGATGTGCTGCTGGCATCTAGCGGTTTGTAAAGATCAGGGATACTGCTAAAGATCCAAGAAAGTTCAGGACAGCCCACACAAAAAAGATTTATCTGGTCTAGTGTTCATGGTAAAAAGCCCTACTTTAAAATTATCATATAGGATCGATTTAAAAGGAAACAGAGGAAGGCTGGTGAATTTTCTTTTGCTGTTTCAGATGAATCTAGTCTTTTTATAGACTGTATACCATTTCAGAGTAGTTTTAAAATGAGACAAATTCTGTTTAAATTCTGAGATACAAGTAAGGGAATTTCTGGGAGAATTACAAAAATAATACTTCATCTACATTTAAAGCATAACATTTAGGTTTTATAGAACACCCTATAATCATGCCAGAACTAACATATAAGAATAAGGATAAAGATAGCTTTACAGAATTATTATTGATACACAGAGTAACCTATTTATAAAAATTTACCTTTCCATAAATAACTGGTAATACAGGAATCATGTTCCATAAAAAGAATCTAGCTGATGTTTAAAAAAAAAAAATGGCAGAGTAGGAAGCTCTAAGAAACCACCTTTTCATTGAAGTAGACATTATGCTGGCAAAAACTATCATAAGCAACTTTTTCAGAACTCTGAAATCTAAGAAAAAACTTACAAGAAGCAGAGGAATGTTTAATAAAGAAAGAAGCTACTAAATTTTGGCATTTCAGGAATTGTCATTGGCTGACCAGTGACATAACAATGGAAAACAGTCTTCAGTGATCATACAAGACAAGGAATACAGACTTTGTAAAAGTAGTTTGAAAAACTTATTAACAAATGCATGACTGAAGTCCATAATAAGCAACAACAGCAAATCTGGGGAGGGGGAAATCTGATTTCCAGAGTTATATTATGCTGTTCAACATGTCTAGTTTTCAAAAAAAAAATTACAAAGGATGTATAGAAACAGAAAAAGCATGGAGTATTCACAGAGAATAAAGAATGTCAGAAAACATCACTGAGGAAACCCAATATTAGATTTATTACACAGAC
Source organism: Mustela lutreola (assembly GCF_030435805.1). Classification (NCBI taxonomy): domain Eukaryota; kingdom Metazoa; phylum Chordata; class Mammalia; order Carnivora; family Mustelidae; genus Mustela; species Mustela lutreola. The sequence continues at coordinate 49,553,112 of NC_081300.1, read as the reverse complement.
TTTAAACAGTCTTAAATATTCTCAAAGAGCTAAAGGAAACTATGGACAAAGAACTAAAGGAAACCAGGAGTATGATATCTTAATAACTACAAAAGTACAACAGCTGAAACTACAAATACACTAGAAGGGTTCAACAGCAAATCTGAGCAGGCAGAGGAACCAGGGAACTTAAGTAAGACCACTAATATTATCAAGTGTAGGGAAAAAAAGAAAACAACGAAAAAGTGAACTCTTGGGATACCATAAAGCATACGAACATACACATTATGAAATTCTCAAGAAAGGAGAGTAAGAGGCAGAAAGAATATTTAAAGAAATAATGGCTCCAGGGGTGCCTGGGTGGCTCAGTCATTAAGCATCTGCCTTCGGCTCAGACTGTGATCCCTGGATCGAGTCCCACATCAGGCTCCCTGCTTGGAAGGAGGCCTGCGTCTCCCTCTCCCACTACTCCAGCTTGTGTTCCCTCTCTGGCTGTCTCTCTCTATGTCAATTAAATAAATAAAATCTTAAAAAAGAAAAGAAATAATGGTTCCAAACTAACCAATCTGATGAAACATGAATCCACACAACCAACAAGCTCAATGAACTCCAAGTAAGAAAAATTCAGATCCACATCACGACACATTATAATAAATTTTGAAAAGACAAAGATAGAATCTTGAAAGCAAGAGAAAAGTGACTTGTCATACATACACAAGGAATCCTCGATTAGATTAAGAGCCCATTTCTTTCTTTCTTTCTTTCTTTCTTTCTTTCTTTCGTTATTTATTTATTTATTTTTTAACAGGACCACAACTCAGGGCCTGAACTCACAGCCCTGAGATCAAGACCTACACTGAGATCAAGAGCCAGACACTTAACCAACTGAGCCATGCAGGCTCTCCTTAAGAGCCTATGTCTAAGCAGAAACTTGAAGGCCAGAAGGCAGTGGAACAACATATTTAAAGTGCTGAAACAATGGTTCAGCAAGAATTCTACATCTGGCAAAATTATTCTTTAAAAATGAAGGACAAATTAAAGAGATTACCCCAGGTAAGGGAAAGATCAGAGACTGCTGCTAGTAAACCTATCCTAAAAGAATTGTTGAGTTTTTTAAGGTTGAAATGAAAAGACAGTAGATATTAACTCAAAGCTTTGTGAAGAAATAAAGGTAACCACACAGGTAAATGCAAGAGCCAGCATTACGTATTTTTCTTTATAAATCCACTTTTCCTCCTATAGGGCTTAAAAGAAATATGCCTGAAACAATTATAAATTTATGTTAATGAGCACAGACTATATAAAGATGTAATCTTTATATTTATGTTATTGTGACAATTACAACACAAAGGGAGAAAAAGGATTTGTAGAGAAATGGGTTTTTTTTCCCCTTAAGATTTTATTTGTCAGAATAAAAAATTAAAAATTAAAAAAAATAACAAGGAATTTAGTAATAATCAATAAAATAAATAATTGAGAAAAAAAAAGATTTTATTTGTCAGAGAGAAAGCAAGCATAAGCAGGAGGACTGGCAGGCAGAGGGAGAAGCAGGCTTCCCACTGAGCAAGGAGCCTGATACAGAACTCGATCCTAGGACCCTGAAAGGACCTGAGCTGAAGGCAGATGCTTAACTGACTGAGCCACCCAGGCATACCTAGAAGCAGTTTTTTTATGCTTCTGACAGTAAATTGTATCAATTCAACCTACACTGTTATCATTTTAGGATACTAAATGTAATCTCCAGGATAATCACCATAAGAAAATGACTAAATAATATACAGAAAATGAATTGAAGAGGGAATCAAAACAGCACACTATGAAATAATCCAGTAGACAAAATAGGTGTCAGTAATGCAGGGGCCGAGGAATAGAAAGAAAAACTACAGAAAAAAGAACAATGGCAAAAGTCTTTACATATAATATTTACTTTAAATGAATTAAAGTCACTAATTAAAAGGTAGAGACTGGACGAATGGATTAATAAAACTGATCCATTTACACGCAGTATATGGAGACTCACTTTAGATTGAATGACATAAATACATTAGAAGAATGAAAGAAAATATTCCATGGGAAAAAAAGCTGGGGTGCCTACACTAATATCAGACAAAAAAGACATATAAGACTGTTAAAATAGTGAAAAACAGGGCATACTGACGATACTAATAAAAGGGTTAATTAATCAAAAGATAAAACAATTATAAACATGTATGCATGAACAACATAGCTCCAAAATGTATGTAATAAAAAATGACATAAATGGAGAAACAGTTCTAAAATAATGCTTGGAGTAATCAATAACCCACTTTCCATAAATGAACAGAACATTTAAACAAAAGATGAATAAGAAAATGCAGGACATGAACAATATCATAAACCAACAAGATATAACAGACATATAAAGCTCAATCCACCATCAACAGCAGAATACATTGCACATGAGAAATTCTCCAGGACAAACTATATGTTAGGCCAAAAAACAACCTAATAAATTTAAAGAGACTGAAATCATACAAGTATCTTCACCAAGCCACGATGGAATAAAACAAGATATCAACAAGAGAAGACTACAAGTTTCACAAATACCTGGAAAACAGCAAACTCTTTTGTTGCAAGTTTTTATTTAAATTCTAGTTAATATATATTGTAATATTAGTTGTAGAAGTAGAATTTAGTGATTCATCACTTACATATAACACCCAGTGCTCATCACAACAAGTGCCCATCATCCATTTAACCCACCTCTTCTCCAGTAAGCATCAGTTTTTTTTTTTTTTTAAGATTTTTTATTTATTATTTATTTGACAGAGAGAGAGAAATCACAAGTAGGCGGAGAGTCAGGCAGAGAGAGAGAGAAGCAGGCTCCCGCTGAGCAAAGAGCCCGATGCGGGGCTCGATCCCAGGAAACTGAGATCATGACCTGAGCCGAAGGCAGTGGCTTAATCCACTGAGCCACCCAGGCGCCCCTCCAGTAAGCATCAGTTTGTTCTCTATAGTTAAGAGTCTGTTTCTTGGTTTATCTCTTTTTTCTTCATTTGTTTGTTTGGTTTCTTAAATTCCACGAGTTAAATCATATGGTATTTGTCTTTCCCACTCTGACTCCACCCATATCATTGCAAATGGCAAGATTTTGTTCTTTTTTATGGCTAAGTAATATTCCACTGCATGCACATGTGCACGTGTGTGCACACACACATATACATGTATATATACACCTCGCATCTTCTTTATCCATTCATCAGCTGATGGACATTGGGCTGTTTCCATAATTTGGATATTGTTGATAATGCTGCTATCAACATCGGGATGCATGTGTCCCTTTGAATAAGTATTTTTCTATCCTTTGGGTAAATATCTAGTGGTGCCATTGCTGGATCATAGGGTAGTTCTTTTTTAACTTTCTGCAGAACCTCCATACTGTTTTCCAGAGTGGCTCCCCCAGTATGCATTATTCCTACCAATAGTGTAAGAGGGTTTCCCTTTCTCCACACTCTCACCAATATTTGTTATTTCCTTGTGTTGTTGGTTTTTGCCATTCTGACAGGTGTCAAATGGTATCTTGTTGTAGTTTGATTTGTATTTCCCTGATAATGAGTGATATTGAGCATCTTTTTACGTAGCCATTAAACATTGGATGTCTTCTATGGATAAATGCCTATTCAGGTCTTCTGCCCATTTCTTAACTGGATCATTTATTTTTGGGGTGTTCAGTTTGATAAGTTCTTTATAGATTTTGGATACTAACACTTCATCAGATATGTCATTTGCAAACATCTCCCATTCTGAAAGTTTTAGTTTTGTTGACTGTTTCCTATGCTGTACAGAAGGTTTTTATCTTGATTAAAGTTCATTTTTGTTTTTATACCCCTTGCCTCTGGGGATGTATCTAGAAAGAAGTTGCTGCCGATGTCAAAGTGGTGAAAACAACATACTCTTAAAAAAAAACCAATGAGTCAAAGAAGGAATCATAAGGGAGATTAGAGAAAATGCTTTGAGAACAAATGAAAATGAGAACCACACCAAACTTATGGGATTCAGTGAAATCAGTACTCACAAAAATTTTAGTTGTAAATGCCTACATGAAAAAAAAGGGAGAGAAAGATCTCAAATCAATAACCCAGCTGACACACTAAGGAACCAGAAAAAGAAGAGCAAACTAAGCCCAGGGCTATAGTAAGGAAGAGCAATACAGAATAGATTGTGGATAAAATATAGAATACAAAATTGATAGTGAAAGCGACAAAGATCAACAAAATTGACAAATCTTTTACTAGACTAAGGTGCAAAAAAGAGAAGACAAATTAGAAATGAAAGTGGGGATATAACTACCGACTTTCTACAAATAACAATAAAAGGAAAATCTACAAGGGCTTCTGGATGGCTCAGTCAGTTGAGTGTCTGACTCCTGATTTTGTCGGGGGGTCATGATAGCGAGATTGTGAGAACAATCCCGCATCAGGCTCCACACTAAAGCAAGGGGAGAGGGGTCTGCTGGAGATTCTCTCTCCCTCTCTCTCTCCCTCTGCCTCTAACCCTGCTTGCGTTCTCTCTCTCTAAAAAAACCAAACAAAATTAAAAAAAAAAAAAACTTTAAAAGAAAAAAACTACAATTGTACATCAACATGTTAGATAACCTAGATTAAATGATAAGTTCCTAGAAACACATGAACTACCAAAACTTATTTGAAAAAGAGAATCTGAACAAACCTGTAAGAGATTTAATAAATAACAAAAAATGTCCCAACAAAGAAAAAAAATCCAAGACAAGACTGTTTCACAGCCGAATTCTACCAAACATATAGTTTGGGAGTTTAATGCCAATCCTTCTCTAACTCTTCCAAAAAATAGAAGGAACACAAATTCATTCCATGAGGCCAGAATTATTCTGACTCCATAGCCAGATCAAGACCACACACACACACACACACACACACACACACACACGTGCGCCCACGTGCGCACACACACACAGAGCCAATGTCATACTCACTAGTGAAAGACTGAAAGCTTTTCTGCTGTGATCAAGAGCAAGACAAGGACTCTGTCTCACAACTTCTATTCAACACAGTATTACAAATTCCAATCAGAGCAATTAGGCAAGTACATGAAACAAAAGGCATCCTCATTGGAAACACAATCAATGCAACCATTACCCAAAACTCCAATGTCCTTTATCACACACCTGGAAAAACCCACTTTAAAACTCATGCGGAAACCTCAAGTGATCCCAAATAGGCAAAACAATCCTGGAAAAGCAGAGAGCTTTTCCACGCCCTGATTTCAATGGCTACTAGAAATCTATTGCAATCAAAACAGTATAGTACTGGCATGAAGACAGTTCAATGGTGTATCATAGAAAGACTAGAAATAAAGCCTCACATACGTGGTCAAATGATTTGAGAAGGGTGCAAGACCACTTAATAAAAAAGGAGTTTTTTCAACAAATGATAGTGTAGGAAAACTGGATATTGACATGCAAAACAATGAAGATAGACTCTACCTAACAACATATACAAAAATTCACTCAAAACAATGGAAGGCAATGACTCCCAACATTTATTTGTATACCAGTGACCAGAAAAGCATTATTCACAATAGCTAAAAGGTACAAGCATTTCAAGCGTCTGTCAATATGTGAATAGATTTTTTTTACAATGTGGTATACATGCACAGTAAAATATTATTCAGCCTTAAAACAGAACAAAATTCTGGCATGTCCTGTAACATGGATGAACCTTGAAGACAAGCTAAGTGAAATACATCAACCACAAAAAAATAAATATTATAGGATTCTACTTATTTGAGGTAACCAGAATAAACTCATAAGCTCAGAAAGTAGAATAGTGGCTACTGGGGGCTGGGGTTAAAGGAGAATGGAGAACTACTGTTTAATGTGTGAAGAAATCTAGCTTGGGATGATAAGAAAGTTCCAGAGATGGATGGTAGAAATGGCTGCACAATAAGGTGAAGGTGCTTAATGCCACAAACTATACTGTTAAAAATGGCTAAAATGGTAAATTTTGTTATATATACTTTACCACAATAAAAAGATAATTTTTCTTAAAGTTTATGCTTTGAAAACATGACCCCAACGTAATACTGAGAAAGTCTAAACTCCTATGACCCTGAAACTTGCTAGATCCTAGATTCTTTACCTATGAAGCCTACAGTGATAATTTCTCCCATAAAAATGTACAACTCTAAAAGAGAGGACACTAAACTTAATTAATCCACAGAACCTGGAATGGCATATATGTGGTTACAAACAACAAATTTTATTTGTTTTTAAATAAATGGAAAATTTACCACATGAGCTGACAGTCACTCCTGTTACCATCTTGGGTCATTTCCCACCAGCTATAGGTGGATTAGGTAAAATATCTGATCTCAAATGATACCATGAATGGTAAAATGTTTTTGCAAATTACCATATTATTATATTTAACACAGTATTACTAATAATGTATCTGTTATATGTAATAAATGTTACCATATTATTTTCCCCAAAATTTAACTGCCAAGAATGTTGATTCCCTACATTTCTACTTTGTATAATACTGAATGGTATTACTTAAATGGCACATGGTATTCCAGAAGAGCTAAGGCTTTTGGATTCACATAGATTTGAATCCTGACACTGTCATCTACTAGCAGTGTGACCTGCAGCAGGTTATTTAGGTCCTCTCATTTCTTCTGTTTTCTTTCTTCAATCTCACTCCTTCAATTCTATTTTAAATGAGTAAAAAAGTAATTTTACAATCTTAATACTCTGTGCCGCTAAATTAAGAGTGAATAAGATCAGGAAGCTCATGGAAATTCTGCCAAAAACCAATCTATTTTGTACCCTGCTCCCACACCACCAAGGAACAGATGGTGAAGATTAATTGCCATTGTAGCTTATAGACATGTAAGTGGTAAAATATCAAAAAAACTATTATTTGGAAAAGTTAAGCAATTCTGCCAAAGAAAATTGGAGAGTCAAAATTAAAAAGAATTATAAATGTTATATAATTTTTAAAAGCTTAGCAGGTCAGAGAGGTCAGTTCACAGTAAAAGTATTCTTGGTATTTTAGGGGTGGGAAGTGAACAAAGGGTAGGAAGAGGGAAGGGGAAGAAGAGAACAGTAAGTTCTACTGACTTCAATTTTTTTCTTTCTTTCTTCTTCTTTTTTTTTTTAACAATAACCACAAAATAGAAGGTATTAGGATTAGGAAAAGATATCAAAATATTTATGTCTGTTAAATCTAAGTACACTACAGTAAAATCATAGATAATACAGATTTTTCTAAAAAGATTTTATTTATTTATTTGACAGACAGAGATCACAAGCAGGCAGAGAGGCAGGCAGAGAGAGAGGAGGAAGCAGGCTCCCTGCTGAGCAGAGAGCCCAATGTGGGGCTAGATCCCAGGATACTGGGATCATGACCTGAGCCGAAGGCAGAGGCTTTAACCCACTGAGCCACCCAGGTGCCCCAGATAATATAGATTAAAAAACAAAACAAAAACTTAAGTATCAGTAATACTAATAAAATTACCTCATTATAGAAACTTTTTTTTTTTTTTTTAGATTATATTTATTTATTTCTCAGAGAGAATGAGAACACAAGCAAGGGGAGCTGCAGGAAGAGGGAGAGGCAGGCTCCCTGCAGAGCAAGGAGCCTGACACGGGACTCAATCCTAGGACTCTGGGAACATGACCTGAGCCAAAGGCAGATGCTTAACCAACTGAGCCACCCAGGTGTCCCTAGAAATTCTTTAAATAGAAAGTTTGTTTGATTTAAATCAATAAAGTAATACACTGTAACTGTTTTTAAATTAACATGAAATTACATTAAAGAGGTAATAACAATATCATAAAATGCCACTGATTTGGACTCCCCAGTTCCAGGATACTATGACCTCCACAAGGTAAAAAAATCTTTGATCACTGGAGTTTTTTCCTAGTGCTTGAAATAGAACAGCGCTCAGCATATACAGCAGGTGTTCAATGTTTGTTGACTAGGTTACCTCCTCTCCTAATTAATACCAGCTTTTCAATACACAAAAGGAAGTATGTCCTCCCTACTTTTTTGAGCAATTTACTCTGTGATTATTCTATAGTTATTTATACATTGTTTCACTTTGAGAAAAAATTTAAACCAATACAAAAGATACTTTGTATTTTCTTCAGTAGCCTTTCAAATTTTCTTCAGATTATAATCATATTTGTCTGTTTTCAGCTTTCTTCAACTTCTAAGAGCACAGCTTGGAAAAAAAAAAACCCAACCCCACAAAGTTTTTCAATGCAACCATTCATCATCTCACCATACTCATCTCTGTCTTTGCCAACAGTTTCTCATGGAGCAGGAAGACAACAATCATGTCACATTTACTGACATGGAAATTCTCTATTTCCCAGTGTATAACTACTAACAAATTCTCTCAACGTCAAGCTGCTCCTATAGCTTTCCCAGAGAGCAGGTCATTCAATGTCATTCTTAATAGTGTAATTTCCTAATTTCCCAATAATTTATTTCCCCTTTTCCCTTCTCAGTCAATTGTATAGCTTGTATATAGTGTATGTGCTATACCCGAAGGTAGTATGACTATTTCTTTAAAAATATTTGATAACTAGGATACTTCCCTAAAATTGGCAAAAACTATGATCTGTTTCTTTAAAATTAACAAGATTCTTTCCCCCATGAACTTTTCCCTCACAGTCTCAACTAGATAGGCAGACCTTAAGACAAATAATAACTACTTAATTTGTAACTGTTTCTAAACCACACAGCTGAGTTAATTACCATTATTAAGGTTTACTGCTGTTGTACAGCAGGAATTTAGGAGCTGGTGGTATACATTATCCTTTCTGTGAAAAAAGGAAAAAAAAATCTTGAGACTTCAACAGGAGAAAGATGAATTATTGGCCGTCCAAATCCATGAAGATGTTGGGCACATTGGGTACCACTATAATTTTAATTCAGCCATGATGAACAAGGTTTTCTATGAATCATCTCATTATTTTAACTGCTTTTTGAAATAGGGAAATGTTCTCAACTGACTGAAAAAAAATTCTTGCATACTACATGCTTTCATGTCTGAACTGCAAACTGCAAGTCTGATGGACTAATTAAATTCTGGTATTTATTAATAATAGGACCACATATTTTGTATTTTAAGTCTAGTAAAAAAAAGATAATAACATCTCTTCACAGGAAATATATTTTATTTTTATTTTTTTTTTAAGATTTTATTTATTTATTTGACAGACAGAGATCACAAGTAGGCAGAGAGGCAGGCAGAGAGAGAGACAGAGAGGGAAGCAGGCTCCCTGCTGAGCAGAGAGCCCAATGTGGTGCTCGATCCCAGGACCCTGAGATCATGACCCGAGCTGAAGGCAGCGGCTTAACCCACTGAGCCACCCAGGTGCCCCAGGAAATATATTTTAATTACCCTGTATTTACTGACTTTCTTCACATTGAGATATCAAAATATAAGACACAATGCAATTTAACAAAGATCAAATATCAAATTATAACTGCCAAGACCAATTCCATCTCATGTATATGGTCGTTCATCTTGGGTCTCTCAAATGAAATATCAGAGAAGTAGCAGTACAATTTTCCCAACATTATCAAATATTCTCTCTTTAATTAGAGTAGGATAATGTCCATAACCGCTTCTGTGTACTTTAGATTTTCATCAAATATACACATATATTAGCAAGGCAGTATTTACAAGACTGTATTTACTACAACTACTTTCAAATATCCACTGTAATGTGCGAGAAAAAATAACTTACTGTCTCTGAGTGTCTCCCAAGCCCATTGATCATTTTTGAAGAAGAGATGTCGTTTGATTTCTTCAACACCATTTCGCCCTAATCTCACCTCTCTGAATAGAGAGGGGGGAAAAAGTTATTAACCATTTAAGATATTATTATTATAACCTGTCCAGATATACTTATGGGCACAATGTTAAATCTGTGCATAATGATAAAAATAGTTCTACATCACCTTGAAATTATATTGGTTTTCAGTAAGCTATGGATAATACTGAAGAGTTTTTTTAAAAAACATGAAAAACAGACTTGTTGATACTCCATGACTTTTCTATTGACAAAGAAAATCCTAATAATCATTCACTTTGCTTCATTAGCATAATGAATAAAACACAATGAATTTTCTTGACAGCTCTTAACCATTGTGGTAGTTAGACATTTTTTGCAACCAACAACTTTACATCACATCAAAAGCTAACAAAAACTCAGAAAGACATCTTAAATTTAAAATCTCCTGTTCATAAGCTATTATAAATATTTCTGACCTATCAGAAACCAATGATTAACTAATTCTTGACATTACTACAAAACAGAGTTTTAACGGGATTCCTGGCCTCTTAGGTAAACATATAAATAAAATGTTTAAAAATATGCCTTTAGTAGATTTGGAAAGGGAACTTAGGAACTTCTGTTTTCTACTTCAGTGCCTATTAACAAGAATAGCCCGAATTCCAAATCTTTTCATGAGTTAAAAGATAAACTGCTTTTGATATAATGTGACACCTTCTGAACAAACATTCACTGACTCTCCCAGACTGGATCAGGGAACCTCTCCATGGTTCTATGATAGACAGGCAGTACTTAACTCAGAGTACTTAACTTTCTGTACAATAAACATCTCATTCACTTGTCTGTTTCCCTCAAAGGAGTATGAGGCAGTGAAGAGTGGCTGTGTATCTTTTTCATTTCTATATTCCTAGCACCTAATACACAGCACAGTACTTATATTTATAAAGCACATGTACTAAAATGTAAAAATATGAAAGACTATACATTTCAGGCTCTAAAGGACCATATGTAGGGGAGTACATTTAATATTAAAGTGAATCTGAAATTGAAATATATGTAAAAGCACTAGGCCCTTTTAAATTAACAATATACAATATACAAACATAAATATTAATAATTTTAATAACATGATTTTAGTAAGTCATGTGGTTCATGTTTAAATTTAAAAAGTAAACCATAAGGGTACACATAACATACTATTTTTGTTTCTAAAACACATACATGAATATACATTTATAAAAATCCTTACTGAATCTGAAAGACATCATACCAATGACCATCTCTAGAGGTAAGGAGGTCGGAAATACATACATCTTTATAGGTTTGCACTATTTACTTAATTTCAACAAACATAAAATCGTATATAATTAAATCTTTTTTCCAGCTCTACTGAGGTATAACTGACAAAAATCTTAAGATATGTAAAGTGTAAAAAGTGTTTTGACATATGTGCACATTGTGAAAGGATTCTCCCACTGAGAATTAACACATCTATCACATCATCTATTTACCTTTCTTTTTGGTAAGAACATTTAAATTCTACTCTCTTAGCAAATTTCAACTATACAATACTGAATTATCTTAAATGGCATCAATTAGAAAATGCGTAATTTTTCCATCACTAGGAAAAAAATGTTACTAATTAAGACATGGTAGTATAAGATGCACTCTAATTTCAGAGATGTTACATGTCAAAAAACCCTCAGACTCAAGAAAATATAATTTTTATACTTGACCAAATTAAAAATTCAACAATGAACCTTAAAAAAAAAAATCATCTGATCTAGCCATCAAAAAAGAGTATTATCCCAATTTCCTAGGTAACGCAAGTGATTGGAGATCCAGAAAGCCATCCAGAATATCACAAAACACTGTATTTCACTATCATTAATGATTTGGGGAATGGTATTATTTTTATTCCACCAGTTCAACTATAGGAGCTGAGATACACACCTCAAATACTGAGCAGCAAAATGAGAATTTCCTTAGAATAAATTAAAGTTCAATGTTAAGATTGTTTACCTGTCAGTAAGGAAGGCACAAATAAGATTTTTTGCTTCTTTTGATATATCATTATCATCAGGAAAGGTAAGTGAATTTTTATGATTCATAATCTTACTGTAAGTTCCAACCAGAGAATCTGCATAAAAAGGTGTATCACCTGAAAAAATTGATAGGGAAAACAAAATAAGATACACTAAAAAAAACAGTTTCAAAGGAAAAGAGTCAATGTTACATGTTTAAAGATTACTATATATGCATTAAAGACATACACTTAATATATAAAAAAGAAATAACATCACAAAGTTGCTTAAATCTTCTAAATAGCTTTTAAAAACACACAAGGCAGGTTTCAATTAGTTTGTTTTCTACAAACAAAATTAACTTTGCTTAATGCAATAAATGCCTTATTAGAAGAAGCCAAATGGCTAACTTCTGGGATGAACAACTATCTTAGAGGTATACAAAATTCTCCTTTACTTACCTACAAGCATTTCATATAAAAATACCCCAACTGACCACCAGTCACATTCTCGTCCATAATAGCCATCACCACCTTGAGATTTTAATACTTCAGGGGAAATGTAATCAGGTGTTCCAACTGCTGTATCACATCGTACCATACCTTCCTAAAAAAAAGAAGCAGGTTAACTTCTGAACTAGAATACATATATAAATTCTGAATTATTTAAAATGACTTCCTAATAAAACCTATAGAACTCTGCATCTTTGGGCTATAAAATATATCAAAACCTAATGCAAACTTGACAAAAATGAACACATAGGCTAATCACATATACATATTATATACACAATGTATTCAAAATATGTGTGTGCTTGTGTTTCTAGATACATTAGTGATTTTTACATCGTAATATTACTCTAGAAAGACACACTGCCACCCAGTTGTGCCAATATAATGATCTCATCATAACTGCAGAGACCAAGTATATAAGCCAATGCAAGCAGATTAAGGGACTGATAGGATGAATCACTTGATAACATTAATATATAATACTGATTAAACTTTTTCTAACTAAAATAGTCATTCAATCTAACCATGCTTGAAACTGTAAAAAAAAACATACGAGTCAACTGTACAAATATAAAAATGCAGAAGTATGTGTAATGGAAAAGGGTGTAATAATACTGAGCACATTGAATATCTACTTAATATGCAATTTAACTCTCCAAAAAAAAAAGCCCAAAACTAAGTGTAAAGACTATATATACCTATTACTTATTTTCGCTGATATTAATGCAACAGAATTTTAATTAGATGTTCACACAGAAGTTCTCATGTAGTGTTTCCTTCTAAGCAATAATTTTCCTTTTAAAATAATAAATACAACTTTTTGGCTATTGTTCTGTGGTAAGTTTCCAAGAATATTAACTATTTCAACTGAAACAAGTAGCATATTTGCCACTTCAGCTAGAAGTATGTTATTTATTTTGTAAATAATGAGGACAGATGGTATCTTTTAAAATTAACTCCCAAAATAAGCAATAAGATCTTCTACATGTTAACAGGCTAAGTAAAACACTAAAAAATACACATATCACTGAAATCCAGTTTTTATGAAAGTCTAATTTTAATACTGGTCTTAGTATTTAATGATGAGTTTCACTCCTAGTTACCAGCAATACTATGTATTAGAGTTGTTATAAAAGGTTTAATAAATATGGCAATCAACACTTAATTAGAGAGGAAAATATAAATCACTTACAATCAAGTTACTAATTAAACACTGAAATCCTGGCATCTATTTTAACAAATAAGACAGCTCGTATCAATTCTGTACAAGTCTAGCTATGGTTAGTACATTCTTACAGCATTTTCTAAAAAGCAGTTATCTTGAATTAGCAAAATTATTTAACCTTATTCATCTTCATACAAGTACCAAAATCTGCTAACTTCAAATGTCCAGATTTATCCAGCAGCATGTTATCAGGTTTCACATCTCTGAGGGAGGAAAAAAACAGTGTTTCTAAAACCAGACACTGATAAAAATTCTATGAGGCAGTAATTTTAGGCCCTATATCCCCAGTCATTGTGGATAAGGCCATTTTTGATTCGTATGTGCTCACTCTGTCCATATCTATAAATTGAATTTCAGCAGGGAAATTCCTTTATATGTCAATGCCTTAGAGAAAGGCATTTAATATCCCCCTTTCTTTTAAAAAGAGTTTGATTCTTCCAAGGAGGAAAGCAAACCATTTGAGAGAGAATAACCATAAAAAAACACAATATTCAGACATTAAAAAAATAACTGAAACACACTTTTTAACTTAAGTACATAAATAACCCCAGGACAGGATCTAAATCATTTTCATTTTTGTATCCCTGGCACTTAGCACAGCAACTGCATTGGATTCAAGTGATGTTTGTAAAACAAATGAAACTGTTCTTTTATCAAATAAATATGATCTATTCACTAATTAAAAGCAACTTATTTGTATATTAAAAATTTTGAATATAAAAAACGAATCAAAAGCAAATTAATTTGCATATAAAAAATTAAAAGTATTTAACTGGCACATACCTCAGAAAACCAGCCTATAATTTTTATTTTTCAGAACCAAATAAAAGTATATAATCAGATTAAGGGAAATTAAAGAATACATTTATATCAACATTAAACTGAAATAATAAAACTCTGAATTTCGATTTAAATTCTGAAATACCACTTATCTCACATGGAGAATAGGTGGGTTTTGAGTAGGAAATGTCAACCTAATAAAGTTTAAGTACTTTTCAGCTTCCCCTGCCCTCCAACAAATGAAAAAACTTAAAGCGTTTTTATCTTTACCTATGAATGAAACCCATGGAATGGATTGCATCCAATGCAAGAACTACTTCTGCAGTATAGAATCGTGCCCATTTTTCAGGCACATCATAGTTGCTCATTAAGTTTACAAGATCTCCACCAGGCATGTACTCCATCACCATGTAGAGATAACGATCATCTTGGAATGCATAAAAAAGCTATACAAATACAAGAAAATCATTAAGATTAAGCAAAACTTTCATTTAAAAAATGACAAAAATACTAATGTTAAAATTTAATTAAAATAGTCAAATTGCAATAACTAAGGTACTCTTAAAAAAACAAAACACACAAACATAAACATCACAAAGTCCCCTGCATATGCAAAGGAACTGTGGTTATTTCTGAGGAGTCAGATCAAAACTGTTTTCTCTACACATTGCTACACTAATTCAATTTTTTACAGTGAGAATTTTTAAAAATTATAGTAGCTTCAACAAAGAATATACAAGTGACCTAAGCAAAGAGATTATAATTCTGATATAACGTATGCTCCTATGAGGTCTACTGTTAAATTTATATCTACACAATAATTCTCAAGAAGTCTGAAAAACTGGACTACATGCTCAGCTGTCCATTAGCCATATGACTGGGCAATTTATTTAACCTCCCTAAGTCCCTGTCACTATAATCCCTTCCAGAAAAATGTAAGGGACTATACCCTGTTTGACTTTTATATGGGCTACTTCGTCAGAGTCTGGACCTAGTAATGGCAGTTTGCAAACACAAAATGTCTAATCAGGAGAAACATAAATTAATCTGTAAATGGAGATATACCAAGGATTAACTGCCTTTCAGAGTTGTTAAAAAGATCAGTGAATGTAGAAAGCACCTGGTATAACAGATGCTCAGTACGTAATAGTCAATGGGAGGAGGAGCAGTAAAATAAGTAACAGGAAGAGGGCAGCAGCTAGAGTCAAGCAGGAAGAGTGAAATCCACTGACAGGAAATTGGCAAGAATACCAGGTATAAATGTATTTATGTGACCTAGCTTGAGTTAAAAAAAAAAAAGCAAATTTACAAAAGAACATTTTAAGTAAACATGAGATCAGAATCAAACTAAAATAAAATAGAGCCCTAGAGAAAATGATACTTTATTTACACAGACATGTGTCTTAAAATCTTCTTGTTTCACTTTTAAATAGTGTTTAATGGTTTTAGTTACAGACTTGGTTATTTTAAAAAGATATTTTAGGGATGGATGAGAAACTAAGCGGCATCCCAAGGTCAGCCCAGATTAAAGTATATAATTTACCATTTGGGTACCACAATTAAAGAAACAATGTTGCTTTGGTGGTAGTTTTCTTGACAATGTGTCAAGAAAAACAAAGCTTCAAATAGCAAGTTGTAAATGTTAAAATTATGTCCTATGTCTTTTAACCACCTACAGAACACTTAAGATTTTCTGTATTACTGGGTTTTTTTTTAAAGATTTTTTTTTTTTTTTGACAGAAAGAAATCACAAGTAGGCAGAGAGGCAGGCAGAGAGAGGGGGGGAAGCAGGCTCCCCGCTGAGCAGAGAGCCCGATGCGGGGCTCGATCCCAGGACCCAGGCGCCCCATATATCACTGGTTCTTAACCAGAGGAAAATAACTGTCACCTAACCACCCATCCCCATCCCAACATCACCAGGTAAATGTTCAACTATGTCTAAATACAGTTTTGGTTGTTATGAATGATAGGCAGCCTGTGGAGAGGTGCTACTGGCATCACCCCCGTAGAAGTCAGGGACGCTGCTGAAAATTTGATAATGCATAGGACAGCCCAAAAAACAAAGTGATAGCCCAAAATGTCAGTGATACCAAGCCTGAAAAATCTCTGCTCCACACAGCTGATAAAAACAGAGCAGATGGGCTCTTGGGTGGCTCAGTCCTAAAGCGTCTGCCTTCAGCTTGGGTCATGATCCCAGGTCCTAGGATTGAGTGCTGCATCAGGCTCCCTGCTCAATGGAAAGCCTGCTTCTCCCTCTCCCACTTCCCCTGCTTGTGTTCCCTCTCTCGCTGTGTCTCTGTCAAATAAATAAAATCTTAAAACAAACAAACAAAAAAACCAGAGCTGACATTTCAAGTATAAAAAGTCATATATAACTCTTAAATATTTTCCATATCCTTTTTATTTCAATTACTGCTGTTTTTATTTAGGACACTGTTCATTATATCCTGTAAATTCATGTTAAAAATTTAGAAATGATCTAGTCCACCCAACAGCTGTTTTTTTTTAAACCAGAAGATTTACTTCCCCCCATATGCATCCTTACATAACCCCAATACATAAGACATAAAATATGGAGCTGCTCTAGTTGAGGCAGAAAAGGAAAACCCATATTATAACCTCCTCAAATTCCTGCTTGTCCCAATGATTCCACCTAAGGTATTCTCCACAGGTGAAAATAACCAATCTAAGCCAACTTCCACATTTTTGAGCAAGGGAGATGTTTTTGACAGTTAAGACTAGAACCTAAAACTACTGACTTCTACTGTATTCTCCTTCCCACTGAAAAACCTACAGTCAACACATTATTTGAAGGATTACCTTAACTCCCCTCTTCCTTCATTTTCCCATTCCTTCCTCTCCACAAATGAGACAAATAGATGAATAGATGGTTAAATAAACAGAATATAAGAGGATATCATATCTGGGGAAAAAACTTAAATTTCAACATTAAATAAAGTATCTATCAGAAGATGATAATATATGACTTTCCTCAATCAAAGCAGATTATTTAAATTTTCTAATATTTAAAGTCTACAGGCACATGAATTATTTTGCTTTGGCCTTACTTTCTCCTCCTAGAGACAATTCAATAAAATTAAATTTTATGACTTAAAAAAAGTAACAATATGTTAGACAATTCTGTAATTGCCAAATAAACTCTCTATTACGTTCTAGAAAACAAATTAAGCTTCTCCAATATTTTTAGTTACAAATTATTACAGAAATAATGAAACAGCAGCAAAATCATACCTGGACGACCCAAGGGCTGTTAGCAAAAGCCATGATGTCCCTTTCTTCCCAGAAAAAAGCAGAATCGGATCTCTTAATCATTTCAAATTTACTGAGAAGCTTCATAGCATATACCTTCCTGGTGGATTTATGTCTTACCTTTAAAATTGCAAACAGAAAGTAATGAACTTTTTGCCCAGTGTTTACCAGAACAATTTACCAAATGATTTTAACACCTTGTTAAATATAACATTATTGTTCTAGTTTTTTGTTTTTTTTTTTTTTTAATCTCTTCCCAATTAGATGTCAAGGCTTCAATGACCAGAAAGCAAGTAATGTTAGAAAAAAGTCTTTATTTCCTATATGATAGCACACTCCCCTTTCTCCACCCTGTTATGCACGGTGCTTTCTATTTATAAAGCTTAGGATTCCATAACATTTTAGAAGTCTAATATTACAAGTAAAGACTTTTCTTCTGACACTTGAAACCTCTTCTCTCCCATGGATGCTTGGGGAAAATATTTCATACTACTGCTGAATTTGGCTCTGAATTTGGCTGAATGTTATTTATTGTGTCTTTATCTGTATGAAAAGAAAAGTGTGACTTTAAATCATTGAAGCATTACAACAGTTTATTTTACATTAAAGTTCTTGAAAAACAAAAAATATTAAGAATTACTTTATAATAAACAGTTACAAAAGAAACGTTCAACTCATTAACTAGGCTTTCACATCCTTTGGCAAGACTGCCTAGAGCAATTTAAAGCAATATTATAAAAACCAATATCATCTCACATTATGTTAGACACACAAATGGATTTTTAATTTTATTGCTTTTTAATCTCATTATAATAACCTACCAATTGTACTTCTCCAAATGCACCTCTACCAATCACCTTCACTACTTCATAGTCTTCAGCTTTCATTCGTAAATCTCTAATTTTATTTATTGTGTCTTTATCTGTATGAAAAGAAAAGTGTGACTTTAAATCATTGAAGCATTACAACAGTTTATTTTACATTAAAGTTCTTGAAAAACAAAAAATATTAAGAATTACTTTATAATAAACAGTTACAAAAGAAACGTTCAACGCATTAAGCATGAGCACAGGGTGTGGTGTATAAACAATGAATGCTGGAATACTGAAGAAATAAAATACAAAATGGAAAAAAGGAATTGTTCTAGATAAATTCTGGGATGACTTCACTCTAGCTAATAAAATATTTTCATTAAAATCTAACTTGATAGATATTTCAGAAAATAAATACACTACTAACACACATGGAGGACAACAGTTAAGTAAAGAGCAAATCTGCACTGAAGGATCATGGGTACATATTTTAGATTAGTGAAATAAAATTTTCTTTTTATCAAGTCAGTTTTGATAATCTCTTCAAGAAAATATACATAATTGAAGCTATCCAATGTTGAAAAAAATACTTGCATCAATACGTTTCTCTATTTGAACCTAGATTTTAACTTAAAACACATAGTGCAAATCACTGCAATTATTTATATAAACCTGTCACGCTACAAACTACAATAATTTACAAATCCCCACTGGAAAGATATTCTAATTCCTAATTTGGTCATAGATTAAAATAGGGCTATTTTAATCCACATGGGTCAACACTGGCATGAGATTACATGGAAAAGCTTCACATTTCAGAATGTACAAAATACAGAACAGCTATTAAACTGAAGTTCTAGTTGTTAATAAAAACTCTATATTATATTTGTGTCTTTCTTTTTAAAAGTACATTTAAACTCAAGTGTTTGTGTGCCTTATGACCAATAAACACATGCAAATGCAAATTTTTACACAAAGGTAACATAAGTACACTTTAGGTTACATATCAACTGCAAGATGCATCAGAAAGATACAGAAATAATATACTGCACAATTATTTGTGTCTACCATATAGGCTCTATAGAATCACTGTAGATTATATATAAAGATAACTTTAAAACATAGTTTCTCCTCTTAAGGAGTTTAAACTCTAGCAAATGGAACAGAAACAAACAATGAAAAAGAAAGTATTAAAAAAAAAAAAAAAAAAAGCTCTAAGGAAGATAAGCACAGAGTTGTAGAAAACTAAGACACTTAACCCAAACCTGCCTGGGAAGGAGGTGGCTAGAAAAGGCTTTCTGAAAATGGTAACACCCAAAACAAGCTAAAATGAAGCACAGCAGTTAGCCAGGTGGGGGGAAGACAACAAAATACTACAGGCAGATGGGCCATACAAGCAAAAGCACAGAGGAACCACATACAAGAAGCTCTGTGCTGCGGAAGTATCAAGTTTGTGATAAGTGTTCAAAGGAGACGCTGGAGAGCCCCAAACTGGTTAAGAAGCTTGAATTTTACCTGTAGGCCAGCAGTTACAGAACTAGTATTTAGTCAGAAAAAAATATTTTCTCACAATACAATTTAAAGCAATTCAATTTTATAGAAAAGAAAGTGCTCTGCTTCAGGAAGGTAGTGGTGCAGTAGTCAGGATATCAGAGAGGGTCTGGAGTTTCATCTACTTTATACTGTTCCATAAAGCAACCCCTTCGAGTCCTGTGGGATCTACTGGGAACTGAGAAGCACCATGAAGAGAAATAAGGCAGAAAAACGACAGTCAAATTTACATTTCAGCTAAACCACTCTGGGAAATATTTAAAAAGATGAACTCAATAAGAACGAGACTGGGGGTGGGGAGAATTTTAGGAGTACTGTAAATTTTCAGATGATAGTTTATAAAGTCCTGAACCAGGATGTGTTACATAATAGCCTGTGAGGTTGAGAAAGTATCCCTAGATCTAGTTACGGGAGGTTTAGAGCCATAAATAGGCTGAAAAGTCTGTTTGAGCTCAGAAAATATATCTGCTGCAAATTTATGTGGGAATGATGATCTTGCTTCCTGTTTTAATTTCTAACAGCACAGGAAGTATATAAAGCAGCTTGATACATGATTCAAACAACATTAGTTGTCAAAATGGCTTTATTACATTTAAGTATGGCATCAAAGTGTTGTTTTGCCTTTTAGTTTTAGGCTGTATTCATTAAGAAACATTAACAAGAAATAACTTCCAAAGTCTATTAGTATTTAATGAAAACTCAGTTAACAATTGGGAGTGGCTCTAAAAGCCTTCAACTTGGTCTCTATCTTAGCTCGTGCTGCCATAAAAAATACCACAGACTGAGTGGTTTAAACAATATTCATTCATTTTTTTCACAGTTCTAGAGCCTGAAGTCCAAGAGCAGGGGACCAGCATGTTTGATTTTGTTATGCCTCTTTTCTTGGCTTGTTGGCAGCTGCCATCTGTGTGTTCACTTGACCTCCTCTAGTGTGGATGTGGGACAAGGTAAGGATCAGTGTCCTACCCTTATGAGCCCCACCCTTATGACCTCATTTAACCTTAACTGCCTCCTTACTGACCCTATCTTCAAAAACAGTCATTAGGGTGTTAAGGCTTCAACATATGAATGGTAGGTGCAGGGGACAACACACAATTCAGTCCCCATAACAGTCCTTAAAAAAATAAAAAGCAAAACACACACACACAATTAAACAGCACCACCACTAAGACATCGACTTAGTTTATACTGAGATAAACTGGATGTTTAGCTACAATTTCTGATAAAAATTCACAGAACTGATCATGTAAGGCCATAAGAGTAAATGTGTGTACCACCCACACTGTGGTTCAATAACACATGATAGATTCAAATATTTTCCACAAAGTACCTGCTGATATACAATACAAAATAACTGTAGGCTTTAAAGGCCTTGTTTTCATAAGCTTTGTCAGTTTGTCCAACTAAGCCTTTTTCTGTACTATCCATAATTTTAACTACTATCACTTGTAACACACCTCAGCAGACTCCTCTTTAAGCTGCAATTAGTATTTTCTCAACTTCTTTAAAAATATTCTTGCCATGAAGACTACATAGGATAATTCTTCCCCTTCAAACTTAGCACTGATTCCTCAAATAAACAAGAGTCAAGGAAAATCACTCAAAGTTGTTTATCTTATTTTTTAATTGACTTGATGTTGCTCTCAATGACCTCAGTTCTTTGAGCAACGGTTCTTGCCAAAAAGCTAACAGTCTTAAGGAAATTTTTCTCTCTACAGTTTTTTTGTTTGTTTTTGTTTTTACTGCAGCAAACACTCACCATTAGTGAATGGCTTTCCCTGCTTGGCTAATAATCACTCACGAACTAATAATGTAAGGTCACAGCCCCATTCCTTTTTTATTTTTATGAAGAAAATTCTCTGATGAGGGGCGCCTGGGTGGCTCAGTGGGTTAAGCCACTGCCTTCAGCTCAGGTCATGATCTCAGGGACCTGGGATCAAGCCCCGCCTCGGGCTCTCTGCTCATCGGAGAGCCTGCTTCCCTCTCTCTCTCTCTCTCTCTCTCTTTCTGCCTGCCTCTCTGCCTACTTGTGATCTCTCTCTCTCTCTGTCAAATAAATAAATAAATAAATCTTTTAAAAAAAAATTCTCTGATGAGATATTCCATTTCAACTTTTCCATTTTTTCTGACTGTTGCTTTCCTGTGAGTTGGGAATATTATAAGGACTCACTCTGGTAACATCAATTAACATCAATATATATTTTTCTAGCACAGGTACAGTGTCACTGCAAAATAAACACAATGCTTTGCCTTTTAACTTCACAAAAACAATCCACAGTCCACTGTGCCTCAAAATGACAACATTCAAAGTTCAGTTTTCTTTTTTTGTTTTTGACACAAGTGGTATGCACTTGCAATAAAAAATAAAATGCTGTGGTATGGTGACAATACATGAAAACTGTTCCATTTAACTGTACCACTTTGTAGCAGTGTGAACCAGTAACAATGAATATACTGCTGAGTAGCAGTGTGAACCAGTAACAATGTCTTGTATGATTTCTGTTACAACTACTCAATTCAGCCACTGGAGCACAAAACCAGTCACAGACAATACATGAGAATGAATGTGGCAATGTCCCAATAAAACTTTATTTATGGACACTGAAATCTGAATTTTATATAACTTTCACATGTCAAGACATATATTTCTTCTTTTGACCCTTCATCAATCATTTTAAAAATATAAAAAACGTTCTTTGTTCATAAGACATACAAAAACAGGTGGTGGGCCAGATTTAGCCTTTGGGCTATATCAATCCCTGCTCTAATCGAAACCCAGCTCCCCACAAAGGACACTGATTTCCTTGCAGCTCTCAAGTGGTGACCTTTACATTTACTCGCAAGCCTTATACCATTGGCCCTGAAAGTGGGATAGGTGAACTCCACTACTATCTCTATACCCCCATCTGCCAGCTTTGATTTTCATGTTACTAGGTTGCATTTCCCACTACCTCTCATTATTGCTGTAACCTACTGACTCTCAGGTCATAACATTTCATTGTCAGACAATTTTAATTTTAGTTCCTGGTTTACTAACCTCTCCAGGATTCACCTGTTTTTATTATACTTTATTAAATTCTTAGAGCTTTTATTTATATCCATGGGTGACACTTCTAATAACCTGGTCTCTCAATACCTTTAATTTCTCTTCTTGTACATTATGATCTCATCCTGTACCTTATCTTAGACACTCATTTCCATGGTCACATACTAGTTCTTGCATTATCAGTAATTATAATCCTCCCATAATTTCAATTTCAAATCTTACACTCTTGGAGTACTCCTTAGCAGTTTTCCTGTTCAACTCCCAATCCCCAGCCCCACCAAGACCTCCAATCCACTCACCCTATCCCATCTTACTACACCTCACTGCACTGACTGCTTCTCTTTTGTCTCTCTCCAGATTAAATTACAGTCATTACAATCACTCTCTTGCATACACCTTGGTTCTCTTCTGCTTCACTACACTTAGTTTGGCAAAATCATGATTCTAGTTAAATCCAAGTCTTCAACTAACTTTGTCAGTACCTATGCAGTTAAATAAATCTGCAAAAATACATAAAATCATGCTGACTGATCCACTTTAAATTCCCAATCACAAATCTAAAGCTGGCTCCTAATTCTGCTTGGCATATTTCACGGTCTGTTCACTCTCCACTCTGCTAGAAACCGTATTTTACATTTTCTTCCATCTTCCCAAACCTTGCGCAGCACTCCCACTGATCCTCATTTGTAGCTAAGATGTTTTGGCTACTACCCTGAATCAAATAAAACAATCAGAAGAAAACTGCCACAGATTTACCACCACACACGCATATATATTTAACTGCCAGCATGTGCAGGTATATATTTGGTCACCCTTTGCTATAGGAGAATACTGTTATTTTTATAACAATCTTTCCATCAGTGGTATCACATCCTTTCTCACTAGTTCAAGGTTTTGGCTCCAGCAATACTACCCTCTTTCTCTTCTATCATTAATTTTACCCTTTTCTAACCAGAATCTATCATACTTCTTTTCTTTTTTTTATTTTTATTTTTATTTAAAGATTTTATTTATTTGACAGAGAAAGACCACAAGTAGGCAGAGAGGCACAGAGAGAGAGGAGGAAGCAGGCTCCGCGCTGAGCAGAGAGCCCGACGCGGGACTCGATCCCAGGACCCCAAGACCATGACCCGAGCCAAAGGCAGCGGCTTAACCCACTGAGCCACCCAGGTGCCCCTATCATGCTTATTTTCATTCTCACCTTAAATCTCCTCACCCTACTTCTCTCACAAGCTTCTTCTGCCCCATTACTCAACTTCACTACAGCAAAAGCCCTTAAATGTCCTCTCAGTTTCTAAGTCTTTCTACATGTCTGCTTTTTAAATCCAGTTAGGAGGGATCTGGCCACTACCTTTCTATCAAAGCTGCTTGTCAAAGTCACAAGCTACCTACCACCATGTTGCTAAATCCAATGACAAATTCTCAGTTCTCATATTGAGATATCAGCAGCTTTTGACAGTTTGGTCTCTGCTGGTATACTTTCTTTACTTGACTTCCACATTCTTCCAACCATGCTAAGGATAATTTTTCCAACCTCATTAGCATTTCTCAGTTGCCTTTGCTGGCTCCTCCTCCTCTCCCAGAGTTAACACTAAGCATCTCAAGTCTTAATCTTTCACAGTGTTTTCTTCTCTGTTTACTTTTATTTCTTTGGTAGCCTTTAAAAGCCATCTACATGTCAAGCAATTTTATGGATAGTCCAGATCTCTCTCTAAAGCTTTGGGCTTATATATTCAATTGCTTATAAAATATATCTGCTTGGGTAACAGACCTCTCAAATTTAATGTGTATGAAACTGAAGAGATGGTTTCACCCAAAACCTCTACCTGTATTTCTGTTAACAGTTCAATTTTGCTGAAATTTAGGAAGCATTCTTGACTCCATTTTTTCCCTTGCACACCACATCCTATCATTCAGGAAAACATGTTAGCTCTACTTCTGAAATATTATATTATCTCCAATCTGATGACTTTCCACTCTCAACACTGCTAATATGCTGGACCAAGCCACTATCACCTCTTCCTAGAATTACTACAATCACTTCTTAACAGATTTCACTGTGTCTATCCTTTACTCTCCATACTCCATACTTTATTCTTAACCCTAGGTGATAATCTTAAAAACACAAGTCAGAGCATGTCACTCCTCTGCACAAAACTCTCTAATGCCTTGCCATCTCAGCCAGAGTAAAAGTCAAAGACCTTACAATGGCCAACAAGACTCTACATGACCTAGCCTATTTCCTTACTTCTCTGACATCATCCTACTATTCTTGCTCAATCCTCCCCAGCCACAATGGCTTCTCCCTCTGCCTCTCGAACATGCCAGACATATTCTACCCAAAGCCTTCACACTGGCTGTTCCTCTGTATGCCATTCCCTTCCCTCAAACATCTGCTTGGCTAATTCTCTCAAGTACTTCAACAGTGTTCTCAAATGTCATGTTTCAGTGAATCCCAAGCTAGTCACTTATTTAAAACTGTAAAATTCTCAGAAGTTCCAATCCTTCTTATAATGTTCTATGTTCTTCCCATAATAAGTAACAACTTGTTATTTACAGAATTTGTCTCATGCAAAATTATAAATTTCGCAAGCCCTCATTAATTCCAAGACAAATAAATAGGATTATGCAACCATTAGACCCTTTTACCAATGTCTGATTGTCTACTTTGTTGAGCTAGGTGATGCTGGCTGAAAGCTAAGATTCAGAGATGTGAGATATTACTCCACAGCACAGTAAGCAAAGCATGAAATGGGTAAACTGAGTCACAAATAGACAACATAAGTCTTGAAAGGCTACTAGCTAGCTAATCAGTCCCTAAATAATCCCCAGTTAGCAAAAGAGGCAGAAAGATTGAGAATTTATAGTTTCAGGGTTACCAGCAATTCAAAATGATTTCAATCAGACTCTTCAATCTCACTTTCTAGAAATCAAATGGATAATTTTTCTTAAAAATCTCTAAAAAAAAGTCACAATTCATATCAAATAAATTCTACTTCTAGAAATTTATCCTAAGGAAGTTAGATATAATGTGGAACCAAGATTTTTACAATAAAATGTTTTTTAAAATGTAAAGATTAAATAATTTTCTATACATATAATGAAGTATTAGGCAACATTTAAAACTGTGTTAAAAAAAATAAAACAAGACGGAATCAGAAAGGGAGACAAACTGTAAGAGACTTTTAATCTTAGGAAACAAACTGAGGGTTACTGGAAGAGAGAGGGGTGGGAGGATGGGGTAACTGGGTGATGGACATTAAGGAGGGCACGTGATGTAATGAGCATTGGGTATTATATAAGGCTGATGAATCACTGACCTCTGCCTCTGAAACCAATAATACATTATATGTTAATTGAATTTAAATAAAAAAGAATAATCACATAGAATGATACTCAACATATAATGTTGAGGAAATAAACAGAATAAACTGCACAAATATATAAACAAGTATATACTGGCATGTGTGAACAGAAAAAAACCAGAAGGAAATATAGCAAAATATCTGTAATCACTTCTAAGTGCAGTGGGGTTTCAGTTATTTTATTCCTCACACTTTCTATGTATTTCAAATTTTCTATAATGACTATTGCTTTCTAATGAGAAAAAGACATATCCACCTAGTCTAAGATCTGAGAATATAAAGTGCACCATAATTTTATGTACCACTATAGACTGTGAGAAACATCCTAATTGTTAAGTAAGTTTTTTTAAATGTCAGGATGAAATACAGTAATAAAAGCTATGAATAAACTGACCAAAATACTGCTATTCTTTGCCTAAAGAAACCTAGTGTACCTTGTGTACTTTTAGAGTAGTCAAAGCATCCCTAAAAAGCACGAAAATTACATAAAACTTACCTAGAAAATGTACAATGTAATATTCAATTCCATAAAAATCTGACTGTTTTAATGCAAAAATTATTTTATGCCCAAATCTTCAAATAAAATTCAAACTCCAGGAAGATGAGCCATGTTTTGCCAGTGTACACACACACAGACACACATACACACAGTAATCCAGTTTAAGACACTGATTGGGGAGGAGGAGGAATCCAAATTCTTATAGCATAAAACGGGCTTTTAGACCTTGTTACTATCTGGTTCTCCAGTCTTTTATTTCTAGATGCTCCCTCCAACAGGCTACCAATGCCCACTTATTTGCAATTGTTCACCTTACCATACTGCTTCATATCTCCATACCTTACCATACCTTCATATCTCCATACCATATTGATCATCAGTCTAAAATGACTTGCCCCACGTTATTTGACCAACTTACTATCAAACAAGATCTACTCCTCTATCTCCTCTTCAGCCATTGTTGATCTCAAGTAGACATGCTAACTCCCTCTTCCTTTGAAATACCACAATGTCTCTATTACTTCATCTATCAGTCTGGACTGAAATTGTTTATACAGCTATGTTTCTTTATTATACAGTACATTCCCATTTCCTTAAGGATAGAGACCACACTTCATTCATGGGTATGTCCTTGATGTACCTACATGCTCAATGCTATTTACTGAAACATTAAAAACATTTAATGGTATTAAATGCTACTTCCTGAAACATTAAAAACATTTAATGATATTACTTATAAATGGAGACAAATCAACTGCATGCAGCTCTTACCTATTCAGGAACAACAGAAAAGCTAGTCACTTTTATTTACTCCAAAACAATGAAAGTATATATCTAAAAACCAATCTTGGATTTTTCAAAACACTAAACATAGAATTACCATATGACTCAGCAATTCCACTTCTAGCTATTTACCCAAGAGAAATGAAAACATATGTCCACAGAAAAACTTGCACACAAATGTTCATAGCAGCAGTATGCATGACAGCCAGAAAGTAGAAAAAATATGAATGTTTATCAAGAGATGAACAA
Organism: Mustela lutreola; assembly: GCF_030435805.1. NCBI lineage: Eukaryota > Metazoa > Chordata > Mammalia > Carnivora > Mustelidae > Mustela > Mustela lutreola. The sequence continues at coordinate 49,525,188 of NC_081300.1, read as the reverse complement.
TATGTGGTAAGTATATCTACACAATGGAATATTGCTTGGCAATTAAAAAGTATATGTGCTACAACATAGATAAATCTTGAATAATATACCATACTAAGTTCAAAAAGTCAGTCACAAAAGACTACATACATAATTCCATCTATAGGTAATGTTCATTATGTATGGCAAATCTATACTGACATAAAACAGATTAATCATTGGCTAGGACTTGGGGAGCTTAGGGATAAAATGGGAGTGACTGCTAATGCAAATGGGGTTTTTTTAAGAGGTAATGAAATGTTCTAAAAGTGACTGGTAATGGCTGCACAACTCTAAAAATATATACACACACACACACAAAACAATGAATTGTATACTTTAAATGGATGAATTCTATATTACATAAATTCTATCTCAACAAAGCTATTTAACAAATCAGTCTTGGGTTTGCAATGATCTTTACATTAACACCAAAAGCATAATCCGTAACAGAAATAACTGATAAATTAGGCTATCAAAATAAAAAAATTCTGCTGTGTGAAAGACAGTATATACAACCTTTTGGGTCTGGAGGTGGAGCTTATTGATCCCCCTGCCCTTTAACAAAGGCTGAGCTAGTGATCAGATTCCAAACGATAGGGTATGGAAAGGGAAAATAATAACTTTCTAGGAGAGAAGCCTGGCAGACTACTATTTTAAACCAAGTGATAAAAGTTAACATTACCACTGATAATCATGGTATCATAAACCTATAAACCCAGTTTAACATCAGACATAACTGTGGGACATTCTACAAAATACCTGATCAGTAATATTCAAAACTGTCAAGGTCATTAAAAAAAATATGCAAAGACTGAGAAACTATCATAGACTAGATGAGAAGGAGAAATGACAGCTGAATACAAGGCAGTATTCTATACTGGATTCTGGAACCAAAACCACAAGAGATTAATGGAAAAACTAAGGTATGTAATTAGTTATCAGTAGTATGCCAATTTTAATTTGTTAGTTCTGTCAATGTGCTATGTTACATAAAATGTTAACATTCGGTAAACCTGTGTACAGGGCATACAGGAATCTTTATGCTTGCAACTTCCCTATAAGTTTATAATATGATTTATCTTAAAAATAAATAAAGGCGGCGGGGGGGGGGATGCCTGGGTGGCTCAGTTGGTTAAGCGACTGCCTTCAGCTTAGGCCATGATCCTGGAGTCCCGGGATCCAGTCCCACATCAGGCTCCCTGCTCCTCCTCCCCCTCTGCCTGCCTCTCTGCCTACTTGTGATCTCTGCCTTTCAAATACATAAATAAGTAAATCTTTTTAAAATAGATCGATAAAATAAATAGGATACTTAACATTTCTTTTTTAAAAAATCTAATTTAGTAGTAATAACTTCAAACTAGCTTTTGTAATATCCTAGGTCATACTACATAATTCATTCAATTTTATGGCTTCATTTTAAAATCCCAACTTTTATACTACCTTTTGGTATAAACTGCATTTGGCACTATATACCAAATGTAAATTGGATACAACTTTTGACTCAGCAATTCCTGGATTCACTCCAAAGAAAGAAGCAGCAAGTATACACCAAACTGTATACACAAAAATGTTCATGACAGCCTTATTTATACTAGTGAAAAACTGGAAGGAATTTAAGTGTCCACCATTACAGAAAATTTTTTAAATTAAGGTACACTAAATGGAATATATTCATTTCTTAAACTATGTTATCTATACTTATTCACATATAAAGATATTTTGCAACTCACTTTGTACAGAACACATTGTGGGATAGCTGACAAATCTCTCCTACTGATTCATATTTGTGTTCTAACTTTTTGATCTAATCATTTATATTTACTATGATGAACATTCCTGTGTATTTGCAGAGCTGTTTTGCAGGATACATTTCTTTAAGTAAATAAAAGATTAGGTTACGCTCATGAACTCTTTCAGTTTTAAAATATACTGCCCAACTGCCCTTCAAATTAATGCACTAATTTTCATTTCTCACTCACTCATTCAGATGGGGGGTGTCTTTTTCTTATTTTAACTCATATTTGTTGAGATAGTAATATATTTATTCAACTGTTAACTGTTCAATGGTCATTTATAACCTTTCTCCTTCATACTACATATTCAGCTACTTTGTCCATTTAAAAAAATTGTTTCTCTTATTGATTCTTCTTATATTGGTAATATACTATAATTTTTTTCAATTTGTCTACATTATTTATTTTTTAAGAGATTTTATTTATTTATTTGACAGAGAGAGATCACAGGTAGGCAGAAAGGCACGCAGACAGAGAGAGAGAGAGAGAGGAGGAAGCAGGCTCCCCGCTGAGGAGAGAGCCAGATGCGGGACTCAATCCCAGGACCCTGAGATCATGACCCGAGCCGAAGGCAGAGGCCCAACCCACTGAGCCACCCAGGCGCCCATCTACGTTCTTTATATATCTGTCTTTCCTTATATATAGTTTTGGAAAGGCAAAAATCTGTCAGTGTTTCCTTTATAGTTCTATGCTAGTCATAGAGCCCTTCTTTTAAAAAAAAAACAATGCCTACTTGAAGACTATCTAATTTCATTTAGTACCTTAGTCTTTACATTTCTAATAAAGAATGAAACTCATTTTCTCTTCATATGGATATCCAATACGAATTACTGAATAAGCTACCTTTTCTCCAATGACATGTTAAGCTTATATCAAATTTTCATATAATAAAAAAGTATGCTTCTTCACCCTCTATGATAATCTATTGATCTTCATGTCCTTCAAGAAAGTACTATTTTTCTTACACTTCACTAGAGAATTCAAGAATTAATCCCAATATATTATGACTATAAACCTGTCCCCAACTCCCAGAAACAGTAATACATTTGCCATTCAAGTGCTAGAGTTACCAAACTATGCAAGCCATTCATGACCTAATATGCAAAAAAAATTAAGTCTGCCGAAACCTTACTACATTTCAATACTTTCTGGCTGGAATATGTCCCACATTATGCAGACTCCTATATGTACCTTAATATTAAGCTGCGGAGGAGTCTTGTTGTTGTTGTTTTAAGATTTATTTATTTATTTGAAAGAGAGAGAGAACGAGTGAGCATACAGGCAAGAGTGCAGGAGGGGCAGAGGGAGAGAATCTTTAAGCTGACTTCCTGTTGAGAGTGGCCTGACACAGGTCAGATGCTTAACTGACTGAGCCACCCACACACCCCGAAATTTGTCCTTTTTAAATGTAGAACAGTATATATAGGTAGTACATAAATTCTTTTACAATTGTTGCTCCTTAGAATTCCTGAATAAGTATAGACTTCTAGCTATATCAAACTTTATATTCCAAGCAGGTGAAAACCATCTTTAGTTTTACTAGAGATAATGTAATACACATCTTCAATATTATAGTATGTAATGAGACAATCTTAGGAGAAACTAGTCACAAACATTAAAATGAGGGCTCTTCTATTAAGTCATAAAGTCTTGTGATGTTTCGTTTGAATTATTATCATGATCTTAAAGTGAGAAAAAGTCTTCCCTTTACTATTGAGCAATATGTACCTTTTGTATAATTCTACAAAGAGCTAAGGCAAACACAGTCAAGTTGTTTTTGCTTCCCTGGATAAACAATGGATTCTTTGATGAATCAGCAGAATATGCTGAACTGAAAATAATGTATTTCTCCTTTACATTTTTAATACAAAATAACTGCTTACTAATTTTATTTATTTATTTTATTTATTTTAATTTTTGACTGAAAGACAGAAATTACAAGTAAGCAGAGGCAGGCAGAGAGAGAGGGGGAAGCAGGTTCCCGGCCAAGCAGAAAGCCCGATGTAGGGCTCCATCCCAGGACCCTGGGATCATGACCTGAGCCGAAGGCAGAGGCTTTAACCCACTGAGGCACCCAGGCGCCCCCTGCTTACTAATTTTAATCACCAACCAATGAACAGCTAATTTAAAGCTAATAGTAACATTCAACTATCATAATCGTTTAATAAGTAAAAAGGTTTCATGATTTTACAAATTTTAAAAGTACGGAGAAGAAACATTTTATGTTTTGAAATCTGCCAAAGTGACATATTAAAACTTGGAAAGAGGAATAAACTTTCTAAACTTTCTAATGGCCATTACTGCCTGTTTACATAAAAACAAATACCTAATTATCTGTAATCCATGAAATCTCATTTTTGGAAGGAGACTAAGAAAGCAGCCACTACAGAAAAGGTTAAATTCCATTTTACAAAACATTAAATTATTATATGATTGGTTACCAAATATAATTACTTGGAAAAATAAAAACTTTAGCTACAACCCTTTTACAATGATAAATGTAATCCTTTAATATAATAATTTAATATGATGATACAATGATTTACCCTTTAAAATGATAAAAGAAACTTTAGAAAAAAAACTTATTTTCCACATCTCAACTGAAATTATATTGTTCTTGCCAACTGTGGCTTATTCGTCAATTTACCTATATGCTTGTTCTTGATTTGATAATTTTACATGGGTGGCTTTTTTAGAAATCACTATTCTGAGACAGTTTAACAATGACTAAATATGTATATCATCAACTCTAAGCTACTGATTACATCTGGAAGAGGAAGACATGAGGCCCAAGGCCTAGGTTGTAACTTAACATCTTATTTTGAACAAAAGACCAGAAGCAAATAGAGCAAAATATTAACTACTAATTTAACAGTGATCATGTATACACAGATATATATCAATTCATCTGAAATATGTGGTAATAAAAAACAATTTAAAAAGACAATGATCATATCCCAACTCTATTAACAATAGAATACTTTCTAGATCATCTCTAACAAGTCAACATTTAACCTCTAATACATTCAACAAATATTTAATGTGTACCTAATATTTAGCCAGGTTTTGCAACACAAGTACAACTGCCCCTGGTCTCATGACACTTCCAGTTTAGTGATGAGGAAAGAAGAGCAATGGATATCAATCAGATAATCACACAAATAAATATAACTTAACTGTGATAAGTGCCTAAGAGACCATGAAAGTACATTTCTAGCAACAGTACATCTGACCTAGCTCCAGGGGCTAGGAAATGAAAGCGAATGCTTATTTGAAACTTAAACTCTTTTAAGTTGGATGGGGTTAGAAGGAATTTTAGAAAGAGGAAAACAACATCTAAAAGTATTGTGGAGAAGGTATAAGAGTGTTTTATAGAAACGAACTATAAGCAGTGTGGTGAAGGCAGAAGAAAACAAAGGAGTAGCTGTACAGGTAAGAATGTAACTTGAAAAGTCATACAGAAGGTTGTACGAAAGGCTGGGAGTGATATTTGACTTAAGCAATTTGCAGTTGAAAAAGAATTCTCTGGCAGCAACGCAGAAAACCAACAGTAAATGGGGAAAACAGAGAAACTGAGAACAGAGAGATTTAACTGAGATCAATCAATGGAGATGATGAAGTCTGAACAAGAACAGCGGTAACAGAAAATAAAGTTCAAGCCTCTGTGTGAAGACTGCTATTGACCAAAATCCACATTCATGGGTGTTTTCTTCAGTTTATAAATAAGACCATTTGTTTATGTTTAATCTTCCGGCAGCTCCACTATTCTGCAAAGGTTTTCTAAAGATCCTCAACACATCAGCACATTCATTCGCTATTCTAGGGTGTAATCTGCCTAGATCTGGGGCTGTAACCTACCATTTCAGTCTTTTCTGCTGTCCTCCTTAACCCTTCCCACTTATCATCAACCAAGTTCAATTTATACCAAATTCCTGCTTCCTCAAAGATAACATATTTTTAGATGGCTCTCTGACTTAACAAATGCTATTCCCTCTCTGCCTGAATTGTTCTTCCTCAATTAAGAAATCTAGCCAATGGGCACCTCGGTCACTCAGACGGTTGGGCAGCAGGCTCTTGGTTTGGCTCAGGTCTTAGTATCTCAAATAAATCTTTAAAAGAAATCTAGTCTGGTCTTTTAAGACTCCATTCAAATACTACTTAAGTAGTATTTGTTAAGTAGTATTAAGTACTTTTGTTTGTTAAGTAGTATTAAGGCTTTCTTTACTATCTCAAGATCTGTGTATCATTACATTCTCTACAAAATTCAATTATAAAAGTACACATTTATAAAAAGTATATATATAAAAGTTACTATTTGTTCCTGTATTTCCCTTCACAAGATAGTAAGATCTACAGTTTTAAAGAAAAACACTGTCTCATTCTTCATGTCTGTAGTGACTGGACATGAAAAAAAATTTTCAAGAATAAATGGTGTCACAGGGGTGCTGGGGTGACTCAATCTGCCAAGTGTCCAACACTTGGTTTCCACTCTGGTGGTGATCTCAGAGTCATGGGATGGAGCCCTGCTTTGGGATCCACACTGGGTGTGGAGCCTGCTGGAAATTCTCTCTCTCCCCCTCTCCCTCCGCCCCTTCCCACCACCCCCAGCTCTCTTGAAAGGGAAGGAAGGAAGGAAAGATGGATGGGAGAAATGAAGGAAGAGAGAGTGGGAGGAAGGGAGAGAGAGAAAGGTGGTGGTGTGTAGTAAATTTATCATTCTCTCATACATCTTCAACCCATTACTCTAAATGGAGAAGGATGAGCAGGGGAAGTTACTTTTGTTGTCTGAAGAATTTCTCACAAGTCTTGGCTCATCACAGGCTTTTGGTCTAACCCATTTTTTACAGATTTATGCTACTCTTTCACATTTATCTCTGGATATGTATTCATACTTGATATGGTTGTTTCCAATCAATCTGAGCTAAGAACTTCTGTAGAGGGGCACTGGGTGGCTCAGGGGGTTAAGTCTCTGCCTTTGGTTCAGGTCATGATCTCAGGGTCCTGGGATCAAGCCCTACATCGGGTTCTCTGCTCAACGGGGAGCCTGCTTCCCCCTCTCTGTCTGCCTGCTTCTCTGCCTACTTATGATCTCTCTCTCTCCCTCTGTCAAGTAAATAAATAAAAATCTAGGGGCACCTGGGTGGCTCAGTGGGTTGAGCCGCTGCCTTCAGCTCAGGTCATGATCTCAGGGTCTTGGGATCAAGTCCCGCATTGGGCTCTCTGCTCAGCGGAGAGCCTGCTTCCCTCTCTCTCTCTCTGTGTCTACTTGTGATCTCTCTCTCTGTCAAATAAATAAATAAATAAATAAATCTTAAATAAAAATCTAAAAAACAAACGAACAACTAACAACAACAACAACAAAACCCAGAAACTTCTGTAGGATAACCCTGATTTCTTGAGCTAAAACTTTCTTATATTTACTCCTTTTTGAAATGCATCCCTCACCTGGAATCACTATTAATAGGATATATCTTTTAAGTAAGTTTGATTAAATCTCTAAGCTTGGAGGGGCGCCTGGGTGGCTCAGTGGGTTAAAGCCTCTGCCTTCAGCTCAGGTCATGATCCCAGGGTTCTGGGATCGAGCCCCGCATCAGGCTCTCTGCTCCTCAGGGAGCCTGCTTCCTCCTCTTTCTCTGCCTGCCTCTCTGTCTCCTTGTGATCTCTGTCAATAAATAAAATCTTTAAGGGAAAAAAAAAAAATCTCTAAGCTTGGAGCACGTGCCTAACCATGTCCAGCATTTTCTCCTTCATTAATATAAAGTCTTGGACAGTAGTTCTCAACTGAGAGCAATTTTGATGCCCAGGGGACATTTGGCAGTCTTGAGACATTTTTGGTTATCACAACCGAAGGAAGGAGATGAGTATGCTCATCTGGCATCTAGAAGGCAGAGGCCAGGGATGCTACTAAATACCCTACAATGTAAAGGACCAGCCCCCTCCTCACAATAGAGTTATCTGACCCAAAATGTCAACAGTGCCATTTCTGAGAAAATCTGGTCTAAAATGAACTGAATGCTTTGTCTCAAAGTCTCTGTCAAATCCCAAATGCTACCATTTCAGACTTTTTGGAACAACTCTGAATAGCTAATTATTGTCATATTTTCTCAATAAATAAATAATTGATAAAGAAAATAAAAAGTCTATCTACTGTTAATATGCTTTTATAAGTAGACAGCTGCTACACCATCACTACCAGAGCTAATATGCTACTTCTGTAATCTATGAGGAATGCTATAGTACGCAACCATAAAAAAACATATCCAGGTTATTTTTTTTATACAAACAAATGCTCTCTACCACATTTTTACTCTCAGGTTCATGGAATTTCTCATACAATGCTCTTCCCTCTCTATTATCTTCTTTTAGACTGGTTAGATTTGTTTAATAAGTTTGCCTTTCTACTAACATAATTATAAATCCTATGCCTCAAATCTCAGTGTAATGGTTTACAAACATATAAAGTCATAATCAGTTTCCAAATACTCCCTTTCTCTTTCTTCTGATGCACTCCCCAAACACGTTTCTTCTAAAATGTAACTAATTCCCACCATTTTATCTGGATCTCTCTCTAGTGCCTACTTAAAATTCACCTTAAAATCTTTATTAGTTATGTGAGGATGATAAACATTTTCTCTGTATTCCTTATTATTCGGGTATCATACACCAGAGTCCAGAAAAGCAAATCTTTATATTTAACTATTTATTCAGTAAATGGTCACAGTTTCCCATTTCCCTTACAGTCTGTAAACATTCTTCAACACAAAGAGATGAAAATTAACAACCTGTAATATAGTTAGGCCTGAAGTTTAAAATATTTCAAACTGCTATACTTTAAAGCTGTTATACCCTAGTGCGACTTCAGTTGGATTACTAAAGAGAAAGATTTTATCCCATATTCCAGGTGTATCCTTATATCACTATATCTGATATCTGTCAACAAAAAGCAATTCAAAGCAAACATTCACCCTCAGTTAAAAAAAACTCTGATGTACTTACTAATGAAAGCAATAAATACCCAAATAATTGAATTTCAGAATATAAAATCCTATCATTCTATGAAGATCTATTACTCTGTGTTAAGTATTAAATACAACTTGAGCTGAAGGGGAATGTTATGTCATATAAACAGAATCATATAGTATATACTCTTTTATGCCTGGCTTTTTCCACTTATCACCCTGCTTCTGAAATTTATTGATGTTTTGTACATATCAGTTAATTTATTCCTTTTAACTGTTAAATATTCCATTATATGAATGTACCAAAATTTGTTTATCCACTACCAACTGATGGGCATTTAAGTAGCTTCCAGTCTATAGCAATTTTGAATAAAGCCGCCTTTAACATTCTCATAGAGCAATTTGTGTAGACACATACTTCCGTTTCTCTTGGATAAAAACCCAAAAGTGGGATTCCTGGATCATAAGGTAAATGTATGTATAACTCTATCGGAAAAACGCCAAATTGTTTGCCAGAGTGCCTTACCATTTTACAAACCACCCAGCAATGTCCTAGAGTTCAGCTGCTCCACATTTTCACATATACTTGATACTGTCAGTTTTTTAAAAATTTTTGTTATTTTAATAGATATGTAACAGTATCTCATTGTGGCCATAATTTGAAATTATCCAATGACTAAACATGTTGTATATTGGCCAATTGTGCATCTTCTTTGGAGAAATGTCTACTCAAAAATGTTCATTTTTTAATTGGGTTACCTTTCTAATGTTGACTTGTAAGACTTACTTACATATTCTATATACACTCCTTTATCAGGTATACAATATGTCAACATTTTCTCCCATTGTGGGTTGTCTTTTCATTCCCTTGACAGTGTCCTTTGAAGTACAAAAGTTTTTAATTTTATGATGTCCATTTTATTTGCTTTTCTTTTGTTGCTTGTACCTTCAGTATTATATCTAAGACACTGAATAATTCAAGGGCATGAAGATTTATGCCAACATTTTCTTCTAAAAGTTTTATAGCTTGGTTCTAACATTCTGAATTTTGCATATGGTGTAAGATAGGAATCCAACTTCATTCTTTTACATATAGATACCCAGTTGTCTGAGCACCATTTGTTGAAAGACTATTCTTTCTCCTTTCATGTGTTTTGCAACTATTTTCTCCCAATCTATGGCTCATATTTTCATTTTCCTAGCAGTATCTTCTAAAAAAATTTTTTTTTAATTTTGAAGCCTAATCTATCTTCTTTTAAAAGTGGTTTGTGTTATTTATGTCCCATCTAAGAAAGTCTTGCCTAAATGGTCACAAATATTTTCTGTGTTTTTTTCTAGAAGTCCTACTTTTGCTCTTAAGTCTAGCCTATGAAAAATTTTGAGGTGCTTTTTGTATGGCATGAAGTAAGGTCCAAATTCTGAATTACCTTGTCACCTCTGCTGAAAATAAGTTGACTATATGTATGGGTCTATTTCTGGATTCTCTATTTTGTTCCATTTATTTATGTTTATTCTTTCATTAATATTATATTGTCTTCATCTTGAAAATTCTATAGTGTTAGTTCTCCAGCTTTGCTCTTACTTTCCAAAATTGCTTTGGCTAGTATTCTAGATCCTTCACATTCTCATATGAATTTTAGAATTCCCAGTCACTTTATACAAAAAAACAAAACAAAACAAAAAAACCTGCTTACGTTATGAGAATACATGGATTCTATTTATAAGTTAATATGGGGACTCTCAATATTTTTTTACTGAACTGTCCAATCCATGAACATTGAATATCCACTTTTCCTTTCAGGTCTTCTGTAATTTCTCAGTAATATTATGTAGTTTTCAGCCTGTAAGTGTTACACATATTTTTGTCAAATTTATCCCTAAATTTGTCATGTTTTTGCTTCTCTTGTAAATGGTACTACATTTGTTACATCAACTTCAAACTGGTTGTCGCTAATATATAGAAAGACAATTGCTTTCTGCATATTAATCTTCTAATTTGCAGTCTTACTAAAGCTTTTTGGGTAGAATCTTAAGATTTTTGTATATACAAAACATGGTGTCTGAAAACAAATTTTTTTACTTCATGATTTTTCTTTATTTTACCTTATTGCACTAGCTAGAACCTCCACAACAATGTTGAATGAATGTGGTAATAAGAGAAGACAGATTTGCCTCTTCCTGATCTTAGGGGCAAAGAATTTAGTCATACACAATTAAATACAATCTAACTGCTTGTTTTTTGTAGATTCTCTTAATCACTACAAGGAAGTTTCCTTCAATTCCTAGTTTGCAGAGATGTATTTTTTAATCAAAAATGGATACTGAATTTTATCAAATGTTTTTTATTTCCTGCGGTGATATTATGGATTTTCTTTTTTATTATGTTAATGTGGTAAATTACACTAATTGATTTTTGAAACTTGAACTAATTTTACAATGCAATCCTAGTATAGCCCTCTTTCGTCACAATTTTTACATAATGGTTAGATATAATTTGCTAAAATTTTGTCACGTTACTCTCTTTACTTTTCTCCAATTTAAAAACTAGATAGGTTTATCAGTTAAAAGTTTACTTTAGGCTTTATACTTCCATTTTATTTTACTTATTTCTACTGTGGCTATTGATATTTCTATTTTAAAATGTAATAATATAAAGGCATATTATGAAAGCAGAAATGGTGCACAGTAAAATGAGTAATAAATTAAGAAAACGTGTTCCAATCCTTGTTGCCTACTTTACAAAATCACACAGCCCCTCCTTTGTACCAATGAACATTTATTCCTTGCCTCTCATCAAATAAGAAATGGTCAAGAAGACGTCTCCACCTTTTTAATTCCTTTGCTCTATATTTAAGTAGAAGGTAAACAAATGTAAACAGTAATAAAATTCTCCTGTAATTTCAGTAAGATGTGAGAAATTAAGAAATTTATAGTTAAAAAGTTCCCAATTCAGGTTCTGGCACCAATTCCAAATCAAAATTCAGCTGAATAATTATTTTTATAAAAAACAGATACTTAAAAAAATTAAATTGATAGGTAAAATTCTGAGGCAAGATTTCAAAATATAAAAATGATAAACATAACAAAGTAAAAAGATCTGACTAGAAAAAGAAATTTTTCTAACAAAACATATGCGACCAAAATTGAATGATAACACTAAAACCAGCCCAACCCAAATATATCACTATGTACAGTTTAGGAACAAAAATAAAGAAATAGAATGGAAAGATTTTATGATTTAAATTTTATTATTTTTTAAGATAAAAAGTTTGAAACTATCTTAATAAATTCTCTAATCAAATTTTAAGTGATAAAATCTAAATATCAAAATCTAAAAAGGTTTTTAGAAAAGAAACTGTAAAGCCTAAATATATACCAGCTTTCATGGAGAAACAATGGTATCTCTCAGTGGCAGGAGAGTTTTTCATGTGCAATCTGTTCTTAACTGCCGGTATTAAAACATAATGGCTAATAATTTACAAAAGAAAAATAGAGGATAAATATAACACTATTGAAATTCAATGTGCATGTATGTATATTATTATTTGAACATACTTACTTTAGCTATTACTTTTCATTCCCTTTTCTGCAAAATATTTTATAAAATATTCTCCTGCTAGGAACTCAAATTAATAAACTAATTAATAACGTTTCTTTCCTATTTCCTGCTCACTTTACATAGGAATTTTAGATGAAATAACGAGAGTAGACAGAAGAAAAAAATTTTAAAAAGATGGGCTTGAATTATTTAAGTGAAGATTTTGTTATATACAGTCTGTCATTAACCTCCACAAAAATATTACTTACATCTGCTTAAAAAGTTGTCAATATTTTTGTTTTTTCTTAAGGCAGGAAAATCCAAATCATATACCAAAGCATCCAATCCATCCTAAACAAATAAACAAACAAACAGTTAGTTTTTTGGATCACACTATGAACACTTCCCTTTTTTATGAGTAAAGAATAGAACATATGCTTTAACATTTAATTGCATGAGTTGGAAACTGAACATGGAAAAATAGGTAATAATACTAATGCTGTTGACTGCCTGAAGAGACCAACTCACCCAATAACTGGTTTTTCAAAATTCAGTTTGCACAGATCTAAAGAAAAAGCTCCTCGGTTACTACAAATTTATCTTTCTTTAAGATGCATTTCCTAGGGGCGCCTGGGTGGCTCAGCGAGTTAAAGTCTCTGCCTTTGGCTCAGGTCATGATCCCAGGATCCTGGGATGGAGCCCCACATTGGGCTCTCTGTTCAGCAGGGAGCCTGTTTCCCCCTCTTTCTCTCTGCCTGCCTCTCTGCCTACTTATGATCTCTGTCAAATAAATAAATAAAATCTTTAAAAAAAAAAAGAAGATACATTTCCTAGAGTCATCTAAGCAATTTGAGTATTTCTGGTAATACTTTTTACGGGAAAAAAGATAAAACCTTTTTACAAAAACACTATTTTTAGAAAGACCAGCTGATACTTGCTCTATTCAAAAGGGAAAACCAAACCCAGGGTGCCTGGTTGGCTCAGTTGGTTAAGCGACTGCCTGCAGCTCAGGTCATGATCCTGGAGTCCCAAGATCAAATCCCAAATCAGGCTCCCTGCTCAATGGAGAGAGTGTTTCCCCCTTCACCCTCCCATCTCTTGTGCTCTCTTTCACTCTCTCTCAAATAAACTAAAAAAAAAAAAAAAAAAAGGAAAATCAAACCAATAAACATGTGAACTATTTTCTAGTAAAAGACAAATTAAATATGATTTTTTAAAAAAGAACTTTAAATTCTTTAAGGCAGAAACCACAGTTAATTACTTTTTTTTTTTTTAAAGATTTTATTTATTTATTTGACAGAGAGAAATCACAAGTAGGCAGAGAAGCAGGCAGAGAGAGAGAGAGAAGGAAGCAGGCTCCCTGCTGAGCAGAGAGCCCGATGCGGGACTCGATCCCAGGACCCTGAGATCATGACCTGAGCCGAAGGCAGAGGCTTAACCACTGAGCCACCCAGGCGCCCAGAAACCACAGTTAAAATCTCAATTTTTCCTACAGCACCTTGCAGAAGGACTGACAAGAAGGTATAACATTTACATTAAGCCAGTGATTTTTATGCTCAATAGCAATGGCATTGCATTACATTATCTAAGAAATCTTTTTCTTAAAGCTTCAGTGCATCAGGTCCCTCCCCAAAATTAGACTACAGAGTAGTCCAAGTACTACTGACGACACAAGAAAAATTTTAGGTAAAATTTTGGTACTATAAAGTTGTCTGGAAAATAATCTCAATGTTATTACATTTTATAACAACTGTTATTTTAAGAGTTCCTAGGAAACATCTACTTCCAAAGACACACACAAATTTTAAAAAATTCAGAATTAAATTATAATAGCTTAAACTGTTTTCTAATATCAAATGAAACATTAAAAGCAAGAGAAACACATATTAAATTTTACTTACATGCTCTCTTTGGTAAACATATCGGGAACAACTGCTTCCAATCTTGTCCCATGTAAGTTTCTTTTTAATTATAAATGTTAAGCACAAAAGAACCTCAAAAAATTACCTTGTTAAACAACTTTACCAAATAGCAATTAGAAATATTAACTGACTTGTCCCAATACTAGCTAGCAAGTTGTATCAAAATCAAAATGCTAACTCTTACTTCAGTAGTTAAAGATATAATATGACCATGATGAAAAGATGATTGAAAAAATCCTGAACCTCTTAAAAATGAAGTTAGGAATTGAAAATAAGTATGTCTATTCAAAAAACAAAACAATACACAAGTCATTCTTCTAATTATAACTAGAAAGGACACTGGCTAGGACCCAAACCTGTTTGCTTTATTACACCACTACTCACTCCTGTGAATGACCTTCCTTAAATTACCCTATAAAAACTAACAGTTCCCCTGTCTTACAGTTACTTTTTACTTCAATCTTCAAGCTAGATTTTAAATGCCTTGAGTAAGGTAAGCCCCAGAACTGAGCATCACATTTTACTTGTAATATAGTAGTAAGACTGCTGGCTCTCCTACTTCGACAATTATTCCCCCTTCCACCTTCCTAATTTAACTGTGATTTTGTTCAAGCCACCCAACTTCCTCCATGAGTTTCCAACGAGTGGGAAGACCTTCCTCGGCTTCAAGAGCTGATTCTTAATAGTCTAATCTAAACCCAACATCATGGCCCATTACTCTTGCCAGTGTTTACTTTAAATACAGGAACATGGTAATAATCCGTCACAGAAGACATGAGGGAAAACCTACAGAAGGATTGTGGGGGAAAGTTTCTTCTCTCTTAAAAAGTAATACATGTAAGAAATATCTTCCTTTCAAGAGAAATTGTCATGTCTGTATGTGACACCTAAAACAACAGCTGCCATCTTACAGCCTCAAAGAAGTTGGTAGAAGACAAAGCCAAGCACAAGGAGGGCAATAGAGCCAAGGATGGAGGGAACCTGGGTCCCTGATGATGTTCATTCAATAACTGAATTAATTCCACCCATTCCTGAGATAATGAATTGTCTGATTCGATTGCACTGGATTTTTTTTCTAAAGATTTTATTTATCTATTTATTTGACACAGAGAAAGACAGTGAGAGGGGGAATATAAACAGGGGGAGTGGGAGAGGGAGAAGCAGGCTTCCCACTGAGCAGGAAGCCTAATGTGGGGCTCGATCCCAGGACCCTGGGATCATGACCTGAGCTGAAAGCAGACAGTTAATGAGTGAGCCACCCAGGTGCCCCTGCATTGGTTTTTCTGTTTCTTATAACTTAAAGCATCCTAACTAAAATACATAAATGTCACTGAACTGAAACAGCATTAACCAATGCATAAGTTATAGCGATTTGTCGCACTGAAAGAAAAGGTGAGAGAATTGCCCATTCAATAGTAATTACAGGGGCAAGATGGGGCTAAAAAGAGTGTCACTCTTTGGTAAATGTTGTTTGTATAACTGGACATAAGTATGGAGATGAATGATTTTTGAGTCATGCTTAATAATAAAATGAATTCCAGATGGGTTGAAAGAATTCAACCATGAAGATATAAAGGAAAAACATTTTAAAGAAAAAAACAGAGTATACCTGCATGCTACTTTTGGGAGGACAAGTCAAATAACCTTTCTGAGGTTTTCTCTTTTGTAAAATAAGGATAATAACTACCTACAACTCATAATGGATTAGTGAGAATTAAATGAGTGAAGTAAGTAAAGTGACCCTTAATGGTCCCATTTCCCTTTATTTCTCTGACATCTGCAGGTTTTAAAAATTAGTCTCACTATGGCTAGAAATGACATAAAGAGAAAAATAGACATCTTAGTCACGCAGTCATAAAACTCTAAGAGTAAATCTCAGGTCGCTATGCTATATAAACCCTTCTCCAACACAGTAATCCCCATCTATGATTTTTTTTTTTTTTTAAACATCAGGTATCTGACTTTTGCTTGGCTACAGAATTTAATCACACATTTGTTAATGGAAAACCAGATGTCTCCACTAATTGTATATGGTGAGTAGGTGTCTGGACCTATAACCACACACTTTAAATTTATAGTAGTATGACATAGTGTATGGCTTTCAGGATCATCCATAAGCAAAATTTATGTCTTTTATCAGAGAAATAAGGACAAAAAGGTATCCAGTGTAATCTAAAGCATGTACAAAACAGAGGCTATGGGGAGTCAAGAAACTGTGATGGAGGAGAAGGACACAGGTTTCCACTATCAAGTAGTGGATAAATTATACAAGGTATGTCTACTTCCAACCATAAATTGGGGCAAGGAATTCTGACTTTATTCAACACTCTAAAGTTCCTTTAGTAATGAGTAAGACTTCCCCACTTCCTAAAGTCCATATTCTAGTACCAGAACTCAGGATCTTAACAGAAATTAACATTCCTCCAGGTGGCAAAAACAATTTACAAAGCATGTAGTCCTACTGCTCCTTCACTTAACTGTATTATTTAGGCTGAAGGAAAGCTACCCTCTACTTTCACAACATGCCTGTTTTATAGTTTTATCATCGATTTAAGAACTGAAGAAGAAGGATACATAGAGAGGAACCAAAGTCAAAGAATTACAATAATTAAATTCTTTACTACTCATAGTTGAACAATGAGACTAGACCAGTTATAGCTGGTCTACCATCATTTTGAATGAGACTAGTCACATTGGAGAAGTACTTTCACATAAACACATAAAGGAAAGCATAATTAATTACAGATTTAACAAATTTGTAATTACAAATTACAAATTTAATATCTAAGGACCAAACATTTCACATTTCCTAAGAAGCACTGATATTAAGAGGAAAAGATCTCACAACAACTTAAGCAAAAGAACCAGTAGGAGAAAATTACTCAACTAAACACTGTTACAAACTTTAGTTCTCTGGATAATTTTGAATTACAAAATTCTATGTAAATAAAATATTATTTCTTCTATGTAAAGTATCATTTAGGATCAAGTCCATTAGTATTATTCATTTGTTATAAGCTAGGAGAATATAATGGCAGGAGGAAAGCAAGATATACTACATGTAAAAACACTCATTTTTTTTTTTTTAAAGATTTTATTTATTTATTTGACAGAGAGAGATCACAAGTAGGCAGAGAGGCAGGCAGAGAGAGAGAGAGGAGGAAGCAGGCTCCCTGCCGAGCAGAGAGCCTGATGTGGGACTCGATCCCAGGACGCGAGATCATGACCTGAGCCGAAGGCAGCGGCTTAACCCACTGAGCCACCCAGGTGCCCTAAAAACACTCATTTTTATGTTAAATTTCAAAATCTAACTGGTTACTGTTCTAAATCTACTTCTTTGTTTTTGTTGTTTTTTTTTTTTGTTTTTTAAGAAACTACCAAAAACACCATGAAAACGATTGCAGTAAAACCAGGGGTCTCTGAAAACCAAACTACTTCTAAAACAGGCTATCCCTGGTACTAAAAGACTGACGTCAAACCCTTTTTTAAAAAAATTTCCTATGTTGGGGCACCTGGGTGGATCAGTGGGTTAAAGCCTCTGCCTTCGGCTCGGGTCATGATCCTGGGATCCTGAGATAGAGCCCCACATCGGGCTCTCTGCTTGGCAGGGAGCCTGCTTCCCCCCATTTCTCTGTCTGCCTCTCTGTCTACTTGTGATCGCTGTCTGTCAAATAAATAAATAAAATCTTTTAAAAAAAAATTCTTATGCTATACTTTTTATCACTGTGACTTATTTATAACTGGAAATCTTTGCCTCTTAATCCCCTTCATCTGTCTCACCCACTGCCCCACACGCATTCCCTCTGACACGCAGTAGTTTGTCCTGAATATTTGAGTTTGTTTTTTCACTTACTTTATTTTTCAGATTCCACATAGAAGTGAAATCATGAGGTATTTGTCTTTGACCTATTTTGCTTAGCATAATATCCTCCAAGTCCATCCATGTTGTCACACATGGCTACATCTCATTCTTTTTCATGGTTGAGTAATGTGCTAGTGTGTGTCTGTCTGTATGTGTGCCTGTGTGTGTATGATCATATCTTCTTTACCCATTCATCTACCAATGGAAACATATCACGCCTACTACAAATAATGATGCAATAAACACAGGAGTACATTTATCTTTTCAAAACAATGTCTTCATTTTCTTTTTTCTTTTTTAAGTAGGCTCCATGCCCAGCATAGAGCCCAACATGGGATTTGAACTCATGACCCTGAGATCAAGACCTGAGCTGAGATCAAGAGTCAGATGCTCAACTGACTGAGCCATCCAGGTGACCCTCATTTTCTTTAGGTAAATATCCAGTTGTAGAAATACTGGACCATATGTAATTCTATTTTTAATTTTTTGAGGAATTTCCACACTATTTTCCACAGTGGCTACACCAATTTACATTCCCACCAACAGTACAGGTTGGAGCACTTTTCTCCACATCCTTGCCAACACTTACTTTTCCTCTTTTATTTGATACTAGCTCTTCTGACTAGTGTGAGGTGGTATCTCATTGTGGTTTTGGTTTGCACTTCCCTGATGATTAGTGACTGTTGGTTATCTGGATGGGTTCTTTGAAAGAATGTTTATTCATATCCTATGCCCCTTTTTATTTTCTTTTAAAGGTTTTATTTATTTATTTGACAAACAAAGATCACAAGTGGCAGAGAGGCAGGCAGAGAGAGAGGAGGAAGCAGGCTCCCTGCTGAGCAGAGAGCCTGTTGCGGGGCTCAATCCCAGGACCTTGAGATCACGACCTGAGCCTAAGGCAGAGGCTTTAACACACTGAGCCACCCAGGCGCCTCCCTATGCCCCCTTTTAAATCAAATTGGGTTTTATGTTCTTTGATATTAACTCCTTATTGAATATATCATTTGCGAATGTCTTCTCCCATTCACTAGCTTGCTTTTTTGTTTTGCTGATGGTTTCCTTTCCTTTTTATTTTGGTGTAGTCCCAATAGTTTATTTTTACTTTTATTTCCCTCGCCTGAGGAGACATATCCATAAATGTACTCTAAGGCTAATGTCCAAGAGATTACTGCCTATATTTTCTTCTAGGAGTTTTATAGTTTCATGTCTCACATTTAGGTCTTTAATGCATTTTGAATTTATTTTTGTGTATAGTGTGAGGGAAAAGTATAGTTTCATTCTTTTGCCTTAGCTGTCCAGTTTCCCCAGCACCATTTATTAAAAAGAATTTCTTTTCCCCCAGTGTATATTCTTGCCTCCTCAGTTGTTGATTAACTGACCACACAGGCATGGCCTTACTTCTGAGTTCTCTATCTGTTCCACTGATCTTTCTATTTTTGTTCCAGTACCACACTGTTTTGATCACTACAGCTTTGTAGTATCTTGCAATTTAGGATTATAGTACCTCCAGCTTTGTTTTTCTTCCTCAAGACTGCTTTGGCAATTTGAGGTCTTTTGTGGTTCCATACAAATTTTTGGATTGTTTATACCAATTCTGGAAAAAAAAAAAATTGCTATTGCTATTTTTTTTTTTTAAAAAAGATTATTTATTTATTTATTTGACAGAGATCACAAGTAGGTGGAGAGGCAGGCAGAGAGGGAAGGGGGAAGCAGGCTCCCCGCTGAGCAGAGAGCCTGATGTGGGGCTCGATCCCAGGACCCTGAGATCATGACCTGAGCCGAAGGCAGAGACTTTAACCCACTGAGCCACCCAGGCGCCCCATGCTATTGCTATTTTGAAAGGGATTGCACTGAATCTATAGATCACTTCAGGTAGTGTGAATACTTTAACAATACTAATTCTTCCATTCCATGAACATGGTATATCTTTCCATTTGTTTGATGGAAAGCTGTTTTGATAATAGACAATATACCATTTAAAGAAAATGAGCATATTTTGATGTCTTCAACTAGGTAAAGAGGGAAGGAATTTCTCAAAAATTAAGCACTGATACGAAAATGAAAACAGAATTTCCTCAGAAAATTTTAACAACTTCTGATATTAAATGTGATTAAAATCTTTTTTTTTAAAGATTTTATTATTTATTTGACAGAGAGAAATCACAAGTAGGCAGGAGGAAGCAGGCTCCCTGCCGAGCAGAGAGCCCAATGCAGGACTCGATCCCAGGACCCCGAGATCATGACCTGAACCGAAGGCAGCGGCTTAACCCACTGAACCACCCAGGCGCCCCAATTAAAATCTTTTTAACTTGTCTGACATGACTACATCCATGCCAATATTTTCTAGAACATTTACAGTGCAAAAAAAGTATGTATTCTAAATACTCAGTAAAACATACAATGGTTCTTTCCAATCAGTCTTCAGGTATACCTTTCCAGCCTCATTTTCTCTGTATGCAAGCATCTAGGTTTGGCCCAGTGTGCTCCAGCTATTTCCCAAATAGGTCACGCTCCTTCTACCCCACTGCTTTTATGGTTACTCTTTTCTCCAGCTGGAATGTGAACAGTACTTATATTCAAACTGTCTCAAATGTTGCTTACCTTGTGCTCTTTCCCCAACATGCTAAGAAAATATTAATAATCACCTCTTATGTGCTTTCTATTATAGGAATTATTGTATTTGTTATAATTATGTATAGGCCTCCCTTCTATTCTATAGGAAAACAGACGTAATAGTGATAACAGCAATAATAATAAATACTTCCTGTATCCGGGAGTTCACTGGTTAGGTAGAAAAAGTAAGTATTACAGGATCCTCAGTGTCATAACTAGGTACTATATGAACTGAGAAAGGACAGTTTAACCAAACTGGGCTTCAAGGCAGAGATGAAATTTGAGCTGATCCTTAAAAACAGAATTAAGGAAGAATCAGACAGAGGTAAGCAAGGCAATCTAGGAGAGAGGAAAGGCAAGGAGAATTTAGAAAATGAGAACAGAATACTCTGGACCCAAAAGGGTGAAAAGAAGGAAATGCAGGACACAAAGCTGTGAAGATGGGTTACAGAATGTACATTAAAGGTATAACATACCAGGCTAAGAATCTGAGTATTTATCTTCTGATATCCATTTGGAACCACAGGAATTTTGAGGGTAAAGAGAGTGAGTGACATGACTGGTTTTTATTTCACTAAAGCCTGGCAAGGATAAAGATGATAAATTTGAACAGGAAGAGACAGGTATAGAAATGAGGAATAAGGAGGATACTATGGTAACAAAAGCACAAGAAAATGAAAGTCTGAACTAAACTTGAGCAACAAGGGGGAGCCTGGGTGGCTCAGTTGGTTACGCATCCACCTTCAGCACAGGTCATGATCGCAAAGTTCTGGGATCTAACCCCACACTGGGCTCCCAGCTCAGGGGGGAGCCTACTTCTCTCTTTCCCACTGCCTTCACCCCACTCTTGCTCTCACTCTCTCATAAATAAATAAAATCTTTTAAAAAAAATTTACAAAGGAGTGCCTGGGTGGTTCAGTCAGTTGACCATCTGGCTCTTGGATGTGGCTCATGTCAGGACCTCAGGGTCATGGGATCTTCAGTGCAAAGTCTGCTTCAGGTTCTCTCTCCCTCTGCCCCTTCCTACACATATGCACTCTTTCTCGCACTCTCTCTAAAATGAAAAAATAAAATCTTAAAAAAAATTTTTTAAATCATAAAAAAATAAGTTGGAGCAAAAAGTATGGAGCATTAGAAACAAAAGAACCTGGTGAGTGACCAAAAGAGAAAAAGGAAGGGTTAAGAGTGATTATGTGATTAGAAAAACAACTATTTACATCTTCTATTTTAGGTGAGTAGTGACTTTATTAACCGAGGCAGATAATATATTTTGGAAAGATAAATATTTTAGATATACAAATTTGAGGTTCCTGTAGAATATCATTTTATGGAAAATGATATGGAAGTTGAAAATGAGTAGGAGTTCAACAGAGTGATTGGACTGATACAAATTTGTGTGTAATGAGAACACACTTAAATCCATGAAAACAGATGCAATTACCCAGTGAGTATAAACAATGGGAGAATGGAAAAAGAGTAAAGAATAGCACCCTGGGGAACATTAGCTTCTGAGAGGTAAGCAGGCAAATATGGTTAACAAGCAGTCAGAAAGGTGAAAGGAACATAATAGCATCACGAAACCTGAGATAATTCTATAACTTAAAAGCAGACTGAAATGCCAAAAAGAAGTCAAACAGAATGAAATAAGCAATAGAAGCCAAGTAATTTGTAATTAAATATGATTTAAGATGGTTACATGGTTGCATAGTAATGTGAATATACTTAATGTCACTGAAGTATAAACTCACAAATAATTTAAATGCTAAGTTTCATGTTATATATATTTTACTACAATTTTTTTTAAAGTCCTATTGAACATCAACAAAATGGTGGACTAGTAAGCTCCAAACTGTCATTCCCCACTGAAACAAAATAGAATGAAAAAAACACCCAGAAGCTCTCTGAACTAACTTTTCTGCGACTTAGAAAAACAATCAAAGGTTTAGAGCAGTCAAGCAAATGCCCAATTAAGTATAAAAGCAATCTTCAAATGGTAGAAAGTTTTGTGACATTTTTAGTCACTCTTGTCCCACTTCCGCCAAATGGGAGCGAGCTTAGTCTTGAGCAGGCTGCAGATTGGTTCCCACTTCCCTTATCTTCAATCAAAGGAAGCAGAGTAAAACCATATTGGTAAGTGACCATATATATCTGTTCTGAACTGTCTGGGGAATGCCTGAAAGACTAAGGCAAGAACATCATCTGTTTTGCATAACTTGGAACACAGGCAAAAAAAAAAAGTGGGCACTCTCATAAAATCATAAAAGCTGTACAACTACAATAAACCACAGATACCTGTGACAAGAGATTATAGTAGAAATGCACAACAGACTGTCTAGACCCGGAAGAGAAACTGGGATGAAACTCCTTGGAAATTTAAAAAGAAAAGGTCACTATCAGTCTTAAATAGAATGGCATAAACCAGCTTCTAGTGGGCAGAAAAATTAATGGAGGGGTGGCCTGGGTGACTCAGTCAGATTTTGGCTCAGGTGATGATCTCAGGGTTCTGAGACTGGGCCTCCACCCTGGCCATGGAGCCTGTTCAACCCCCTGCACTCTCCCTAAGTGTACACACTCTCTCCCTAAATAAATAAATAAATAAATAATGGAAAATGAACAAATAATGGCCAAAAGAAAGGAGAAAGATTAGAAGCTTGCATGATTAGAACCTAAACTTGATGGAATACTGGTACGTAGAAGAGATAAAGATTGATAGAAGATAAATGACTGAGGATCCAAGAAATATTAAGGAGTATAGAATGATGAAACAAAGATGAGACATTAACCTTGTAAAAAAGAAAAATAGAAAAATATTTCTATGTAAATATTATCCTCTCAAAAGGAAAAGGAGTCATATTCTAATCTAGAACACTTAATAGCAAGTTATTAGCCCCACACAGCCTCAATGCTCTCATTTGTAAAGCAAAGATAACTACAGTAACTATTATACAGGGCTGTTACAAAAATCTGATATATCCCTAGTAAATCACAGAAACATACGCACAGGTAATTTGATTTTCCTCCCTATAACTTTATAGGTATATAGACACAGATGAACATAAGCTAGACTTTCTCTTGGTATGAATAAATGAAAAAGTTCTTATGATTTGATCTTACTCTGGGAAAGAGTGTTTGTTGTTTTTCAAAGTACTCTTTCAAATGACTGGGTATTTTTTTCTTTAGGGAATAATAAATGGATGTCATATGTTCTTTAGTTAGCAGCAGTACAACAATATTTTTAAAAAAGCAAATGTTATCTTCTTAAAGTTCCTATGAAAATTTTCATAAAATCAGATTTTTTTTCCTTTAAGAAGGCTCCATGCTCAGCATGGAGCCCAAAACAGGGCTTGAATTCACAATTCTGAGATTAAGACCTGAGCTGAGATCAAGAGTTGGAGACTTAAGCAAATGAGCCACCCAGGCACCCCATCCAGATCTTGATAATTTGGGGATAAATGGGGACACCTGGGTGGCTCAGTCAGTTAAGCAGCCGACTCTTGGATTCAGCTCAGATCATGATCTTAGGGTCCTGAGATCAAGCTCCACGTCGGGCTCCACACTTAGCAGGGAGTCTGCTTGTAGATTCTCTCTCTCTCTCTCTTTCCCTCTGTCCCTACCCATGCTTGTGCACTTGCTCTTTCTGTCTCTCTTTCTAAAATAGATAAATGAATAAATCTTAAAAAAATAATAATAAGAGGAAAAAAAGAACTGAGACTCAGACCTGTGGAATCGTAACAAAAGATTTAACATTTGTATCACAGAAAAGAAAGAGAATATAAAAAGGATTAAAATAAATGAAGGCTAAAAATTTCCTACATTTGGCAAAAGACATAAACCTACATACTGAAGAAACTAACAAGACTGATCCAAATAAATCCAAACAAATAAAAAACTGTCAGACTAGAATTCTGTACCCAGCAAAAAGAGAAATCAAAGAAGGGGAGCAGGAGGCACGGGCTTTCAGTAATAGGATGAATAAGTCATGGGGATAAAAGGTAAAGCATAAGGAATATAGTCAAATGGTATTGTAATAGTATTGCATGGTAAAAAAAAAAAGTAATGTATGGTAATAAATGGTAATAAATGTCTAACCACTTGGGCTGTACACCTGAAACTAATTTAACATTGCAAGACAACTATACTTCAATTAATAAAATGTATAAAAAATGAGATAACGTTGGGGTGACTGGATGGCTCTGACGGTTAAGCATCTAACTCTTGATTTCGATTCAGGTCATGATCTCAGGATCATGAAATTGAACCCCACATGGGGCTCTACCTTAGTGGAGAGTCTGCTTCTCTCCCTCTGCCCCTCCCCCAGCTTGCACACACTTGCGTTACTCTCTCTCTAAAAAATAAAAAAAATCTTGAAGGAAAAAAAAAGAGGGGTGCCCAGGAGGCTCAGAGGATTAAATATCTGTCTTTGGCTCAGGTCATGATCCCAGTGTTCTGAGATGGAGCCCAAGATGGGATCCCTGCTCAGCAGGTAGCCTGCTTCTCCCTCTCCCTCTGCCCCCTCCTCTGTTCTTGTGCACATGTGCTCTCTCACAAATAAATAAAATCTTAAAAAAAAAAAAAAAAAATATATATATATATATATATATATAGTCAGATGACAGAAAACTAAGAAATTTGTTATGAGCAGACCTAAAATAACGGTTAAAGGAAATTCTCTAAATAAAAAGAAAATGATGAATGAAAGAATCTTAAGATACAAGAAAGAACAAATGAAAAGAGTAAAAATATGAGAAAATACAATACACTGTCATTTTCTTAAAAGCTGAAGCAAAAATGATAATGTTCTCTAGTTGTTTCTCAATGTATATAAGGTGATATTAAAGAGGACTATGAACAGGAGGATAAATTAACATAAACTAGGTAAGATTTCTACCCTTCACTCAAACTAGTAAAATGTCAACACCAATCAAATGTGATGTTACAAATGTCTAATTTAATACCCAGAGTAACCAATGAGAAAGCTATACAAAGAAGTATATACACACAAAAGCACTGTAGATAAATCAAAACAGAATAATAATAAATGTTCAAGTAGGTGAATAGGGAGCCAGAAAAACAAAAAAATGGGAAGTTAAACAAAAAACAGAACAGCATGTTTAAGCCCTAAAATTACAATTACATTAAATGTAAATAGTCTGAAGCAAAATTCAAGTTAAAAGACAGATTATCAGAGCTGATAAATAAAACATGACCAATCTACAAAAAGGAAACTTACCTCAAATGTAACAATATAGGTAGATTAAAAATAAAGGGGTAAGAAGCAATATACCATGCAAACAATAATCAAAAATAAGCTGGAGTTGATATATTATTCTGAAACAAAACAGACTTCAGAGCAAAGAGAATTACCGGGAACAGAATGGGAAATCATGTGATGATAAAAGAGTGACTCCATTAAGAAGGCACAGGAAACTTAAATGAGCATGTTCTAGACAAGAGAAGTACAAAATATGTGAAGCAAAAATGGATAGAAATGAAAAGAAATATATAAATCCACAATTTTAATTGGAGAACACCACACTCCTCTCTCAGCAATTGTTAGAACTAGACAGAAAATCAGCAAGAACTCAACAACGCCAATGAACTAACAGGGTCTAATTAACGTTTACAGAATATTCCATCCAACAATGGCAAAATACACATTCCTTATAAGTGGTCACAGAACCTACCAAGTTGGGCCAAATCCTGTACCATACCTCAATCCTCAACAAATTTTTTTTAAAGATTTTATTTATTTGACAGACAGAGATCACAAGTAGGCAGAGAGGCAGGCAGAGAGAGGGGGAAGAAGGCTCCCCACTGAGCAAAGAGCCCAGGACCCTGGGATCATAACCTGAGCTAAAGGCAGAGGCTTTAAACCATTGAGCCACCCAGGCACCCCTCCTCAACAAATTTTTAAGAATTAAAATCATATAGTGTGTTCTCTGACCAAAATGTAATCAAACTAGAGCAAACAATAGAAAGATAGTAGGGAAAGTCCAAAGCACTTGCAAACTAAGTAACATGTTTCTAAATAATCCATGGTCAAAAGAAAGTCTCAAGGGAAATAACAATATACACTGAACTGAATGAAAATAAAAGTACAACATACCAAAATTTGTGGAACACAGCTAAAGGAGTGCTGAAAAAAAAAAAAAAGTCTGTCACTAAATACTCATTCATTAGAAAAGCATGAATTTGAATCACCTGAGCTCCTTTCTCAAAAAACTGGAAGAGCACAAAAAAATTAAAGCAAATATAAAAAAGGAAGCAATAAAGATAAAAACAAAAACCAATTAAACCGAACATAGAAAAACAAAAGTGAAAATTCAATAAAACAAAAAGCCAGTTCTTTGACAAGATCAATTAACTGACAACCCTCTAGCAAGAATGACAAGACACAAAGTACCAATAGGCACTATCATACAGATCCTGCAGCTATACAAAGAGTAATAAGGAAATATTATGAACAACTCCACATACAAATCTGACTTCAATAAAATAGACAATTCCTTAAACAACACAAACTACCTCAACTAACCCAATATCAATAAGATAATTTAAATAGTACCATTAGTTTCAATAATGTAACAGCAACCAAAGAAATCTCCAGAGCCAGGTGGTTTCACTGGAGAGGTCTACCAAATGTTTAGAGAATTACCACCAATTCTATGCAGTCTCCTTCAGAAAAAAGAAAAGGAGAAAACACTTTCAAACTTATTTTATGCAGCTAATAGTACCCTGCTCCCAAATGAGACAAAGTATGAAGAACAAAAAATACAGACCAATTATCTTTTATGAATATGAATATATTCAGTAATATATAAAATTATACACCATAACCAACAAAGGCTTATCCCAAAGAAACAAGAATTATTCAGTATTCAAAAATCAATCAGCATTATTTACAATAGCCAAGACATGGAAGCAACCTAAGTGTCCATCAATGAATGAGTGGACGAGGAAAATGTGGTATATGTATACACAAACACAGAGGAATATAATTCAGCCATAAAAAAGGACAGAATCTTACCATTTGTGACAACATAGATGGACCTTGAGGGCATTATGTTAAGTCAAATAAGTTCAGAGAAAGAGAAATACCATATGATCTCACATATGTGTGGAATCTAAAAAAACAAGACCCCATAGATAAGAAAACAGTGGTTGCCACAGGCAAGAGATAGGGGGTGGACAAAATGGGTGAAGGCGGCAAAAATAATAATAATAATAATAATAATAATAATACAAATTCCAGTTATGAAATAAGTCATGGGGATATAATATATATAGCATGGTAACCACAATTAATAGTACTGTATTGTATATTTGAAAGTTGTTCAGAGAGTAAATCTTAATTAAATATTCTAATCATAAGAAAAAAAATTCTGCATGTGGTAATGAATGTTGACTAGACTTACTGTGATCATTTCACAATGGAGGCAAATATTGAATTATTATGTTATGCACTTCAAACTAACAATGATGGATGTCAATTACAAACTTAAAAAAACTTTTAAAATCAATATAATTCACATGAAAAACTAAAGAAAAATATGTATCAACAAATGCAGAAAATGTACTGGAGAAAATCCAATACTTGCTGATGAGAAAAACTCTCAGAAAACTAGGAATACCTCAAGTTATATTTTTTTAAAAATCTACAAAAAAACCCTTAAAACTAATATCAAACCTAATAGTGAAAGACTATGTTTCCCCTCAAAAATCAAGAACAAGGCAAGGATGTCCTATCTTACCACTCTTATTCAATAGAGCACTCAAACTCATAGCCAGTTCAATAAAGCAAATAAGGGAAATAAAAGGCATACAAATGAGAAAGGAAAAAAATAAGTGTCCATATTTACAGATAATATGATTACCTATGCATTAAAGTCTCAAGATACAACAAAACAAAAACAAAAAAAAAAAAACGCCTAGAACTAATAAGTAAGTTCTACAAGGTCATAACATCAACATACAAAAATTAACGTTTCTATCTATTAACAATGAACATGAAACCAAAACTAAAATATAACTCCATTTACATTTAGTTAAATAAAAAAGGGAATATTTAAGTATAAATCTAACAAAACATGTATAGGACTTAACTGAAAACCAAGAAACACTGATGAAAGAAATAAAAAAAGATCTAAATAAATGAAGAGACATGGGTTGGGAAATTCAGTATCCTACGACATCTAACTTCCTCAAGCTGACACATAGGTTTAACACAATTCCTATCAAATCCCAGCAAGTTTTGTAGATATAAGCAAAATTTTTCTATGATTTTTCTTTTTATTAGAAAAGCTAAAACAAATTTTTAGGAAGAATAATGTGGAAGAACAACTACATCCAAGTTTAAGACTTATACAGCTATAATAAAAACAATGTGCTATTCACAGAAGGACAGACCTGTAGATCAATGGAACAGAACAGAAAGACCAGAAATAGATTCACACAAGTATAGCCAAAAGCAATTCAGTGGAAGAAAGTACTTTTTTTTTTTTTTTGAAAAGGAGCCTTTTCGGGGCGCCTGGGTGGCTCAGTGGGTTAAAGCCTCTGCCTTCAGCTCAGGTCATGATCCCAGGGTACTGGGATCAAGCCCCGTATCAGGCTCTCTGCTCAGCGGGGAGCCTGCTTCCTCCTCTCTCTCTGCCTGCCTCTCTGCCTACTTGTGATCTGTCAAATAAATAAATCTTTAAAAAAAAGAAAAGAAAAGAAAAAAGAAAAGGAGCCTTTTCAATAAATCTTGCTGAAGAACTGGATATCCATAAAAACGAACCTCCATCTAAATTTCATTACCTCATACAAAAACTAACTCAAACTGGATCACTGATTTTAAACAATAAAGAGTAAGGTTTTTTCCAATTTATTTTATTTCCATTCCAATATACTAATATACAATGTTATATTAATCTCAGGTGAACGATACAGTGATTCAACGATTCTATGCATTATTCAGTGCTCATCATGATAAGCATACTCTTAATCCCCTTCACCTATTCCACTATCCCCCCACCCACCTACTCCCTGGTAACCCTCAGTTTGTTCTTTATAGATAAAATCTATTTTTCGGTTTGTCTCTTGTTTTTTTGTTGTTGCTCATTTGTTCTGTTCCTTAAACTCCACATATAAGTGAAATCATATGGCATTTGTCTTTCCACGACTAACTTATTTCACTCAGCATTATCCCCTCTACATCCATATTGTTGCAAAAAAGCAAAATTTCATTCTTCTTAAGGCTGAATAGCATTCCACTGTGTGTATACGTATGGTATATATGGTAAATACATGTGTATATATATATGCGTTGTGTGCATGTATATATATGTATGTGTCCATCTGGTATGTATGTATATAGACATAAATGGATACATGTTATATATACCTTACACATAATACACACACACACACACACACACACACACACACACAAACATGCATCTTCTTCATCCATCCACTGATGGATACTGAGTTGCTTCAATATTCTGACTACTGTAAATAATGCTGCAATGAACATAGGAGTGCATGTATCTTTTTGATTTATAAGGTAACATTTAGGGAAAAAAACAAAACATGGTGAAATAGTGGGAGACCCACAGATTACTGAAGACTTCTGAGACGGGACAGAAAAAGCATGATCCATTAAAAAAAATTGATAAATTGGACTTAACCAAATTTAACAGCTTTTGCTCTGCAAAAGGTCCAGGTAAGAGGATAAAAAGACAAGTCAAATACTGGGAAAAAATATTTGAAAACCACATATACTAGAACACTTAAAGAACTCTTGAAGCTCATCAATAAAAACAGTCTGATCAGAAATGGGCAGAAGTGGGGTGCTGGTGGCTCAGTAGGTTAGGCCTCTGCCTTCAGCTCAGGTCATGGTCTCAGGGTCCTGGGATTGAGCCTCTATGCACAGGGCTCTCTGCTCAGCAGGGAGTCTGCATCCCCTACCCCTTCTCTCTGCCTGCCTCTATGCCTACTTGTGATCTCTTTCAAATAGACAAATAAAATATTTTTAAAAAAAGAAAGAAAGAAAGGCAAAAAAGGGTCCCTGGGTGGCTCAGTCGGTTAAGCATCTGCCTTCAGCCCAGGTCATGATCCCGGGTCCTGGGACTGAGTCCCATGGCAGGCTCCCCTGCTCAGCAGGGAGTCTGCTTCTCCCTCTCCCTCTGTTCCCCCCACCTGCTCATGCTCTCTTTCCCATACTCCCTCTCTCTTTCAAATAAATACATAAAATCTTAAAAAAAAAAAAAGAAATGAGCAAAATATATGAACAGACATTTCACCACAGAGATGAAATGCCAAATAAATAAATAAAATCTTTTAAAAAATTAAAATAAAATAAATTTTAAAAATTTAAAAAAAGGAAAAAGAATTACAATTCCAATGTTGATGAAGATGCATCTGGAACTCTCATACACTGCAAGTGGCTATTTAAAATAGCAGGGCCACTCTGAAAAACTGTTTCACAGGAAGTATTATATGACCTGGCATTTGCACTCATGGGCATTTATCCTAGAAAAATGAAAACACTGTCCATGCAAAAACCTGTACATAAATGCTCATAACAGTGTTATCTCTAATAGCCAATGAAGAGGAATGACAAAAGTGTTTTCAATAGGTGAATAAGAAAACAAGCCATAGTTATCCATACCATGGAATAATACTATTATTAAAAATAATGAACTGAAGGATGCAACAACTTGAATATATGACAGGGGCATTATGATGAGTGAAAAATACTCGTCTCCGAAGGTCACATACCTTATGATTTCATTCTAATAACATTTGTCAAAGAATAAAATTAGGGATCCCCATCTCTAAAACAAGAGATTAACAGTTGCCAGGGTTTAGGGATGTGTTTGTGGCTGGGGGGGGGTGGGTAATACTGAGGGTGTAAAGGAGATCTTTGCAGTAATGGAATAGTTCTGTACCTTGATTGTAGTCATGGCTATAGAAATCTACACATGTGAAAAATGACACAGAACCATACACTGCACACTGAATCAGTTGCAATTTCCTGGTTTTGATACTGTACTACAGATATGTAAAATGTAACCACTGTGGGAAACTAGGTGAAGAGTATGCTGGACCCCACTGCAACTTCCTATGAATCTGTAATTATTTCAAGACAAAAGTTAAAAAAAAAAAATACAAACAACAGTTGCCAATGCCAAAATAACACACAGGTTAAAATGATCTCACAATGATTTTCAGAGCAGCTATTATTAAAACGCTCCAAAAAATAAGGGCAAACACTATTAGAATTAATGAAGATAGTATAGTCAATAAATAACTAAATGGAGGATACCTGGGTGGCTCAGTTGGTTAAGTAGCCTCCTCTGGCTTAGGTCATAATCCCAGATTCCCCGGATTGAGCCCCACATCAGGCTCCCTGTTCAACTGGGAGTCTGTTTCTCCCTCTCACCCTCCCTGCACTTGTGTGCACATGTTCTCTCTCTTTCAAATAAATGAATAAAATCTTTAAAAAAAAAAAAACAAAAAGAACTAAATGGAAACTTTGGATTGGAAAAATATAATAACCAAAATAAAAAACACACCTGAAAACTTGATAGCAACATGGAGATGACTCCCTATACCTGAAGACTGATTAACCACGACAACGAGAAAAAGAAATTTTTTAAATGAACAGAGCCTTTAGAACCTGGGTGATGACACCAAAACAGGGAACATTTATGTAATCAGAGTCCTAAAAGAACAGAAGAAAGCATGGTGCAGGAAAAATATTTGAGGAAACAAATGTTGAAAACTTCCCATATTGTCAGAAAGGCATAAACCTACAAATTCAAGAAGGTCAACAAACCACAACAGTATAAATACAAATGAATCCACTTCCAGACACATTATAATCAAACTGCTGAAAACTAAAGACAAAGAAAACACCTTGAGAGCAGTCAGAGGAAAATGGCTCATTACTTACAGAAGAAGAATGAGCTGGATGACTAGATTTAACACCAGAAACTATGTGAAACATAGTAACAACAAAAAAAGTGGAACACCATTTTTAAAGTGTTGAAAGAACTGTCAACCCAGAATTCTACAGCCACTGAAAAACTCCTGTTAAGAATGAAATAAAATTTTGACAGGAAGAAAAATAGAATTCATAGTCAGCTGACCTGCCTGCTGTAAAAAAAGCTACACATGGAGGAAAACAAAGTCCTAAAGGAAATTATTTAGGCAGAAAGAAAAGGATAGAAGGAAACTCGGAACATGAGCAAAGAAAGAAGAGCAACAGAAATGATAGGTATCTGTTTTTCTCCTATTGAACTATTTAAACTGTTTTTTGAAAGCAAAAATTATAACATTTTCTGTTGGAGTTTTCAATGTTTAAAGCTGCAATAGCATAAGAAAACTGCAATAAAGGATAAAGGGGCCTATGTAGTGGGTAAGATTTTTATATTAACATGAAGTGGTTGGATACTGATTCCACGTAGACGGTGAAAAGTTAAGTACATATATTCAAATCCCCAGAACAGCAGCCACTAAAAAAACTACACAAAAGATATCAAAAACACAAAAGATAAAATGGAATACTAAAAAGTGTATAAATAATCCGAAAGAAAGCAAGAAGAAAACAAGAACAGACACAAAGGGAAGAAGCACAAAACAAATTATAAAACGAATGACTTAAGTCCCAATGCATTAATAATTACATTAAATATCAATATTCTTAACACACTTAACATGCATTAAAAGATCATCAGAATGGATTTTTTAAAATAAATCCACTACATGTTAGTATAAATATTTTTGTGAAAACTTTTAATTGATAAGAAAAATAGCATTGTTTTATATTGTTTACAAATCCCTTTTGTCAGGCTTACAAGAAGACAGCTCTCATCTACTTCTGCATTTAATCTGTTGCAATACATTATTTTGGTTAGGGTTCATGTAGCTATTAAGCTGGAAAAGAGTATTTTTTTTTTTTAAAGAGTTTATTTTTAAGTAATCTCCACACCCAGGGATGCCTGGGTGGCTCAGTAGTTTGGGCATCTGCTTTCGGCTCAGGTCATGATCCCAGAATCCTGGGATCGAGTCCGGCATCGGGCTCCCTGCTCAGTGGGGAAACTGCATCTCCCTCTGCCTGCTGTCCCCCTGCTTGCATGCTCTCTCATTCTCTCTCTCTCTGACAAATAAATAAATAAATATCTTTAAAGAAAAAAAAAAAATCTCCATACCCAACATGGGACTCAAACTCACAATCTTGACATCAAAAGTCACGCTCTACCAACTGAGCCAGCCAGACTCCCTAAGAGTACTTTAATAGCATTTTCAGATAATTGTGAAAATTCTTCACTATAACACAAAATTTGACAAGTGGTATTTCTTTTTCCCTGCATTTTAAAAAATTATTTTTATTAACACATAATGTATTATTTGCCCCAGGGGTACAGGTGTGTGAATCATCAGGCTTATACATTTCACAGCACTCACCATAGCACACACCCTCCCCAATGACCATAACCCAGCCGCTACCCTGCCTCAGTTTGTTTTGTGAGATTAAGAGTCTCTTATGGTTTGTCTCCCACCCAATCCCATCCTGTTTCATTTTTTCTGACAAGTAGTATTTCTTAAAGGTTAGTTTCAATACGGGATCTTTTGGACTCTCTTTGCAATATTAAAATGTACTGGTCTATCTTGCACTTTGAGTAGATCTTTTCTCATGAATGATTTTACAACATCACATATCAGTCATTTAGAATATACTGGCTCATTGAATTATGAGCTCTTCCAAATACTGACATATTTCATCATACAATATTGAAAAATCACATTTGTTAATGTCATCACCAACCTCACAAAGAAGTCTTTAGGCCCTGGGAAGCTGTCGAGGTCAGGGTGGCAGATACAACTTTTCCAAAATTCTAATTTTCACCTAAAAGCTCTAATTTTATCACTGGCCACAAATATTATTGTTTTCTAGCCATCATACTTCAAAATCCAGTTAGCAGAGGTTCTTCCCCAGTAACACATACATACACGTAAGTAAAGCCACACAAAGACACATCCGTCATATTCAAAGACTATATTACTGAAAGTGCCAAGTATATGTTCGGTTCTGACATGGGTTAATCCCTTTACCAATTAAGTTTTTTTTTCCTTTTTTAAAAGTCAGTTTTATTGAGGTATAATGTATGTAAAGTAAAATTCATCCTTTTCAGGTTTACAGTTCTATAACTGCCATGACCATCATCACAATCAAGATAGCGAACACTTGCATCACCCTAAATATTCTCTCATACCTCCCCTATTTTATCCCTAGCCCCTGAACAATGTTCAGTTGACAGTAATCCAAATACAAGGATATTAACCTTTTTAACATTTTCCCAAAGTCATCCCAAATGTTATTTCATACCAATACAGGAAAATATTACTATTGTCTACGGCTAATCATGTGCACAATGTTGTTTTGTTACTACACATTTAATTCTACTTCAGCTCACCAATATTTCGTAGCTCAGACTGCCTACCAACACTCACTTTCCAAACATGTCAAATTCCACAAAGATATATTTTAGCAGGCAACTATTTGAATCTTGCAATCCACTGCAGCTTCTATCAAAGAAATGGCTCCCACCCCTCATTCTGTCAAGTTCCAGATCACTGCTTCTCAGATAAAATATTATAGGACTTACTTTACCATTCAACCCACTTAACACATTAAGATATTTCCCCTCCTATTTCATGTCTCATTTTCCCCACTTCATTATTTACCAATCCCCATACTTTTCGGTCAGTTTAAATATTTTTCATTTAGTGTATTTTATGTACAAAGCACCCTCTTAAGACTATGGAAACACTTCTCTCTGCAGCACATCTACAATCCTGGTGTTTCCACTATACTATAGACTAAGTATCAGAAAGTCTGCCACTTAGTGGCTATATGCTGTTAAGCAAATTCATTTACCTTTTCTAAGGTTTAATTTCATTTACACAGTGACAATAATATATGCCTCACCCAGCACATGAGATTGCTGTAAACATTAAATTATGAATTTGTAAAGTCTTATAAAAATAGTTATTACAGGCTTTTGGTCCCTCGTCCAAAATTCATATATCAAGGAGAAAAACACACCTATATCTTATACAGACCACTTGTAGTTTTTAAAATGTTATGCCCCGAGAACAGACACAGCTTAGATTTAAATAAATTACCAATTATACCGTATCTCTTAACATCATGTCAGTCATTCTTGACTTTTGTCACAGAAACATTTTCTAGTAATTCAACAATAAACAAATATTTATTGAAAACTTAAAATATGCCAGGTACTCTTCCAAGAACTAGTGACACAACAATGAACAAGACAATCAGGTACCAGGTCTCACAGAGCTAACATGTTGAGCATCCATGTCTCAAAATATAATAGCTCTGAAGCCCAAGAGCTATTTAAGTAATCAAATAGTAATCAAATCAAATCAAAAGTAATCAAGTCAAATTTGTTTTCACAAATCAAAATGTGTTTTCATTTAGGAAAAAAAATTTTTAATCTCATAAGAACAGTAAATTTACAATCTCTTCTGAATTTGTAAAAAAGAAAAATTCTGTATTTTATATGGTAAATGATTCTTTTATAGCCTCTGCACATCTAAACAAGTTCTTCATAAGTTCCTAAGAAAACAGCAGGACCTTTCCTTTTGGCAGGCAAAGGAACAAGGTACTGGGAGTACAACGATGATTTGATTCTTTATCAAATTTGACTCTCCTCCCCACCCCCCAAAAATCAGCTCAAACAAAATAAAACAAAACCAGCTTTCTCAGAAAATGCTATCATATGACCTGTTTTTCCTTAAACTTTACTTTAAAAAAGAGAAAACAGGGGCACCTGGGTGGCTCAGTCAGTTAAGTGTCTGCTTTCAGCCCAGGTCATGATCTCAGGATCCTGGATTGAGCCCAGGGTTGGGCTCTGTGAATGGTGGGGAGTCTGCTTCTCCCTCTGGTCACGCTTTCTCTTTCTCTCAAATAAAATCTTTAAGAAATAGAAGAAAGGAAGGAAGGAAGGAAGAGAGAGAGAGAGAGAAAGGAAGGAAGAAAGAGAGAAAGAAAGAAAGGAAGGAAAGGAGAGGAGAGAAGAAAGGAAGGGAAGGAGGGATGGAGAGAGGAAGAAACGAAGAGAGGGAGGGAGAAAGAAAGAAAGAAAAGAAAAGAATTTCTTAAATTGGAGGTTGTTTTTCCACCTAATCCTACTTGATTTTGTTTTCCTCACAGCAGATTCCAAAATGAGATATATGGAGGAGGCATAATATCTAGCTACTTGGCAATTATTCGGTCCTTCCCAAACCTGGCTATGCAATCACCTAAGCCCTGTTGAAAATACATATTTCAGCATACTTGTATCTCTTAACTCCAATTCTCATATAGTAGGGTTGTGGTTAAGCCTACAAGAATCTGTATTTGGTTTTGATGTATCTGATTCATGAATAGGCACTTGGAAAATTTTCAGTGTGTCACCCGAAGATTTATCATTACAGGAAAAGCACCAGGATGCTGGGATGGCTCAGTTGGTTAAGTGTCTGCCTTTGGCTCAGATCATGATCCCAGGGTGCTGGGATGGAGTCTCACAAGATCCGACAGCAGGCACCTTGCTCAGGAAGGAGCCTACTTCTGCGTCTGCCTGCTGTTTTCCCTGCTTGTGCTACTCTCTTGCTCTCTCTCTCTCTCTCTCTCTCTGACAAATAAATAAAATCTTTAAGGAAAAAAAGAAAAAAAAAAAAAAAAAGGCAAAGCACCACACAGACATCCCTCCATTAAAGGATCAGATGTTATCCCAGCTATAGTCTTGAGTTGGCAGTCTTTGGAAACTAGCTGACAATACTTACTCTAATTCTAGTGTCAGGTAACTTAATTTCGGTAAAAAAAAAGTTCATTTCCAAAAAAAAAAAAAAAAAGAATAAACTACCATTACCTGGGATCCTCCTGATGAGGAGTCTCTACCTAATGTGGTAGATACTTGTTGTTTGGAACTGTCAGCATGTCATTTCCCTTTCTTGTGGTAACTGAACTCCAATTTCTACCCCTGCATTACACAACTCTAATATATCTTGGCACAAGGTGTCTCACCCTCAGTATTGAGAGTGGAGTACATGATGAAGGCAAAACCTTATTAGTAAAGCATATTCTAACTACCGTGATTGGTTCAAGTATGGGCACATGACTTGAGCTGGCCAAATCGGTTAGAGACTTCATTTGAAGGTTAGAAGAAAAGGCTTTTTCTTTCCATTGTACCTGAACAAGTCAAGTTGGAAGCTAAACTGGCAATCATCCTACAATCAGAGTAAGTTATTTGAGATGAAAGACAATACTAAAGAAGCAGATCTGGAAAACCAGCAACGAACCACATCATTTAAAGCCCTGAAAAAAAAAAAAAAAAAAAAAAAAAAAAAAGACATTCCCAAAGCTAGAATCTACCTATATATAAAGTATTCAGATACAATAAATGTTCTTTATTGCTTAAGCTAATTTGGTTTGGGTTTTTAGTCCTTTACAACCTAAAGACTCCTAGTTAATACAGGTAAAAAGGAATACAAATCTTTTTTTTTAAAGATTTTATTTATTTATTTGATAGACAGAGATTACAAGTAGACAGGGAGGCAAGCGGGGGGGTGGGGGGGTGGGGGCGGGGGAAACAGACTCCCAGCTGAGCAGAGAGCCCGATTTGAGGCTCCATCCCAGGACGCTGAGATAGTGACCTGAGCCAAAGGCAGAGGCTTAACCCACTGAGCCACCTCAGGTGCCCCAAAGGAATACAAACCTTTACAGGCATTAGCCTTCACGTCACTAAATCTAATGGCTATTCCCCAACTATTATAAGGAAGAAAGAGGCAGGGACTGAGCTTGAATGCTACAATTACAAAATAAGCTGCTTTTACTTAGATTATAATTATAATTCATTTAGTTATAATAAATAATTTATTCTAAAACTATCCAAGAAAACCCACATGAGGTTAATAACTTCTTCCTCCTTCTACTAGGAAGATAGTAGAAGCTTTGTGGGATGCACCTAAATATGGGTATACCAAAAGAGCCAATTAGCAACCCGGAGTGGCAAGACACCCACCTACAGACAAAAAAGCTTTGGGGCCAGGCCAGATGAGCACAGGGCATGAGATCAAAAGGAACCAAGGGGAAGCCATTTATCATCAGCTTACAGTATTGTTTTTGTGAGATTTCAACCTCTGTTTTACAGATCATCACATTTAATGTTCATCACTACCTTATTAATTATTTTGAACTCCATTTTATAGTTTGAAGAAAGAGTTGTTGTAAAAATTTAAGTGATTTATCCAAGGTCAAAGAAAAGAAGAAAGGAAGAAGGAAGAAAGAAGGGGTGGAATAATGAACATGTCTTAACTGCTTGCCGTGTCCCACTGCCCTTGTTTTCCCAGAAACTGCCTCCCCATTCTCATAGTTCTCAAGGGATCCTGCCCTCCTGATTACAAGTGATTAAGGATGGGCCCCTGACCCAAGCCAAACCAATGACTCTTTTGCACCAGAGCTCCCTGAATTTGAGACTCAAAGACTTGAAAATCAGTGGCTGAAGCTGAAGCTATTAGATACAAAAGCTCCACTGCTCTGAGCAGCCATATTTTCCACAAGTGACTAAAACCAGTCTACAATGAGAGAGAGTAACACAAATATATCAAAAACTAATGATGTACTGTATGGTGACTAACATAAGATAATAAAAGAAAGAAAAGAAAGAATAAGAAAATAAAGGGAGAGAGCCTTGTTTGCACTGGAGGCCCAAGCTCTAGTTCTTACTGAAGTTCAACTGAATCTGAGATCAGGTTTCCCTGAATCGATAAATTCTTTTTGCCTAGGAAAATTCAAGTTGAGTTCTATCATCTGTAACTGTCAAGAATCCAAACTAATTTGGAGGAAAAGAACGGGGGTATAGGATGAGGTGATAATCATTCACAACAACTGACAAGTATTTTTGAACAATAAAGTCCAAAACTGTAATAAGCCCTCAAGGAATTCTCATTAGAGAGGTAAGAACAACACTCAAGACAGACTCATACAAGATAGCGGTGGTAAGTTCTGAACTACAGAAGACAATTACAAATATTATAGGAGTTCAAAAAAGTAAATAAAAGTATAACACAGTTGTGACTTAAGAATATACAGATGAGGGATGCCTGGGTGGCTCAGTTGGTTGGATGACTGCTTTTGGCTCAGGTCATGATCCCGGAGTCCCAGGATCGAGACCCGCATCGGGCTCCCAGCTCCACAGGGAGTCTGCTTCTCCCTCTGACCTTCTCCTCGCTCATGCTCTCTCTCTCACTGCCTGTCTCTCAAATAAACAAATAAAATCTTAAAAAAAAAAAAAAAAAAAGGAATATACAGATGAAAAAGGAAATTGGTGAGGCGAATACAGAAGAAAACTCAGAAAGAGAGAGAGGAAAAAAAATTAAGGCCTGGAACTGTGAGAGCAAAGGAGCAAAGGTAAGGAAAAGCAGGCAACATGAAGTAGAAACTGAAAAAACCACCTGGACCACTCTACCTTGGAGAGCAACAGGAAGTAAGGCTAAGTAAATAGGGAAGGTAAGACCACCTGACAAAAAGCACTAAAGTTAAGAAAAAGAAACATACAGTATGGATTATATTGGCAAACTGCTAGGATGTCCCACTAATTCAAGAATTTTGGGTTAAAAATTTGGACTTGGGCAGAGCAGCAATAACAGAAAACAAAGAAAAGAGTTTAAAAACATATTTCAAAAGAAGAATCCCATTCTACTCTTTTCCCAAGTTTTTAAGCAGTATTGCTAAATACAGAGGAACCTTCATCAAATCTGTAATATAAAGGTAAAGAAAATAGTAACTATCACTATCTGGATGAAACTACAGCACCTGCATATAAATTATTTCATTTATCCTCATAATTAAAACCTATGAAGTAAATATTATAATGATTCTCATTTGGCAGATTAAATATATTCAGGGTCAAAGAAGTTAGATAACTTGCCCAAGATCACGCAACTAAATAAAAAGCTGGCCTATGGTGTGGGGAGGTGGATAATAACACACTTGGTCAGCACAAAAGTCCTTTTTCCCAGGACAAATTACGAAGATATATAATGATGACAATGAGGATGATAATGATAGCTAACATCCACTAAATGCTGGGAACTATGCAAAGCACGTTACATGCATTATCGCAGTTAATACTCCTAACAGCCCTGTAAAAGTCTATGATTAATCTTATTTGAGGATGATGTGTTGAGTCTTAAAAAAACAAAACAAAACAAAACTAAGAACTTTACCCAATAATCACTAAGTTGTACACCTGAAACTAATGTAACATTATGCATCAGCTGTGCTCAAATTAAAAAAAAAAGAAAAAAAAAAGCCACCAGGCTTATAAACAGCTGACCTGGGTAAGGTTCAAAATCAGACAGTCATACTCCACAGCATGTTCGTAACCACTATACTATACTGCCTCTATGATTACAGATTACTAGAAATAAGCAAAGGAAATAAAATTAGGCTGATACGAGTAAACACTTTTAGAGTAGATGATAAAAATCAGAGAAACATTTTCTTTGTACTCCTGCTGAAGTAGTAAAATTTAAGCAATTAATGACAGAACAGGTGATGTATAATTAAAACAGAATTTCTTGGTAAGGTTGGAAACGTAAATTTGTATCCAAAGACAAATTAATCTAAAGATGGTTAATTAGTGAACTTTGTATTATATTTCTAAAGAAAACCAAAGTTCAGAAAGTGGATATTATCTGTAAAAGGCCATATAATTTTTCAATTTACAATTTACAGAGTCAATCAGATGAGTATATTCAAGGCCTCAGATCCCCCAACCCCATTCCAATCAGCTCAGCTTTTCTTTAACTATATCATACCCACGTTCTTAGAAATCAAAAGTGTAATCTCTGAGTGTTGTTAGAACTAAGATTTTTCATGTAAAAGAAATATAAACTCAAAGTGATGATAAACTTAAATTGGAATTATCAATGTATTTTTTCTTCTTCCCAAAAATAAAAACTCATTGTTCTATTCATTAAACAAGAACAAGAAGCAATTTCATCTCAGCAACGATGAATATCCCTAGAATTCATATTGTGGTCTCAGACAATCATTCCCCACTAAAAGGAAAGGAATGGCTGGCTTCCAATGGGGCAAAAAATGTACAATATGAGCCTGGGCATCTTTTATTTAAAAAAAAAAAAAAAAAAAACCCAAAACAAACAAACAAAAAAACAAACAAGGAAGCTCTATCAAAGATTATTACAGTCATATACAAATTAGATGGGAATGTACTGATTTCCTTGATTATTGTCTATATCTTTGTAAATAGTCCCTTCCTTAAAGTTCTCTCAAATACCCGTTTGTGCCACATCTATCACACTAAGGCTCCAAATTACCTTACTTGGAGAAGTGGCAGTAAAGGAGAAAAACTAAAACATCCATCCTGTATTTTATAAATTGTATTTCATGGTAAGCAAACAGCCCTACAGACTGAGTGAAAGTTCTTAAATTCTTAAGTTCTCTTAATAGAAGAATTATAGTTAATAAATGTAAAAGGAATAATAGAATTAGAAAGTCATTATTTTGCTATCCCTAATGAAATGATTGATTCAATGAAGATTATAAGTGGATGGATGAAAGGATGAAGAAGGATTTTACAAAGCAAATGATTACAGGCAATTACCACCCAAAGGCACTGATCAACCTTAACATCACTGAGGGTGGGCTAGCCAGGTATTATAGGCTTCCTGACATGAAGTAAGAAAACACAATCTATGACTAAAAATGTGAAGCAATTAAATCAAGCTTTTAGATCTTACTACCAATTATAAGAAATATGGAAGATACAGGAGTAAATTAAATGACTTCACCAGGAAATAACAACAAAAATCCAGGATGTGACACACTATATAGTACCAACAACCTAGTTTTTTCAACAAGAAAATGTAAGGGCAGATAAGATACAGGGAGAAGACTGCACTATACTAAAAAGAGACCTCACAAACAAAAGGAAGATGTAGACTTTGGATCCAGATTTTTAAAAAGCAACTTTAATTTTGTTAGACGTGATAACGGCTATGGTGAGAATGAAGAAAATGTTTTCTGTTCTTTTTTAGAGATACTTACTGATGTATGTAGGGGTGAAATGATAATATCTGGAATTTACTTTAAAATATTTTGGTAAGAAAAATGGTGATAAATAAAGCAAGTTTAATAAAA
Organism: Mustela lutreola; assembly: GCF_030435805.1. NCBI lineage: Eukaryota > Metazoa > Chordata > Mammalia > Carnivora > Mustelidae > Mustela > Mustela lutreola. The sequence continues at coordinate 49,482,258 of NC_081300.1, read as the reverse complement.
TTTTGAAAATTTCAGAATCTAGGTAATGGGAGTTCATAATACTATTTTCCCTACTTCTATGTATGTTTGAAATTTTTCATTTACAAAATTATCAAACTAAACAAAAATATTCTTTCCTATAGTTTTCAAACTTGAGTATGTCTAAGAATCCACAACTCATCCCAAAGAATCCTAGGACTCATCCCAAAAAATTCTGATTTTGTTTGTCTGGGCATGGGTCCAGATTCCATTTTTAACAAGTCCTCAAGTGAATCTGATACAGAGAATCTACAGACACATAGCTGAAAATTATACACTTAGACTACTTTACCACAAGTCTTTAAATATATCCCAAACCTTAAAGGAAAGGCATGATCATATCTTACCTCCCCTGTAAGCCTTACCCCACTCCTGTCTGCTCAAAATTTACCCTTTTCCTGAGACTACCAATTCTACAAACCAAGACCCATGTTTGTTTGTACTCACACAGTGTCCCCAGGGCCTATCAGAGTGCCCAGTACCCAATACACACCAGATAAACATTTGTTGAATGAATGAATGAATTAATGAATAACAGCAAAGAGAAAAAGGAAGAGTTAAATGAGGTCCACTATTTCAAAATTAGTTCCTCTGAGATAAACTTTCAATTTCTTTCCGAAAGTCAATACAGGAGTATGGAATAAAGTCTATGAAGTATGGGAATAAAACAGTACAATAAAAATAAACGAGGAATAAAGAGGCAGCACAGGTTAGTATACCTTTTAAAAGAAGACACAAGTTTAAGACAACCTCTCACCCTCTGAGATATCAACTTTGGATTTTCAAATTTGAACATCTATGTCTCACTGTTTAGAAACTGCAATGAAAATGTACTCCTAAATTTCACAATCTCCAACAGGCAGGCCAGGTGTATTAGAGAAGTAAACTACGTGTATATACTGTAATGGATATGCAAATAAGTAAATCAATTACTACCTTCTCTGTTGAAAAAGTGTTATGGACACAAGTCACAAATGCAAAAATAAAAAAGTGCCAAATATAACAATTAACAATTAGTTTAAGATGATCTTGCAAGGCTATACAGAACTAGTTCTAAAAATAGTGATTACCAAAGATCATTCCTATTTTTATATTTCTACCCCAACACCATTTAACTTTTAAATTCTATTAAGTAATGAATCAATGACACAACTTTTTAAGTTTTTAAAGAAGTATAATAAACAAAGACTCACAGAATTTTTAGAGACACAATGGACATCAGCAACTATATGGCCCAACCCTTCATTCTACAAAGGGGGAAACTGAAGCCCTCTCTTGGTCACAGAAAGAAATTAACAGCAAAACAAGTTTATGCCAATGCTCTCAATTTTCAATCCAGAAGTTTTTTTGTTGTCTTTTTTTTTTAGTATACCATGCAAATGGCATATTTCAAAAAATATTTTCCATTGTGAAATGCACCATTTACCTTGTACACACAAGTGTGGCACCCATCAGCTATGCTCTGTACTTAAACTAAATGGATGTACCTCTTTTTTAGTGAGGATGGGAATGGGGAAGTAGAGCCAACTGACTACTTCAGCAACAGAACTCCATATGTACATCTTCTGACATGTGGAGTTTTCAGCCATATATGAAAACAGAATCTCATTTTTATCGTATGTACACATAGCAAAACTTACAATTATAAAACTAAACTGTAAAGTTGTGCAAAAACTAATCTAAAATTGAGAATTTACTCTTTGTTCATTACAAATTTTTTTATGTGGTTCCTTCTTCTGAATTAAAAACATTTCTGATTCAAGAGATTAATGAATGGTCCAATTCATGTCTCAGCTGTTACTCTGAGCCACCTCTCTATACACCCACAGGATACTTGTAGTGCAAGAGGGCCTATTTACAGAATGCATACTGAAAAGTACAAAAGATACACAAAGAAAGAGGACAAGATAACAACTAAATATCTGCAAACCAGCTCCCAACTGCCTCTCTTATAAACCCCTGGCACAAAGTATGTATGTTATAAATCATGACTTAATAGTCTCCAAAAGTCCCTCCCCATTCTACTCAATCCCAACTAAATGTCTCCGTTTTTAGTTACAACTGGTTTGGACAGTTCAGTAAAATACAGCTGGATTATTAATTTATGGGCATGGCTTGAGGTGCCAGTATTATTCTGCACTCACAGAAGAAAATAAATATCAACTTCCAACCTAAAACAGTCACTACCATAAATAGGAATACTATAAATATGACAAAGATAGTAATTACCAATTAACAAATGCTTACTAAATGCCATATGCCGTGATAACTGCTTTGTCTATAATATTTTGTCCTTACAACAATCTAGTAGTATTATTCCCTCACTTTCCTTAAGAGGAAATAAACTCTTGACAGGTTAAAGTAACTCATCTAAAATTATCTAGCAAGTACATGGCAGAGACTACATTTGAATCCAAGTTTAAAGCCTACATAAAGATTCATTGAATGAATGAATGGAATAATTTGTTTTAAAAAATTACATACTGATACCCAAATTAACCAGGTATGCAATTGGTACTGGTTAACACCCATTAACTCATAAATTATGAACACTGGCAGGCATACAGCTTTAGGTTCAAAGATTTAATGACCTCGGGTCTTTTCATTTCACTAATATAACCCCAAATGTGATCAATTTAACTAGTACAATACACAGAGGGATTAAACAGCAATAATCTAGTATCAGGAATGCTAGCCAAAATCAGTTGAAATAATCTAACATGTAGCAAAGACTTGTTAAAGTTCACAACAAAAATTCCAGGTGAGTGACAGGTAGAGTAGCGGTATCAATGATAAGGAAGTATATGGAAGAAAGTTCTTTTAGTATATGAGAAATTTAAGTGGTAACATGATATCCGAGGACAGATGCCTGGTGGGCAGTCAGATATTAGGATTTTTTAAATCAGATATTTAGGATTTTTTTGTTTAAATATTTTATTTGTTAGAGACACAGAGAAAGAAAATAAGCAGGGTGAGAGGCAGGCAGGCATATAAATTATATGAGAAAAGATTGGTCAGCCACTTACCAGGGCTTCTTCCAGCTATATTACTTTATAACTACTAATACTCAACATTAGGATCTCAACCGCTCACCAAGGAGCCCACTTGAGATTCTCTTTCTCCTTCTGCCCCTCCCCCTGCTCACACACTCTCCTCTCTCTCTCAAAAAATAAGGAAATAAAAACTTTTAAAAAGGGAGAGAGATCCGCCAGCAGACTCTTCTGAAACCAAGTTTTGGGAACTTTCATTTGAAGAGTGGATGTACTCAAGTGAAGAACAAACAATTTCTTGATATCACACACACACACGACCCTAGAAATTGAATGCTGCACATAGCCCGTTAATACATACTCAATAAGTATCAATTAAATAAATCAACAATGGCCAAAATAATAAAGAAAGGCAACCAACTTAAAAGTGGTATCCCTACAAAAGATGTCCAAAGTCCAGATAGGAAAGAGTAAAAACAGACTCACTAAAAAAAGGAAAAGGTATCTGATAGGTCATTCTGAATGGTAGAATGAATGAATACTTAATGACAAACAAAATACCATGCAAAGAAAAATCAGGCTAGACACTATAAAACTGAAAAAAGGATTTGTCTCCAAAGAAAAAATTCAATCTTTATCAAGTCCAGATTAATAGAGTAACAAAATTTCAACACGTATCAATAAACAGTTATGGAACCAAACAGAAAAGAGAATCAAGACTGTAAGACTACAAGGGGCTTGGGGGTGGGGGGTCTGTCTTTTGACTATTCTTCCAAATGTTCTTTCACAAGTCTTAGGTTCCAAGATACCTGGCTGTCCTAACTCTGAAAAGGCCCTGACTGCTGACTTTCTTGACTCTTCCTCTTTGTTCAACTTTCATCTTTAACCATTTATCATCATATTAACTTCAACTTGCAACTCTGTGCAAATGATTTCTAAATTGTTATCTTTAATTATGAGCTCAGTTTCCTATCTCCAATAGCCTCCAGGTCATTTCCCTGTGGCTGTCCCACCACTATCCTTTGAAACACAACCTGAAATCAAACTGTTGCCTTTTCTTCCCAAGAGATTTCCAAACCTGACACTTCTCGTTTTCAACAGTCTCCCTATAACCTAGCCTCAAAGGTTTTTTAGCATCATCTCACTGTTTTCTCTCACTTTGGTTCCCTTTTCTCCCCAACCCGGAAAATCAAGTTCTACCAATTCTTCTTTTCCTATTTTAATGCCCCAATTTGGGACTTCAATAATTTCTGTGCTATTAATTTGTTAAAAAGTCCCCAATCTTAACTCTATCTCTGATCTCTTTTTACACACTCCATCCTGCATACAACTACCAGATTCATCTTCATTCATCCTGGCACAGTCTTGTTTACAAATATTTAATAGCCACAACATAATGAAGAAAACCTAAACTCCTATAGCCCAGCAATCAAATCCTCCACATTCTAGCCCTAGTCTATGTTTCCAAGCTCATTCCCTAACCATGTCACAGCCAATCACATCCTCTATTCATGCTATCCTCTACTCACCCTCTGAATGCCCTCTATATAGATCCTATCCACTAACATAAAGCACACTCTGGCCCTCACAACACACTCTTCCTTTCAATAACCAAGAGCATGTATCATCTACACCAATTATTTGAATTCTGTCACACATTTTTTTTTCAGTCTGCAAGGTGTTCTGCTCTATTTCTGTGTATAAATGCAAGATTAAGTCTAGTTTTCCTAGATAGACTGGACTTTCAAGAATCCATGCCTTATAGGGACGCCTGGGTGGCTCAGTTGGTTAAGCGGCTGCCTTCGGCTCAGGTCATGATCCCAGCGTCCTGGGATCGAGTCCCACATCGGGCTCCTTGCTTGGCAGGGAGCCTGCTTCTCCCTCTGCCTCTGCCTGCCACTCTGTCTGCCTGTGCTTGCTCTCGCTTCTCTCTCTATGACAAATAAATAAAATAAAATCTTAAAAAAAAAAGAATCCATGCCTTGTATTTCTTCGTATCTTCCACATTTCAACAAATCTCTGAGGTTCCCACCAATGAAACTAAGGCAGAGGCTATCCAACAACTTAAAAAGAAAAACCAAAAAACCCCTCCCTATACCACTATTTCATGGAATGAGGAGATCAAAAAGCAAAACAGAATCAAAGATACATGGAAACTGGGTAAACATTAAAAGAATTGGGCGTCTTGAAACAAATTCTTAGTAGAAAGATGTGTTCTAATTCCTTCCACTTCTCTCATTCAATAAGATATTGTATTAAGCATCCACCATCCTGTTTCTCAGTATGAAAAGCATGCATAACGCAGGTGAGACATTTCAAATACATAACCCACAAGACTCTCCTTTCACCATCAAGGATGCTAAAAGTAATTCTGAAAGCGTTGGAAAGAAATTTTCTGGTAAAAGAGTACACATTTAAAAATATACACAGATATTTACAGTAACTAAAAGGCATGTTAACTTTAAATGATTAATATTCCTGATTCAAGATGAGATTTTTAAATATGATTTCTCTTAATGGCATTGTTTTGTTCACTTAATCCCATATATTGTATACATCTAACATTAATTTTCTGAGGAGGCTGTAAATAATTATTCGTATACATACCCCCGTAACCTCAGAGATTATGTGGTTTCGTTTGGACAAAACAGAATTATTATACAACTTTTAGTTGTTCAGTAAAGTAAAAGGAGAAACTCGCTTACAGAGTTTGCAACTATTAGTATCAGGGAAAGTCGATAAAACCTAAAAACTATAATTATTAACAGAAGTGTAATCAATTAAAGATCTTTAAGAATTTGGCCTTTCATTTCATAAAAACCTCCTCAGAATGTTTTAAAAATGATAATGGTAAGCCCACCAGCACCAAAAAGGGCAGTTACGATAAAATATCTGTGCGCTACTCTTGTAATCAACTATACTGTAAAAGAGTTAATAATGTGGTGACCTACGAGTTATCTTAGGTCTTAACACTTAACAGTCCAGCAAAAAGTTCCTCCACTACTCAAATCACCTATGACATTTTGGCTTAAAAATCACTTCCTCAATATCGATTCTCCATTATCACTGCCAAGTCTAAAAACTAAACCCTCGGGAGCTAAATCGCTCTAGGTGGAAAGTAGTCTTTCCAGTATTACTGTCAAACCGATCAAAAAGATTAATACTACTAAGACCGTCACTCAACAAACTATACATGCAGAAATAACTGACGTGGTAACTTTTTACGTGATGCCTGCAACAGAAGTTTATAAACATCTTTTGTAGAGTAATGAACTGAGTCAGAGCTAAAAGTTCAGAGAGTAGTTAGTACAGGGCCAGTCCAAAGATAAATAAGGCCACGGCATGAGATTTTAGACAGCGGACTGTTCAGGAAAACCAGCAGATTCTGGTGTTTTCCAAGATTATGCACACCTGAAACTTTCTTTTGCAAGTAACTAGACTGAAAGCAAGAGGACGGCATATACAGAAGCCCAGAGAAGCAAAAGACAACTGCTACTCACCAGCAAACAATCCGAATTCACTTCCGATTTGGGATCCCGCAGCAGGTTGTCGATTTTTTCAAATCGAGTCTCAAAACTGTCCCCAGTCGACATGTTGCTGCTACTGTGACAATACCCTCGCACCAGCACCAGCAGCGGAAAGCAATTTCAACCAACTTCCTCCGGCGGTGGGTTCGCGGCCGCGGGGCGGTGAAGCCGGAACCTCAGGGTCACCAGGTGCGCCCGGTTCCCCCTCCTCCCCCTCACTGAGGGGATCTCCGCTCTCCAGACCCCCGGCCGGGGGCAACGGCGACCCACAGCCGCTCCGGCGCCCAAAGTCGCATCCCACCCGGTAGCCCCTCACGACAGCCGAAAGCGCCGTCGCCACCAGCCTCGTTGCTCCGGCGAGGTGCTTCAGCCTAGCGGGCCCCAGCCGCCTTCGCCTTGGAGGGTTCCCCGTCCCGAGATGGGCAGGAGGTGGGAGAGAAAGAGAAGCAGGGTGGAGACTGCTCCGGGCAGCAGGGGAGGGAGAAGAGGAAAGGCGAAAGCGAAGGGCGGGTGCGGAGCTGTGCCAGCTGCAGCCGCCGCTTGGGCCACGGGCCCGACCCGTTCCGCTCAGAGGCGCTCTAGGCGGTCTAGCCCCGCATCCCCGGCTTTCCTTGGCGCGACCCGACGCACCAATCCGACTCTGCCAAGAGCTGGTTCCCGCGGGATAGGCTCACTCTCCCATTTTGTACCGTCGCTACTAGGGCTGCTGCCGCGCTGTTCTGCGGGGCAGGGCGAGGTCGGTGCCCGATGGAAACTTAGTAAAGACTGGAGAGCGGGCGGTGAGGAAGACGAGAGTCGGGTCCCGGCGGCGGCTGATCGGGGAGCTTCTGGGAAGGGCTGCGTCCCCTGCCCGGGAGAGGGCGAGTCGCGGCGGCGAAAGCCTGGGGGGGTGGGGCGATAGGGGCCGAGAGGGACTAATATGTCCGCCTTCCTGTTCAAACAAACGGAGACCGCCGGCGCAGACTGCGCATGCGGGGCGCGGACGCTCGGAAGGAGAATCGGTCCCGCGCTGCGCGCGCGCGCGCGCGCGCGCGCACAAGCCGTCGTCTCCGCAGGGCGGGGCTGGGCCGGGACGGGCCGGGACGGGCGGGGCGGAAGGCGGGGCACGCACGGGGCCTCGCGGTCCGACGCCGAAGGCTGGTAGCTGGGAGGAGCCGACAGGGTGCAACGGGCGTCACCGCCCTCGCCCCAGCGGGCTGCGGGGAGCGAAGTAGAGCTCTGGAGACGGGGAGGAGGTCGGGGTAGGTTTGGCGAGGGGGTGCCGAGTAGAGGGGCGGGGCTGTGCCTCTGGTCGCATCCTAAGCTGCTGCCTCAGCTCTGCTTCCTCTAGGCTGCAGCCGTCCGGAGCTTTCTGACGAGAAAGGAGTGCTTGATATTGTTATTTTGCTAATAGATTCTTTTCTAGGCAAGAGGCCTTTTCGCCGGCAGGCAGCAGCATTTTAGCACCAACGGAGTTTGTTTTTCGGTAGTACTTCATCGTCGGCCCCCCGGGAACACCAGCGTTTAAACGGTCTGCGATTCCATGGGAAAATTACGAAGCAGTGCAGTACTGAACCCTCCTCAGCCGAGCGTGTGTATCAGGGGAGCACTAAAATACTAACTCCGGAAGATGTAGTCCATAGAAGTCAAGTTCAGTTTGTTTAAAAAAGAAAAGAAAAGAACCTCATTAAAAAATCAATATTTTTAAGTTACTCATACGACTTCTGCCACACCATTATCACTCCAGTTATAGTTCTCTTTGATGTGTGATCCTGCCTGTTTCAATTTCAAAAAAAAAAAAGCTCAGTGCCACTTAAAATTGTGATTTGAACAGAACCAATGTAGAATATGAAAATTATGGGCATTTCCTCTTAAGTCAATTGCTTCATTGACTGTGGTGTGAGGGTTGAAAGACATGTTACTCAATCTGCTGATAATCTTTAGGGCTGTCCGCGGGAAATCTACCTTAATTTGTTCCTGGTCAATCTTTAGTTTGGCTCATAGGTCAAATTAAAGATTGCTAGAAATAGAAAGCAGGGAGGGAGCCCGAGTGGCTCAGTGGGTTAGGCGTCTGCTTCGGCTGGGGTCATGATCGCAGAGTCTAGGAATCGAGCCCATGTATGTCAGGAAGCCTGCCCTCTGCCTGCTGCTCTGCCTGCTTGGCTTTCTAGCTCTCCATCAAATTAATAAAATCTTTTTTAAAAAAGAAAAAAAAATAGAAAACACGAATATGTTTCCCCACACTGGAAAATGCTATGGATGAACCAGTTTTCTTCCTCTGTAAAAAAACATTGCATGGCCTCTGAACAGTCCACTAACTTCATGGTGTGAGTCAGAAGTTAGGGAAATGTTTTATTGTTTGAAAAATGACTTTTCTATTTTCACTTTATTATATACAGGAAATATTTAGATACAAAAACCACTGTATAAATCACAATAGGAAGTAAGTCATCACAAAAATCATAGCAAAGCGACAACTAGACAAAACTCAGGTATTTTATTAAATGCTTTTGCAGTGACTTTTCTTGGCTCCAGTATTTAAAGCTGGTCATGTGAATTAAATTTATTTTTAAGCATAGGGCTTAAAATAAATCTGGCAGTTGCCCTAAAGTAAATTTCCTAAACTCTGCTTGTCCTTTTTTATTACCATTTTTAGGTATTCTTTGGAATTCTGTTGTTTCTCAGAGAACTGTGAGCATTATGTTGCTTTCCATTGAACACATATGAAAAAGTGCAGGTAGCTAAGACAATATATGAGTGACACTGATAAATATAAGTGGATTGAAAACCAATGTGGCAAAGCTACTGGAAATATATGTGAGGCCTATGTATTTTGCTTTTTTATAAGATTAATCTGGTGATTGTAACTCCCAAATAGTTGTCTTTTACCATAAGAAAGATGGACTCCATATCAATTTTCTTTTAAATAAAAAAGTCCTCACCTGTCATAAGGTATAATCATGACATTTAAGTTCCTTTGCAACTTTTAAATTCTGTTGTCTAGTTATGGCTAATCTCTTCAACAACATTGTGGATATTTGCGATCACCTTTAAAGTATATATTAAGATTCTAAGTGCAATAGAATATACCATTAATTATACATACTGAACGTTTACCATATGCTAGGCATTACTATATGCATTTTATACATAGAATCCAATTAAAACTTCAAAAGAATTCTGCTGATACCTACATTATGGATGGGGAAACTGAAGTGGAGAAAGATATGTTACTTGTTTGAGGTCATGACAGATCCAGATTGGAATAGAGACAGTCCAGAGTCCCCATTCTTAACAGTTGAATATGCTAATGCTATCCAATCCTAGTACAATAAGTGTATCATAACTGTCTTATTTACATTAGCACAGATTTAAATGATTCTATGTAAAAGAGGGAATTATAAAATTTGCAATATTCTCAGTATAATTATAGTCCCTAGGGAAAGATGTGAAAATGATTTAGCAAGGTTCAGAATAAAGAGGACCTTGACAATGTTCAACAATAGTGGCTTGACTAGAGGTTTCCAAACACTGGGTCCAGAACCAGTGATACTCCTTGGTGGAGTTTTCCTGAACTACAGCAAAATGAGAATAATTATTACATATTTTTATAAAGTAAGCAGTTCTATTTAAAGCTGTTGTTCAGTCTGAAATTATTTTTACTACTTTTTTTTTTTTTAAATGTACCTTTTAGAAACAAAAGTAATAGTAAATGGTATAGTTTTTAATGTTCTTACTTGGAAATTTAAACTTACAGAGTTAGCAATTCTATGCAAATACATAGATTAAGTTAATTATATCTTAATTTTTCTGGCTTTGGGAATTCAAACATCTGGAAACATTTAGTTTAGATGAGACTCATGCTAGGACCCAATAGAGAGACTGTAGTGCTGAAAGAATTTGAATGAGGCATATTTGGGAAAGATCATGGAAAAATCAAAAAGATTTGGGTGTAGACTTGTGAATAGTGAAAGACAATTAAGTTCAGCATTCTTTAGTTTTGGTTATTTGGCAGGAAATAGACTCAGTTTAATGTGTATGGAATTTCTTTCATAAACACTGATGTGGTAGCTAGCTTCCAAAGATGGCCCCCAGTGAACTGTGTCTCCCAGGATGCATGGCCTCCTGGAGTTCCCTCCTACACTGAATCAAGGCTGGGGCCTTGTGAGCTGTTCTAACCAATAGAATGCAGCAAAAATGGCACTGTGCCAATATCAGGCCCAACTTTGACAGTTTGCCTGGCAACCAACAATTTAGTGCTCTGGGATATCCAACTAAACTGAGGTCACCATGGTGTGAGGAAATTCACGATTACTAACCACAAGAAATCACATGGAGGACAACGGAGGAGTCCAGCAGACCCTCAGAACAGAGACTCCAGACTTAAGACCCAAGTCAAGCCATTCCAGCAGCCCCTGGGCATCTGAAACCCCCAGATGATGCTACATGGAACAGAAACAAGTTAATCCCTCCAAGCACACAGTAGAATCATGAAGAAATAATGAAGTGATCACTACTTTGAGCCACTAAGTTTTGGGGTAGTTTCTCAGCAATAAATGAATCCAAATGCCTGGATTTCAGGGAAAGAATCATTCATAAATATGTATATAGATAAATATATATTTCATGCTTTTTAGTATTATCCACTATATAAGGAAGCTGCCCATAATGGAGTGTTGTAAAAGAATGACAAATTCACTGTCCTTGTTTACTGTCAATTACTGTCAATGTCAAACATTGTCAATGTTTACTGTCTTCAACAAAACCTTTATTCAAAAGAATTATAAAAGCTTTTTAAACAAATACTTCCAGATTTTAAAAAGTATTATGAAGGGCACCTGGGTGGCTCAGTGGGTTAAAGCCTCTGCGTTTGGCTTGGGTCATGGTCCCAGGGTCCCGGAATTGAGCCCCGCATTGGCCTCTCCGCTCAGCAGGGAGTCGGCTTCCCTCTCTCTCTCTGCCTGCCTCTCTGCCGACTTGTGATCTCTGTCTGTCAAATAAATAAATCTTTTTTTTTTTTTTAAAAAGGTATTATGAATTTATGCTCCCATATAAACACATTTTTAGGGCACCTGAGTGGCTCACTCAGTTAAACTTTTGCCTTCGGCTCAGGTCATGATTCCAGGGTCCTGAGATGGAACCCCACATCAGTCTCCCTGCTCAGTGGGGGCTCTCTTTCTCCCTTTTCCTCTGTCCCTGCCCCCCCACCTCATACTCTCTCCCTCACTTGCTATCTCTCTCTCTCAAGAAAATAAGTAAAATCTTAAAAAATAAAGTTTAAAAAACACATTTTTACCTGTACTTTTATATTTTCTCAATTTTGTGCATAATCATGCCTATCCTGTTTAAAAATAAATACTAAAATTTCAGGTACATACTGTAAATTGCATATCAGTTGTAATTCATTACCATAAATTGCATGCAATTTCAAAAATGCATACCACAAATGTGCTAAGAATGTGATGTGGCTAAGTTCCTATAGAAACTTTAGCTAACATTTCCAAGAAAGTATGATACTTATTATATTTAACACAGCTTTCCAAAAGGGCAGTAAAAAATTTTTTTAATGTAGAACAGCTTCACTTGATTCTAAACAACTTTAATGAACAGACAGTTGTAAAAAATTGAGGTTCTGTTTTAAGAGCTTGGTTTTATATGATTAATATTTACCCCAATATAGTATATATGTACTTTTTTTTCTAGATCTGAGAAGTGAATCAGGAAGACCATATTCCTTTACCTGAGAGGACTCCTTATGAGATCAGCCAAGCTATTCTTTTCTTTCCACAGGACAGTCAGGCTTGGTAGTCAGTGTAGTTGGTCATTTTTAGATCCATTACAGCCTGGGTACTGCCTAGGCATAGTTGGGAATTTCAGCATCTATCAAGATTAAAGCAAGAAAAAGTGTAGAGCACACAGTGAGGAGAGTGCCTTAAGGGCTTCTCCTGACTCACCCTGAATGCCTTCCTCCAACATCTGTTTTTTATTTCTTAGAAGCTGCTATTCCATTCAACTGCAAAATACTTGCATTGACCCTAGAAACAGAATGGAGAAATAGAAAGAAACAGATTTCTGTAAAACAATTATTTTCTCGCTCTATGTCATTACCATCTCGGGGACCCTACAAATGTCACACAAGCCCAAGCATGCAAATCACTGACAGTACAATTTTTTCCAAGGACGAGGACTGTTATGTTTATGGAACCCCTGAGATGGTGGGTACATGACCACAATTAGAGAGGGAAGCCCAGATCAAGGAGATTATAACAGATATACACAGATGGTCTCATACTGTTTCCCATTTTTTGCAACAGCCTTCCATCCAATTTTTCCCTTCCTACCTAGCACCACTCCACTAAGTCCCAAGACTAAGTGTGCTTTCTGACCCACTGCTTTTTAGGTTCTTACATCTTCCTCTTTAAGGCCCTTTCATAGAAGAATTGCCTTTTTTGGCAGCAACAGGCTCATCACCCAGTATCTACTTCCCTTTTTTATTCATCACAACTTTTGTCAATCATCTCAGTCCCAAATTTAGGACTTCCATACCTGAAAACAGAAAAGTGTCTGCTTTCAACGTTGCACTATTTTGATCTCCCTTCCATCATTCAAAGACTTCCCAAAATATAACATCTTTCCTAAAGTTTCTGTAACTTGAAGAGAGGCACTGATTCTTCATATTCACCCATCAACATAGAAACATTACCCACATATACTCTATATATTCTTTTTTAATAACCATGACACTTTTTGCACTTTAGCTCCCCCATCTTTTTTTTTTTTTTTTTTTTTTTTTGGAGACAGTGTAAATAATCTGCTAGTTGAATTTATACATTTGCTTTGTTTATGTGTTCTTGTCACTGCTGTCTTATACACTCCCTAGGGAATAGGCTAGGACTTTAAAAGCAATAATCATGTTTTTCTTTTCATTACAAAAATAGTACACACTTATTTTTAAGATTTTGGAAAATATGAAGAAGTAAAACAGAACAAAAGAGTTGAGAAATTCTGAGGAACCAATGATACTCTCTCAGTCTTTCCAGGCCAAAATGGTTCTCATCTCAGCTTCCTGTGGGTCTATTTTATTCTTCTTACTCTGTCATTGAACTGATTCTTTCTACTCCTCCCTGTGCAAAAGCCAAATATTATCAACTTCAGCATCATACACATATAGTGAATTTAAGTCCTTACAGAGGTCATGAAGTAGTTCTAGTTCCAATCCATGTTCTGTAAAATTTTACATAATTATTTTTATATAGTTAATACATGCATATGACATATAAATCCAAAAGATACAGTATGATACATAATGAAAAGTAATTCTTCCTCCCACCTCTGTCCACAAGCCACTAGTTCCCCCACACAAAAGGGAATGGTTGTTTGGTTTCTTGTATTCTTTCCCTAAGTACACAATCATTTGTATTTGTTACATAGACTTTTCTCTCAATGATGTTTTTTCTCCTTGTTTTGACAATGTACCTTAGAGATTGTTCTATATCAGTAACTATAAAACTGTCTCATTCATTTTAACAAATATAGGGTAGTTCATTTTTACATGCACCATTTAGTTAACCAATACCTTACTAATGGACATTTATCTTGATTCCAACCTTTTGCTATTCCAAACAATGCTGTAATGAATACTTTTATGCGCAAGTCTCTCCTCACTTATTTGTTTTGATTTGTCTTGCAATTAAATGATTTTGTCATTATTTTTTTTAAAGTTCTCATAGTTCTATGGTTTTCGTTATTTTTTTCTTTTTTTAAAATTCCTACTTAGTCATGGTTTTTGCTTTCTATATTTTTCTATATAACTTTGAACTAATGTTTCCTTTTGCTTCAAAATGATTTTGATTTAGGGATAAAGATTTCTTGTTTTTAGTCTACTAATAGTTATCCTTAAACATAAACAATGTTGAGGGGTCCCTGAGTGGCTCATCTGGTTAAGCATCTGCATTAGGCTCAGGGAATGATCCCCGCATCGTGGGATCGAGTGCTGCATGTAGCTGCCATCAAGCCCCCCATCAAGCCCTGCATCGGACCCCTCATCTGGCTCCCTGTGTGGCAGTGAGCCTGCTTCTCCCTTTTCCTCCTCCCTTTTCCTCTTCCTCCCTTTTTCTCTCTACTGTTTGTGCACACTCTGTCTCTCAAATAAATAAATAAAATCTTTTTTAAAAACCATAAACAGGGTGCCTGGGTGGCTCAGTGGGTTAAGCCTCTGCCTTTGGCTCAGGTCGTGGTCTCAGGGGGTCTGGGATCCAGCCCCAAATTGGGCTTTCTGCTCAGCAGGGAGCCTGCTTCCCCCTTTCCATCTGCCTGCCTCTCTGCCTGCCTGTGATCTTCTCTCTCTCTGTCAAATAAATAAATCTTAAAAAAAAAAAAAACAGAAACAATGTCAAATATGCATTTTTATGATTATAAATTTTAAGAATAAAACTATAACTTTTGAGACCTTACCATTTAGACAAGAAAGCACATTTTCTGCCCAATTTTATCTTTCCTTCTTCTTTTTTTTTGTTTTTATTTTATTATTAATTATTTTTATTAACATATAATGTATTATTTGCCGCAGGGGTACAGGTCTGTGAATCGTCAGGCGTACACTCCTCCTTTTTAAAAAACACTATAATCTTTTATGTTTGACTATATTACCTTCAGGTTCGTAACTAAATTACAAATTAAATTTCTTTCTGTATGTTTAATTTCTATATTTGCTTCCAGTCCTTGTAGAGAATCTGTTTTCTCACATTTTAAGCTTTACTCATTTTTTGGTAGTCTAAAATAAAACCTTAAATAATTTTTAAAAAATATTTTATTTATTTATTTGACAGACAGAGATGACAAGTAAGCAGAGAGGCAGGCAGAGAGAGAGGAGGAAGCAGATTCCCTGCTGAGCAGAGAGCCTGATGTGGGGCTTGATCCCAAGACCCTGAGATCATGACCTGAGCTGAAGACAGAGGCTTTAACCCACTGAGCCACCCAGGTGCCCCAAACCTTAAATAATTTTAAAATAAAGAACACTTAGTTGAGATCTCTAAGAACATCTGTTGTCCTCACACATCAATGAAAACATGGATAGGCAAGGTTTTTTGGGTCCACAAATTTTTGCCCTAAAAATTCATTAAATTTCCTCCATTATCTTTTTTAGACTTACTTCTACTGAGGAAATTAAAAGACGAAACTGTGTCTTGCTGTTTTATTGGCAACATTTTCTAGCTTAGCTCTTGTAGGATTCTTTATGTAATTTATTTTTAAGACTTTATTTATGTATTTAAGAGACAGAGATCACAAGAGAGCATGAGCAGGGGAAGGGGCAGAGAGAGAGGGAGAAGCAGACTCCCTGCTGAGCAAGAACCCTGATGGCAGACAATTAACGGACTGAGCCACCCAGGCAAGCGCCCCTCTTTGTGTATTTCTGAAATTTAAGGACTTCATTGGAATAATCCTAGAGGTGCATCTCTTATCATGTTTTTTTTTTTTTTTCCTAAAAAAGGGAACTCTTTAAAGGGCTTGGGTCTTTTTTCACCTCGGTAAAATTTTCATGTATATTAGTTCATTGCACATGATCTGTTTATCTCATCACCTTTTTTTTTTTTAAAGATTATTTATTTATTTGACAGATAGAGATCACAAGCAGGCAGAGAGAGAGAGAGGAGAAAGCAGGCTCCCCGCTGAACAGAGAGCCGGATGCATGGCTCAATCCCAGGAGAAGTCTGCTCTATACTGCCCCCCCAATGGTTTTTATTTGAGTTGCTGCACTTCTAAATTTTAGAAGGCTTTTCTAGCTTGTTTTCTTTTCACAGTCTGTTCTTGTTTCAATTTAGCCTGCTTTCTCTTTTTTAATAGCTTGTATTTCATAGACATGGATTTGAGATATAACATATCTATTAACATGCATAAACCTTAACTGTACCACTCAATAGAGTTGTACATATAAATACACTCATGTGAACGTTGCCCCAATTATAGAATACTTTCAGCACTCCCAAATATTTCCTTATTCTTCCTATCTATAAATCGCTTACCAAGCTTAATTAATATTCTGATTTCTATCACCATAAATTGGTTATATCATGATTAGATTAGGTTATATGTTTTAGAATTTCACAGAAATGGTATCATATAGTATATACTCTTTTGTGACTGACTTCTTTAGTTTTTATAGATTTTTGTGACTTTTTTATTATAGTAAAATATATATAACAAAATTTACCATTTTAACTATTTTAAGTGTACAGTAAAGTGACATTAAGTATACTCACATTATTGTTCCACCATCCATCCATCTCCAGAACTTTCCATCCTCTCAAACTGAAATTCTGTATCCATTAAATACTTACTTCTCATTCCCTCCTCCCCTCAGCCCTAGGTGACCAATGTTCTACTTTTTGTCTCTGTGAATTTGACCATTCTAGGTACCTCATATAAATGAAATCATGTAATATCTATCCTTTTGTGTCTGGCTTATCTCTCTTAGCGTAATGTCTTCAAGCTCATTTATATTGTACCATGTGTAAGAATTTCATTCCTTTTTAAGGCTAAATCTTATCTCATTGTACATATATACTACATTTATTCATCTACTCATTTGTCAATGGACATGTAGATTATTTTTTTTAAGATTTTATTTATTTATTTGACAAATAGAGATCACAAGTAGGCAGAGAGGCAGGCAGAAAGAGAGGAGGAAGCAGGCTCCCTGCTGAGCAGAGAGTCCGATGCCATGTGGGGCTCAATCTCGAACCCTGAGATCATGACCTGAGCTGAAGGCAGAGGATTTAACCCACCAAGCCACCAAGGTGCCCCAGACATGTAGATTATTTTTTTTAACTTTCTAATGTTTCTTCCTGTTCCTATAATAAATCAGTAGTAGATGAGGATAAAGACTTCAAAGACAGATTCTTTCCCTTGTGTTTTACTGCATACAAAAATGTATTTCATACATCCCACTTTTTTCCTCCCTTTTTTTTTCAACTTGGAGTTGGGAGAAAAATATTTAGGCCCAGAGTTTGAAAAAAAAGATAAAGTATAGAGTTTTGCTGTTTAGTTCTCCACCATCTAACTTAGGTACTGACTGACTTGCCTCTAATATTCTGTGATTTGATATATACAGCCTTATGTCAGTTTATATTGTTTAATAGGCATTTTTCTTGTGTAGTTCCTTTGAAATGAAATAGAATCACTTCCTAATTCTTTATTGGAAAGAGGATGTGTAACCTACAGAATGTAACTGTATTTATTCTTTAATGACACTGAGTGGTGCACGACAACTTTACCCCTCCCTCAGTTTTCACTACTTTTAATGTTCCTCTACCTCGCCTGAAATTTTTTACCTTTGAGAGGACTACATATACTAAGGTCCCATTCTTTTTATCCTAGCTGATAATGTGCTGGGGATTATAGAAATTGAATTAAGAGACATTGTTATGAAAGGAAGGGACACTCTGATTGTTCAGAAGTCTGTTTCCACACAGTGAAGGCCATGTCTGTCTACCTTTCTCATTTGTGAAGCTCTCTGTTCCCAAATTATGGGTAGCAATGAGGGGAATCATGGGGCAAGTTATGATACAGAGTTCCTTCTACCTATTTTCTGGCTGTGCTTTCCTGATTCAAAAGATGCTGCATACCTGATAGATCCATTCTGTTTCTTAATTTGGCATTATTAAAAACTTAATAATAGAAATATTTCCAGGAATCTCTCTTATGACTGACTTTTATTCTTTATTTTGGAGTTTGTTGTGCATTTTCATCTTTTGGAAGTACTTAGTGAATATTTAATAGAAATTGGGAGAAGAACTATTAAGTGCCTTAACTACTCAGCTGTCATCCTAACCTTAAAGTATGGCTCCAAGATTAATTTACTTTGTATAATCTAGGTTTTATAAGACACTCAAGGGAGAGTCTCTTCCCCCACTAGCCTGATACCTTAAATGCAAATATTAAAACAATTTATTTGTGTTAAGTACTTGCCATTGTCAGGAGCCTCATGAAATGCAAAGATTCTCCAAAGGGATAAAATAGATCAGCATCATTTTGGTTTGATAACTTAAAGTCATCAAGCAAAGCTAGTTTGCTCTGGCAGTGAGGGAGTGAAGCACAAAAGCTCATGACAGCTAGTGTACTCTAGAGGACTCAGACCACCACTTTAAATTAGGGAAGCAGAAACACTTATACTGCTCTGATCCTTCCCCAGTGCCCCTGGGCAATCCCTGACAAGTCCTCAGTACCTCCTATACAGAGGATCTCCAACTAGTTTATAAGCATCAGAGAAGAGTTGGAAAGCACCATCATATATGGCCAACTGCTTTATGTCTTTACTGCAAACCAGTGATTCTTTGTGTTTTACCAATGTAAATCTTAGTTCTTATGACATGTTATGACATAGTCCATTAGGAAAAACAGATGAAAGTGGAATGCTCTAGGGGCGCCTGGATGGCTCAGTTGGTTAATTGTCTGCCTTTGTTCAGGTCATGATCCTGGAGTCCTGGAATCAATCTCTCCTCCCCTCTGCCAAAATCAGGCTCCCTGCTCAGGGAGCCTACTACTCCCTCTCCTTCTGTCCCTCCCCCAACACGCATGTGTGTGCATGTGCTCTCTCTCTAATAAATACATAAAATCTAATAAAACAAACAAACAAAAAATAAGTGGTCTATTCTAATTGAAACAGGAAGTAGTGGCAGAGAGTATACCTTCTCTGCACTACTTTTGGTCCCGAATGGGCTCCATGGAATAGCATAATGCTAAATCACTATTCTAGACATCACTAAAGGATGTTTGCGTAAGCTACCCACTGAAGAAGAGTATGAGAAAGGGCATTGAGATATCTCAGCATAACTAGAATGCTTGAGGTCTGGCTTTGGTCAGTTATTTTAAGAATACACTTGATTGGTATTGTCTATACTTAGCACTCTTACCCCTTCCTACCCCAGGCAACTACAGAGGGAGTTCCACTGGGCTGTATGATCTCTAAGACCTTCCTCTTCCATTATATTAGTTTTGTATATCTTAACAGACATCCTTGGAAAATGTTTTCCTTACATCTACTCTCAAAATGTGACTTCCAATTCTGATCAAATTAGAGCACTTCCGGTATGGCTTATCTCTCTGATTACAACTAAAAACTCTGGACAAAATACACAAAAACAATGACCTGAGGACTCTTAAAAAGTCTATGAAAGCAGGCAGATTGTGGAGTCAAAACTTGAAGAAACAACACATTTGAGAATGAGTGTTCTGTTGTTACCCCTCTTTTTTTTCTTGGCTTTGCCCCAAGGGCAGGCCCATCCTGCAGAACTGTTCAGCAGCAGTGATATGAGCAGGTAAAACTCTAAAAAGAAACCTCCCCTTTCTGCACAGAAGAATTGGGAAAAGGGACCTCTGCGGGGGCAGAGAACAGAAGAGGAAACCTGGAAGGAAGTGAGGTTGAGAAGAGAATTCCTTAATACTGTGTAAGAAACTATACCAGTGTATAGTTTCTTGAGCTGGATATTCACAGGACAGACCCAACGCTGCCTAGAAAATGCTTTGAGAATTGAACTAAGATTTAAACCTCCCACCCGTCTCAGAGGGAAATAAAGGGAGTCCACCAACATGGATCACTGCACAATCAGTCAGGACTGCTGTATATCTTTATTACCTCAAGGGGTAGGTGATGTAGGCATCATAGCCAAAGAGGCATGCAGCAGCAAGGCCCAGTGCCCCTGCAATGATTATGGAGCGATTTCCTCTGTTGACAAGGACAACAATGGAGGTGATTAGGTAGAGGGTGACGGCAATGAGGGACCGGAAGAAATCAATCCAAGGCCAGTTGATGGATTGTATCTTGGTGGGTAGGTCACACATGTAGATGACAAAGAAGATCTCAGCAAGGATCATCTCAACCACTGACAGAGTGGAGTATCCTGGTGTTGAGATGCTGAACCAGATTAGAATCACCAGGCACAATATAGTCTCAGCAAATAGGAGAGTTCCCTTTCTGGTGCACAAGAAATTGGTGAAGGTAGTGCAGCAGCCACGGGCTGAGGTGCGCTCAGACTCCACCATGGCGAGACCTGGAGTTCCTAGAGACTCAAAGGATCTGCACACTTGAAGGAGGGTTCCAGGATGCTGTTCACCCAGCTGTTTTGCTTGCTGTCTAAAAAATGGTTTTGAAAACTTGCAGTCTGAAGCTGAGTTGACCACCTGCTAAAACAGTAATGATGATGATTATGATGGTGATACTACTACTAATAATACCCCTTAGAGAATTTTAATAGGATTCATATCTACACAATTTAATAATCAAAAAGTCCAGAATACAATTCAAAATTACCTGATAAGCAAATAACTAAGAAATGTGGTTCTTTGGGAATTATTAAGGGAAAAGACAATGAACAGGTACAAACTCTAAGATAACACAGATGCTGAAATTTAAAGACTTTAAAACAATAGGTACCATAATAAGCTCCATGAGATAAAAGTAAACACACACTAAATAAAATGCATAGAAAGATAAAAGTACTCAGCAAAAAATTTAAATTATAAAAAAAGAACAAAATATCTTTAAAACATCCAATCTCTGAAATTTACTGGCTGAACTCAATAGAAGAATGAAGATGACAGAGAAAAGGGTCAGTGAACTTGTAGATTAATGGAAATCATTCAGTCTGAAGAACAAAGAGGAAAAAATTGGGAAGAGATGAATAGAACTTCAGGAAGTCATGGGACTATATAAAAAAAATCTGACATTTATAACAGTGGAGTCCTATAAAGAAATTGATGCAGAAAAAATTTTTAAGGAAACAATGGCTGAAAACTTCCTAAATTTTGTGAGAAACATTAACTTGTATATTTAAGAAGTTAACATAAAACAGAATAAACTCAAAGAAAATCACACTCAAACACATTATAATCAAATTACTGAAAATTAAACGTAAAGAAAAAAAATCTTGAAGGCAGCTAAGGAAAAAATGACAAATATAGGAAAACAATGATGTTAATAATGATGGTGGAATTCTCATCAGAAACCATGGAGAACAGAAAATAGTAGAACAACATTTTTAAAATGATAGGAAAGAACTATTAACCCAGCATTCTATATCCAGCAAAACTATCCTTCAGGAATGAAGGAAACATAAAGACCTTCTTAGATGAAGATGAACTAAAAGAACACATGGTAACTAAAAGAAATGATAAAATTCTTCAGACTGAAGGAAAATAATACTAGAAGAAACTTGGAACTTTAGGAATGAAAGAAGAATAAAAACTGTAATACCTGAGTAAATTTAGAATACTTTTTAAAAAGTTCCTTAAAATATGTGTAATTATTTTTTTAACATTTTTTGAAGTAGGCTCCACACTCAATGTGGGGCTTTAACTCATGACCCTGAGATCAAGAGTTGCAGACTCTACTGAGCCAGCCAGTTACCCCCCAAATATGTGTAATTATTGGAAGAAAAATTTCCACATTGTCTGATAGGGTTTTATTTTTAATTTTTTATTTATTTGAGAAAGAGAGACAGAACAAGCAGTGGGAAAGGTCAGAAGGAGTGGGAGAAGCAGGCTTCCTACTGAGCAGAGAGCCCAACATGGGACTCAATCCCAGGACCCTGAGCTGAAGGCAGACACTCAACCAACTGAACTACCCAGGTGCACCTGATGGGGTTTTAAATGCACGTTAATTTAGGGGCACCTGGGTGACTCAGTCAGTTAAGCATCCAACTCTTGATTTTGGCTCAGGTCCTGCTCTCAGTGTCATGGGATGGAGCCCTGAGTTGGGTTCCATGCCCAGCAGGGAGTCTGCTGGAGATTCTCTCTCTCCCTCTCCTGCTGCTGTTCCCCTGCTTGTGTGCTCCCTCCCTCCCTCCCTCCCTCCTTCCCTTCCTCCCTCTCTCTTTAATAAACAAATAAATTCTTAAAAAATAAATTTTAAAAATGAATGCATGTTAATTTAAAACACATGACAGCTATAGCATAAAGGGAAAAGAGTAAGGGATTTATGTAGTTGTAAACTTCTACATATTACTTAAAAATTAAAGCATTACTCTAAGTAGACTCTAAAATGTTAAATATTCTACTGTACTATCAAGAGCAGTGTTTAAAATATAAAATAGAATATAAATAGATAAAATATAATATAAAAGTAAAGCCGTTTAACTATCCAAAAACAGGTCGGAAAGAGGAAAAATGCAAACAAAAAATATGTAGAAAAATAGTAGGCCTAAAACCAACCACACCAATTATATTATAATTATATTAAATAATTATTTTAAGTGTATATGGTAAACACACCAATTAAAAGATAAAAGTAGATAAATTGGATTTTAAAAATCTACATGTTCTTCTCAGGAAACCTAGTTTAAATATTAAAAAAAGTAAAAAATGAATGGATGGAAAAGATGTATTATGCAAACAATGATCAAAAGGAATTCAGAGTAGCTAGTTTTTTTAAAAAGATTTTATTTATTTATTTATTTATTTGAGAGGGAGAGATTCTTTCTCCCACACATGAGTTGAGGGAGGGCAGTGGGAGAGGGAGAAGCAGAATCCCCACTGAGTAGGGATCCCTATTTGGGGTTTGATCCCAAGACCCTAAGATCATGACCTGAGCCAAAGGCAGATGTTTAACCGACTGAGGCATCCAGGTGCCCCTGGAGTGGTTATTTTAATATTAGACAAGGTAAACTGCCAAACAAAGAATATTATTAGGATAAAAAAAAATGACATTAGAGAATTGTAAGATGGTCACTTACCAAGAAGACATAAGAATATTAAGTGGGTACACACCTAGTAATGAGACTTTACACAAAATACCTGGAAGCAAAAACAAAAATTTTTTTTAAGATTTTTATTTATTTATTTGACAAAGAGACAGCGAGAGCGGAAACACAAGCTGGGGGAGTGGGAGAGGGAGAAACAGGCTTCCTGCTAAGCGGGGAGCCCAGTGTAGGGCTTGATCCCAGGACCCTGGGACCATGACCTAAGCGGAAAGCAGGTGCTTAATGACTGAGCCACCCAGGCACCCCAGCTAGAACACATCTTGACAAATTCAAGTAAATTAAAATAATACAAAGTATTTTAATTGAACATAATTAAATATTATAAATCAACAACAGAAAGATCATTCTCTTAGTTTTGCATATGGGTGTCAAATTGATCACAGTTGCTGAAAAACTAATTTTTCACCACTGAGTTCTTTGACAAACCTATAAAAAGCCAGTTGACCAATTTGTATGAAACTAAACTCTGTTTTATTCAGTGGGTCTATATGTTTATCCTTTACTAGTGCTATACTGTCCTGATAACCATAGATTTATAGTAAGTTTAAATCAGGTAGTGTGTTTTCCAATTCAAAATTGTTTTGGCTATTGTAGGTCCTTTATGAAATTTTAGAATCAACTTGCTAATACTCTGTTGAGATTTCAATGGACATTACATTAAAATTATAGATCAATTTGGGCAAATTAATATTCTAATAAGCCTTCCAATCCATTAATATAGTATACTCTCCATTTGTTTGGGTCTTCTTCTATTTCTTACATCAATAATTTACAATTTTTAGCATATATGTTGCTAGATTATACCTAAATATTTCATATTTTTATGTTATCATAGTTTTCTTTTTTTAAAAAGATTTTATTTGAGAGAGAGTGTGAGCAAGCATGAGCAGGGTGGAGATGCAGAGAGAGAGGGACAAGCAGACTCCCCACTGAGTGGGGAGCCCAAAATGGGGCTTGATCCCAGAACCCTGAGATCATAAATGAGCTCAAAAATGAGCCAAAGACAATGCTTAACCAACTGAGCCACCCAGGGGCCCCACTATCATAGAGTTTTCGAATTTCAATTTCTAATAGTTTTTGCTACTTTATTAAAGTAGAATTGATGTTTGTATATTGACCTTGAATCTTATGACTCTCCTAAATTCACTTACTATCTCCAATAGCTTCTTATACATTCTTTGGGGTTCTCTATTTGTTATCAGTCAATAAAGAGAGGTTTCTTTCTTTTCAGTTTGTGTTTATATTTCGTTTTCTTGTCTTTTTGCACTGGGTTGTCCCTTTAGTACAGTGTTAGATAAAAGCAATGAGGGTGGACATCCTTTCTTTGCCTGATCATAAAGAAAAGCATTCAGTCTTTCATCATTATGTTAGTTACAGTTGTTCTCTACTAAAATAGGGGAAGTTTCTTTTTATTCTTAGTTTGATAAGCTTTCTAAAAATTCAAGTATAGATGTTTTTTCCGCAACTCTTGAGATGATTATGTGGTTTTCCTTTTGTGTTTTGTTGGTATGGTAAATTATAGATTTACCAAAAAAACAGATTTTTTAAAAAAGATTTTGTTTGTTTATTTATTTGACAGACAGAGATCACTAGTAGATAGAAAGGCAGGCAGAGAGAGAGGGGGAAGCAGGCTCCCCACCAAGCAGAGAGCCTGATTCGGGGCTCTATCCCAGGACCCTGGGATCATGACCCAAGATGAAGGCAGAGGCTCAATCCACTGAGCCACCCAGGCGCCCCCCCAAAAAACAGATTTGTAAATGTTAAACCAACATTCCATTTCTTGGATAAACCCAAACTTATCATGATGTTTTATCCTTTCTATGTATTGCTGGATTCAATTTACTAAAATTTTGAAGGTTTTGTTGCGACTGTGTTTATATTACATTTCTTTCTTTCTTTTTCTTTTTTGCTTGTTGTATTATCATGGCAATGCTAGACTCATAAAATAAATTGGGAAAGGTTCCTTCCCCTACCATTTTCTGGTAAAGTTTGTATGGAATTGATATATTTCTAAATATTTTGTATTAGAGTGTTGTTTGTTGGAATTTTTAAGCTGTAAATTTCATTTCTTTAGTAGATATTTAGGTTATCCATTTCTTCTTGAAGGAGTTTTATTAATCTTTGTTTTTCAAAGAATTGCTCTATTTAATCTAAGTTATTTTATTTCTGGAAATCAATTTTTTTCATCATATTCCTCTATTGTCCTCATAATGTTTGTAGTGTTTGTAGTGATGGACCCTATTTCATTCTTAATATCAGGGTAGTTGGTATCTTCTCTTTTTTCTTAGTCAGTTTGGCTAGATGTTTCTAAATTCTATTGTTTTTTTCAAGGTCATTTGGATTTTTTTTGTTTTCTCTATTATTTTTCTGTTTTCAAATGTATTGATTTCTATTCTTACCTTTATTATTTCCTTCCTTCCTTTGCATTTAATTTGCTTCCCTTTTTCTAGATTCTTTTTTTTTTTTTTTTTTTTTTTTTTTGAGGAGGGGAGGGGCAAAAGAAGAGGTTGAAAGAGAATCCCAAGCAACTCTGAGATCATGACTGGAGCCAAAATCAAGAGTCAGCTGCTTAACTGACTAAGCCACTCAGGCAGTCCTCATCCCTTTATTCTAGATTCTATTTTTTTTTTTAAAGATTTTATTTATTTATTTGACAGACAGAGATCACAAGTAGGCAGAGAGGCAGGCAGAGAGAGAGAGAGAAGCAGGCTTCCTGCGGAGCAGAGAGCCCGATGCGGGGCTCGATCCCAGGACCCTGAGATCATGACCCGAGCCGAAGGCAGCAGCCCAAACCACTGAGCCACCCAGGCGCCCCATCTAGATTCTATTTTTTTAAAATATTTTATTTATTTATTTGACAGAGAGAGAGAGAGAGAGAGAGATCACAAGTAGGCAGAGAGGCAGGCAGAGAGAGGAGGAAGCAGGCTCACTACTGAGCAGAAAGCCTGATGTGGGGCTCAATCCTAGGAAACTGGGATCATGACCTGAGCCGAAGGCACAAGCTTAACCCACTGAGCCAACCAGCGCCCCTTTATTTTTTTTTTAAGATTTTATTTATTTATTTGTCAGGGATACAGGGAGAGAGAGCGAGCGAGCACAGGCAGACAGAGAGGCAGGGAGAGGCAGAGGGAGAAGCAGGCTCCCCTGCGGAGCAAGGAGCCCGATGTGGGACTCGATCCCAGGACACTGGGATCATGACCTGAGCCGAAGGCAGCTGCTTAACCAACTGAGCCACCCAGGCGTCCCAATATTCTAGATTCTTAAGCTGCAATCTTAGGCTACTGATTTTAGATCTTTGTCTAATACAAGCATTGTTTCTATAAATTTCCCTTTAAGTACTGGCTACATTCCACAAATTTTTATATGCTATATTTTCATTCAGTTTTAAATATTTTTTTAAAAGATTTTATTTATTTATTTGTCATAGAGAGAGAAGCGAGAGAAAGCACAGGCAGACAGAGTGGCAGGCAGAGGCAGAGGGAGAAGCAGGCTCCCCGCCAAGCAAGGAGCCCGATGTGGGACTCGATCCCAGGACGCTGGGATCAAGACCTGACCCCAAGGCAGCCGCTTAACCAACTGAGCCACCCAGGCGTCCCCAGTTTTAAATATTTTCTAACTCCTCTTAAAATTTCCTCTTTGGCACCTGGTTTATTTAGAAATGCATTGTTTAATTTCCAAATATTTGATGATTTTCCTGATACTTTTCTATTATTTTCTTGTTTAATTTTGTTTTGTTAGATAACATAGTTTTAATATGTTTAATAACAATTTTTTCCCTAATTGATTTTATCCACTGTGGTTTGATACATAATATGAAATCTATCATTTTAATCTTTTTAAGTGTATAGTTCTATGGCTTTTCACACATTCACAATGCTGTGTAACTATTACCAAGATCTGCTTCTAGAACTTTTTAATTATTTCTAATAGAAACTCGGCACTTATTAAACAAAAATTCTTCCTTCTCTCCAGCCCCTTGCATCTGTATCCTACTTTCTGTCTCTATGAATTTGCCTATTCTAATATGGTTTTAAGTCTTTAAATTTGTTAAGATTTGCTTTATGATCCAGACTGTGGTCTTTCTTAATAAATGTTCCATGTGCATTTAAAAAAATTTATATTCTACTGATGGTAGAATATTTTATAAATGATCAAGTTGGTTGAAAGTATCATTTTTTCATACTCTATTGATTTTTTATTATATTGTTCTATTGATTTCTGAGAAAGAAGTACTGATACCTCCATGTATAAATTTCCCTTTAGTTCTATAAGTTTTTGCTTCATATATTTTGAAACCCTATTTTTAGGTTCATACACATTTAGGATTGTTACATCTTTTTGATGAGTTCTCCATTTATAGTTATGTAATATCTCTCTTTGTCCATGCTAATACTTCTTTTTCCAAATCTTTTTCAATATAAGCTCTCCAGATTCACAAACTGGAACTCCTCCCTCTTACACTCTCACATATCTTAATCTACTTTTGTCAGATAACTACGTAGTTTACATGTTTCTAAATACAGAACTATTTGGCTTTCAGAACAAGTTGAGAGCTGTGTAGTGACTGAAACACATGCCCTCCAAATTTAAGGCGATCTCACATTAGCAAAAGAGAAAAATTTTAGAAAGCATTCTGTGGAGGTTAGTTGACATAATAGCTTGAAAAAATTGAAGTTCTGTATGGAACACTTTATTTTTCTTACATTTCGGGATCTCTAGCCTGTTCCTTGTCCTGTTTTCCCCGAAATTGTGTTCTAGTAAACATCAGAGGGACTGAGCATCAGAGTGACCCCTAATGCCAAAGTATACACACTCCCACTCCCTAAATGCCAACCTAAATTCCTGAGGGAGCCAGGATTGGCTTGATATCTATTTCTGGATCTCAAAATAGTGGAGAGTTCTGTTAGGTTGTTTTTAGTCCTAACAAGGCAGCATTGGCCATCAGAGCTTGCTGTGTCAATGGTAGAGGAAATAGTAATCCCTTGCCACCTATTCTTTTTTTTTTTTTAAAGATTTTATTTATTTATTTGACAGACAGAGATCACAAGTAGGCAGAGAGGCAGGCAAAGAGAGAGAGGGGGAAGCAGGCTCCCTGCTGAGCAGAGAGCCCGATGCGGGACTCCATCCCAGGACCCTGAGATCATGACCTGAGCCGAAGGCAGCGACTTAACCCACTGAGCCACCCAGGCGCCCACCTTGCCATCTATTCTTGACCATTATTTCCACTGCATGGGGCTTTAAAAAAAAAATCACTATAAACCAGAAAATAACTCTTACTGCCTAGAGAAAGGGAAAACTATCTTTGCCGTGATTTGGCAGAAAAATCAAATGATTAAAATGGGGAGTATCCTTTCTGAATCTAAAATTTTTTGCCTGGAATATGAGAATTATGATAATGCCTGCATCAGATGTTTCTGTGAGAAACAAATAAGATAATTGATAAGAAATAATTTAATGAACTGTAGAACTCTAATATTAGTTATTAATATTGCTGGTTATAGTACCTATAAGACTTATCATCTTAATAATTCAGTTTTAGCTGGGAAAGATGATGCCTTTATTTGGCTTATATTTCTTTCAGATTCCTTTCTTGCTTTATGGAGAGAAACAATTGGTATTTCAACAAATTTTTTTCTTTCAGTTTTATTGAAATATAATTGATATACAGCACTGTATATTTGAGCAAATAGCATGATGATTTGACTTACATATATTGCAAGTAAATTAATATTTTTAAAGATGTATTTATTTATTCGAGAGAGAAAGAGAGAGCATGAGTGGGAGGGGCAGAGGGAGAGGGAGAGAAAATCTGAAGCACACTTAGCACTGAGTGTGGAGCCTAACATGGGGCTCAATCTCAAGACCCACATACTATGACTTGAGCCAAAACAAAGAGTCCCACACTTAACCAGCTGCACCACCCAGGCACCCCACACGCAAATTATGTTTAAAAGTCTTTTATCCTTTATAGCAATTCCTCTGCTTTCTATTTTTAATGAGATGATTCAATCTGTCTGAATTCTTTTCAATGAATCCATGTTCACTTAAAGGTATTTTAAGAAAACAAAATATTTCTATGAATACACATGGTACATCTTATCTTTAAAAGACTAAATTTGAAAAGCTAGAAATCTTTCTTCAGCTATTTCTAAAATATATCACCCCTAAATACCAGTCTTCACGTTCTCAGAATTCATATTCAATCATCACTACATCTCAAGATATATATATATACATAACTTCTGTTTCAGATGAGGTCAGCTGGAATAGACTTACTGTGTAATCAGGATTTTTAGACTGTGCAAAACATAGTATTTTTTTTTCTATGGAAGTATAATTGACATACAGTATCCTGTTAGTTTCAAGTGTATATCATAATGACTCAATATTTTTATAAATTACAAAATTATTTCCATGATAAGTCTAGTTATTATCTGTCACCATACAAAGTTATTGAAATATTATTGACTATATTCCCTATGCTGTATATTATATCCCCATGAGTTCCTTAATTTATTACTGGAAGTTTGTGCATCTTAATCCTCTTCACCTATTTTACCCTGCAAAGCACAGTTACTTTTTTTTTTTTTTGAAGATTTATTTGTTTGTTTGAGAGAGAAAGGAAGAGAGTGTGAGCAGGGGTGGGCAGACAGTGGGAGAGGAAGAGAGAATCCTCAAGCAAACTTCCTGCTGAGCATGGAGCCAAAGCCTGGATGTGGGGCTCAATCCCAGGACCCTGAAATCATGATCTGAGCCTAAATCAAGAGTCTGCTGCTTAACCAACTGAGCTACACAGATGTCCCCTTGCAAAGCATAGTTTTAAAGTCTCTGCACATAAAATATATGTGGGTTTTGAAATATGTGAGGTTGATGAAAAAAATTAAAGTACAAAAAATTACATTTTAAAATAATTTATTGAGCACAAATTATAATGAATTGCTTACATTATTCAGAATTAGTGGGTTCAGCACCATCTTTTTGAACACCATGTATTGACATAAACTTTGTTCATGGAAACTATAAGAAACAATTGAAAGCATAATCTAAAAAAGTTTTGACTTATGATGAGCACTGGGTGTTACATGTAAGTGATGTATCACTAAATTCTACTCCTGAAACCAATATTACATTATTATATGTTAACTAACTAGAATTTAAATGAAAACTTAAAATAAAAATTGAAATCAACACAGCCTTAAAGAATATAGTTACAAAGAAATAAAAATATATTTTTAAAAGTTCTCCAAATTAGGTTGCTTGTTTGGAATTAATTTTGACTGGGATTTTCTGTACAAATTTGGAATGTAAAAATTTTTTCAATTACTTGATTAACTCAACTGCTTGTACTCTAAATTAATTGGAGTTTAATGCATTTTTCACTGAATTGGCAATTGGGAAAGGGAAAATGTATTCATAATGACTAAGAATTGGCACTCATGAAAAGTAAAAAAACATTTATAAGTGGATTGTTCATTTCATTATTCAGTTTCTCACTATTACTATATAATGATCAGATTTCTAAATAGAAGCATACCAAAAGATTAAAAATTTTAATTATAAACACTTTTTAAGTTTTTTCATAAGGAGACAAATACAGTTTTTTCACTAAGATATACTATTTATTTTAAAAGTTTATAAATTACATGGAATAAAATATCAGAAAGGTGTTGGGTGAATGTATTAATAGTCAATATTTATAATTTAATAAATATTTGTTATATTTACCAATGTTTATTAAGCCCTTATTATGTGCCTATGTATTTGTAGATTTTTTTTAAAGATTTTATTTATTTATTTGACAGAGAGAGATCACAAGCAGGCAGAGAGGCAGGCAGAGAGAGAGAGAGAGATGAGGAAGCAGGCTCTCTGCTGAGCAGAGAGCCAGATGCGGGACTCGATCCCAGGACCCTGAGATCATGACGTGAGCCGAAGGCAGCAGCTTAACCCACTGAGCCACCCAGGTGCCCTATTTGTAGATTTTTATCTGATTATCATAACCCTCTGACATATCTCCATTTTATAGATAAAGACATTAAGCCTCAGAATATGAATTCACTTATACATGTCAGGAAGCCAGTATAAGATAGAAATATAATTTGAATAAGATGTCTGACTTCATAGTCTGTGAATTTGCATGTGTTTGAATATATTTGTGTATGTGTGTTTGTTTTAATATACAAGTAAAGACTCTGTACTATTTTCAGTTGCATTAAAAAAGGAAGCTAAAAATTTTTCCTTTTTCTAGTACCTAGTATGAAGGACC
Source organism: Mustela lutreola (assembly GCF_030435805.1). Lineage (NCBI taxonomy): Eukaryota > Metazoa > Chordata > Mammalia > Carnivora > Mustelidae > Mustela > Mustela lutreola. Next base: position 49,450,727 of record NC_081300.1, on the reverse strand, counting down.
AAATATTTATACAATTTTTAAGGTTTTTCAAAATACGGTGTGTATAGTTACATTGCATATCTTATGAGTACACTTATGTTTTTTATATTCTTTGACCTTGAAGGAATATTCTTATCTGATATTTTAATAGAAGTATGGTTAGAAGTATGGTATCCTTGGGGCATCTGGATGGCTTAGTTGGTTAAGCATCTGCCTCTGGCTCAGGTCATGATCCCAGGCTCCTGGGATGGAGCCCCACATCAGGCTCCCTGTTCAGCAGGGAGTCTGCTTCTCCCTCTCCCTCTGCTCCTCCCCCCACCCCGGCTCAAATAAATAAAATCTTTTTAAAAAAAGGTTTTTTAACATTATAAAGTTTTGACATTATAACATAGTTTTAACATTATAAAAATTAAACATTAAACTACTTTATAAACATTATAAAAGTATGAAAATTTTGAAAAACCAAACCATTCGAGAGGCTGAGAAGCCAAGTTTAGATGTGCTGTAAAACATACTAAATAACTTGGGGTGCCTGGCTGGCTCCGTTGGTTGGGTGACTGACCTGCTTTCAGCTCAGGTCATGATTCTGGAGTCCCAGGATCAAATCCCATATCAGGCTCCAAGCTCCATGGGTAGTCTGCTTCTCCCTCTGACCTTCTCCCCTCTCATGCTCTCTCTCTCTCAAATAAATAAAAAAAATCCTTAAAAAAATACTAAATAACTCACAAAGAGGAGTTCTAAATATCTATATTTAAAAAAAAGATTTTATTTATTGATTTGAGAGAGAGCATGTGCTCATGAGGTAGGGAGGGGCTGAGGGAGAGGGAGTAGCAGACTCCCCGCTGAGCAGAGAGCCTGATGCAGGACTCTATTTCAGGACCCCGAGATCATGACCTGAGCTGAAGGCAGAGGCCTACCCCACTGAGCCACCCAAGGACCCCTAAATATTTCCATTTTTGAAAAGAATTTTAATAGACTTTATTTTTTAGAATGATTTTGGGTTTAGCAAAGTTGAGTGGGAAGCACAGAACGTTCCCATATATCCCTGCCTCTGAAATGCAAAGGCTCTTCTACTTAACATCCTGTACCTAAGTGACACATTTGTTATAACTGATGGCCCAACAATGATGCATCATTATCATTCAAAGTCCATAGTTTACGTTAGGGTTCAGTCTTAGTGTTTTACATTCTATGGGCATGGACCAATATATAATGACATGTAGTCATCACCATAATAGTGTCATACTGAGTAGTTTCATTGCCCTCCAAATCCTCTGTGCTGTACCTGTTCATGCTTTTCTCCCCACAATCACTGACATCACTAACATTTTTATTGTCTCTATAGTTTTGCCTTTTCCAGAATGTCATATGGCTGGAGTCATGTAGTATGTAACCTTTTCGGATTGGCTTCTTTCACTTAGTAATATGCATTTAATTTTCCTCTGTATCTTTCCATGGCTTAATAGCGCTTTTTAAAAAGATTATATTTATTTATTTGAGAAAGCGAGCAAGCGTGTGTGCCTGCGTGGATGCGAGGGGAGGGACAGAAAGGGAAGGAGAGGAAGAGGGAAAGAGTCCCAAGCGTGGAGCCCCAGGTGGGACTTGATCTCATGACCCTGAGCCAAAACCAAGAGTGGGACGCTTAACTGCCTGAGCCACCCAGGCTCCCTGTATAGCTCTTTTTAAGTGCTGAATAAAATTCCAATGTCTGGTTGTACTAAAGTTAATCTATTCACCCACTAAAAGACATATTGGCTGCTCCAAGTTTTGACAACTATAAATAAATCTGCTATAAACATCTATGTGCAGGTTTTTGTGTGGACATAAGTTTTCAACTCCTTTGGGCAAATACTAAGGCATGCAATTACTGGATTGTATGGTAAGAATATGTTTAATTTTATAGGAAAGTGCCAAACTGTCTTCCAAAGCGGCTGTACTATTTTGCATTCGACCAGCAGTGAAGGGAAGCTGCTATTGATCTATATTCTCTGTCAGCATTTAATGTTGCCTATGTTTCACATTTTAGCCATTCTCACAGGTGCGTGATGGTGATTCCTTCGATTTTCAGTTCCCTACTGACATATGCTGTTGAGCATCTTTTCATATACTTATTTGCCACCTGTACATCTTCTTTGGTGAGGTGTCTGTTTAGGTCTTTTGTTCACTTTTAAATTGGATTGTTCACTTTCTTACTGTTGAGTTTTAAGGATTCTCCGTATACTTTCTGTTTAAGAGTCCTTTATCAGATATTGTGCAAAATATTTACAAATATTTTCCCCCATTCTGCAACATGTCTGCTCATTCTGCTGTCCTCGTGTTTTTCAGAGTAGAAGTTTTTAATTTCAATGAAGCCCAAGTTATCAGTTATTCATTTCATGGATCATGCCTTTCAATGTTGTATGTAAAAGCTCATCACCATACCGAGATCATGGATTTTCTCTTATGTTCTCTTCCAGGAATTTTATAGTTATTATTTTACATTTTATATTTACATGAGATTCCTTTTGAGTTCATTTTTGTGAAGACTGTAAGGTGTCCAGATTCATTTTGTGTGTGTGTATGGATGCCCAGTTGTTCCAGTAGCATTTGTTGAAAAGACAATCATGGCTCCATTTTATTGCCTTCGCTCCCTTGTCAAAGATCTGTTGACTATATCGTTGTAAGTCTGTTTCTAGGCTTTCCATTCCATTCCATTGGTCCATTTATCTATTCTTCTACCAATACCAAACGATCTTGATTATATTAGCTCCACAGTAAGTTTTGATTGGTGTTTTAGATCATTTACATTCAATGTAATAGTTATTTTAGGACTTAAATGTGCCATTTTATTTTTTTGTTTTGTGTTTATTGTCTTTTTTGCTCTTCTGTGTTCCTTTTTCTGCTTTCTAATAGTTTACCTGATCAATTTTTATAGTTCCATTTTTATGTATGGTACATTTGCATTTATCTCTTTGAATAGATTTTTAGTCATCATTCTAGGTATTACATTTCATATATGTACAGCCTATCACAGTTTAGTGTTGTTGACGATTTACTAGTTCAAATAAACTGTGTTTATCTTTATATCCCTTTAACCTCCCATTTTTAATGTAATTGTCTTAAATATTGCCTTTACATACAGTTAGAACCACAGCAGGCATTGAGACATCATCCAGGGTGGTCCTGACCAAATCAGAGAAGACTTTAAAAGAAGATGATGAGACATTAGAGACCACATTCCCACTACTCTGTTGTCCATGAGGGCCCTTGGGGAGCGGAAAGTGGTCCTGTACCAACACCTAGCAAGAAAGTGGGAATCTCTGTCTTACAACTGCAAGAAAGTGAATTCTGCCAACAACTTGTTGCAGTTTGTTACACAGGGATAGAAAACTAGTACACAATTCTTGCTTTTGAGTTGGGGTAGGTGGAACTAGAGCAGCTTTGAGTCTATGGCCATTTTTGTCCCTCTACTGAGGCAAAACCTTTCTGGCCAACATTCTGTGAATTAGGAGGATTTCTACTCTAGATAGGGAACAGGTATCATTCCCATCAATGGATTAACTCCAGGGATTATTTCTTTTAAACCTTTTCATTGTTCTTTCCCCCAGCCTCAAGTAGTGTCTTATGTGTAAATGTTAATCAGTACTCAGCGGAAGACTCTCAAAAGAGAGAAATCTCTTCAGTCTCTGGAGTTCTTTCTCTTTGAAGCTCCAGTACTTTTCCTTGTAGACAATAGGCACCCTGGTCACCTAAGAGTCCTGGCTCAGGGAGGTTCCTTCTGCCTGAGCTGTGGCCTGGAAACTCCCTCTGGCTAAGCTGGGGCCATCATAGGGCTCATTTTACTTGAGTTCACCCAAGCATCACAGGAGCATCATTCTTCCATCTAAAACCTGAGGACTATGTAGGAATCTATAGACAAAAGGCTAATTTAAGAGAAATTCTACACTGATTTTCATGGGTCAATATACAGGGAGATATGGAGAACATGGTGTGTTTGGGTAAATGTGAATAGTTTTAGCATTTGCAAGTGTTTAGAAAAAGTAAACCAAAGCAACTTTATTCTTCAGTATTTATTGAATGTCTAATCTGTGCCATGCTCTGCTAGACTCTTGGGCTCTAGTGATGAGCACAAGGAGGTCCAGTCCCTGATCCTATGTAGCTAATGGCCAACATCAAGTGCTGTATTGTCTAATGTAGAATGTATGTGTCAAATAAAATAGCATCCGATTATCTTATCAAGGCATGCCAAGTAATTCTTAAGATGCAAACACATGAAGCAGCAATTCCAAGTTGAATTCTTTTTCAGCACACTATTAACCCACTTCTCATCACTAGTGGCCTAAACATCTGCCCTGTGCTCAGGGAATGCAAACTAATGTTAATATTGGTTTCATCAGACATAGAAGTGAAGGGCAAAAGGAAGAAAAGAGGAAAGAAGGCAAGTCTTGTGCCCCCAGAGGCAATTAAACACGTTTTTTTCTATCTCTTGTTTTCTACGTATTATCCATGCTACTCTTTTTATTAGTCCATTATGTTTAGCTCTGTTGAATACTGGCCTAGAGTGATGTTGAACAGAATACGTTTCCCATTGCTGACTTTCTCTTCTATCTACAGAGACCTGTATTCATAGTAAATGGATTTCTCATGGGAAGTTATTTGCAATTTTGGTAAACAACATGGCTTAGTGAATCTAAAACAAACAAATATAGAAGAATAAGGGACTGGGTTGAGGGTATTTAGGGAGGGGGAATCTGTTGAACCCTGTTACTAATGAGTTACTCTTTTCTAAGCATTGCACATGTGTTTCAAATAGATCTCAAGAGGAGTTTGTATATCACTTTTTAAAAAGATTTTATTTATTCTTTTGAGACAGAGAGATACAGAGAGAGAGCATGAGCAGGGGGAGAAGCAGACTCCCTGCTGAGCCTGGAGCCGGACACGGGCTCGATCCCAGGACCTGGAAATCATGACCTGAGCCAAGGCAGACACTTTAACCATCTGAGCCACCCAAGTGCCCTGTGTATCATTTTTCAGAGGAGAAGGGAAAGAAAAATTTAATACTCTTTCTGCTCTTATCTCATTGAGTGCTTTTTTTTTTTTTTTTTTTTTTGGTTCTAATGTATTCTTCCTCAAAAGGGCAGAATCCAGGCCTGGTGCAGTGTGAGAGAAGGGGTTAGTCTGTTCTATAAACTGTTAGAGAGATTTAAAAAATAGGCAATCTAATTGACTCATACGTGGCTCACAGCCATATAAATGCTTACAAAATTGCTTCTTGCGCAGCAGTAGTGACCACAGAGAAGCAGAAGTAAAATGGAGGCAAGTGAGATGAGAACTCTTAGGAAATCTTTAACAGGACTTTAAAACCCTTGTCAAACCTTTTGTTTAACTTTGTGCAAAAAACATCCTTTAGAAAATTAAATGCACTTCAAGGAGCATACTCCAAGTTGAAATTCACATACTTTGCCTCAAAATAATACCTCTTTGGTGTTAAAGTCTGTCTCTACAAATACATTGCCTTTTAGAACAAACTGCTGCAGAAAAACAATTTTTTTTTTTTTCACAAAGAACTGTGACTCCATTGTTACTAGGAGATTTGTAATCTGTTTTAAACATGTTACTAAAATAGAAGTTGACATAACTACTGAATTTGCTGTTTATATTTAATTAAAGGCATTGCTAAAATAAAATATATTTGGGTGTTTCTTAAAGCTATTAGCAACATGCACATTTATAACTTTCTCTATATTCACGTTTTTTATTGAAGCATATTGGACATATAATACTGTATTAATTTCATTAAATTCACTTTTTTCCCCCTGTATTCACTTTTAACAAAAATGTTCTTGTTGTCTTTTTCAAGACTCTCTGTCTTTATATTGACTGGCTTTATCTGTGATTATTTCCTCCTTTCTCTGTGTGCTCTGCTCAAAGTTGCCTCATACCTTCACTCCACATTATTTGTTCTTTCCTTATCAACCATACTACAAAAAAGTTCCTTCATCTGTGCTTTCCTTTTACTAATTAATTAAATGTAATCAGGTGAAATACAATATAATTCATGTATAGTTTTAATCTCTAAATTGGTTGGTTTGTCACCAACTTGGAAGTAGGAAATTATTTCCCTCTGTGTAAGACTTCATTATAAAAGCCTATGTTGTCATAATGATAACAATATAGTTACTCAACATGTTCTTTGTTACAAAAAAATATTTCCACAGTTACTAAAGACATTTTTCAGGCATCCACTTGAATTTCTAAACTAATTCTCTGATTTGTTTCATTACCCTCCTGTGTTAGTTTTTACCAATTCCTAGAAATTTGTATCATCATTTTAAGTCAAAAAGAAAAACTGAACCTCCTTTAGGAATGAAACTAAGACCTGAGATTCATTATTAAAATGATAATTTTTTTTTTTTTTTTTTTTTTTTGCTTCTGGTGATTTAGTAATGAAAAACTTAAAAATATTTTGTGTGTGTGTGTGTATGACTTTCTAGACTATGACACCAACAATAAAAGTGTCGAACCATTCTAAAGGAATAGATGTTTTATTTAAATATTTGATTTCTTAGGGCAGCTGGGTGGCTCAGTCAATAGAGATCTGACTCTTGATTTCCCTTCAGGTCATAATCCCAGGGACATGAGATCAAGCCTTGCATCAGACTTTGTTCTCAGCACAGTTACAAATCCTATCGAGTTTCTGCTCTGGCCTCAGAAAATTCACCCTGGATGCTATACCACAGCTAGTTCCAATCATGTGAAATTTCCTGTGAGTCTCAGAAGATATTTTGAACATTTTCCAATCAAAGGTCTTAAGTGTTCTCATAAAATTTAGGTATTACAATTAAAATATGTGGGAAAATGGAAGCTATAACTTTCAAATCACCACCAGGATATGTCCTGTCCTCTTTCTCCTACTCCTTGTGGCTACTCATGGAGGCAGAGGTCAACTAAAGTTTTGGGAAAATATTGCACTATTTAACCCAAAGAAGGCAGCAAGAGCAGAGCCATAGGTCATAACATTAGCTACTTCCATCAAAGTTTTGATCCTTCCTTTAGAAGAGCCAACAGTTAAAGAAACTTAATTCCAGCCCATCTAGAAGAAAAGTAAATGTGAATAAATTTAACTCCTACATTGCTGTTATCTTACCTTCCAAATCACTGATTGCTTAAGAGAATGATCTGTTTTCTCTTTCACTGCCAGGTTTACATATATGGGCCTCGCTTTTCTCTGAAACAGAAAGGCTGTCACTTAAGTGCTGTAGGTAGGCCCTTTACCTGTGTTGACAGAACTCCACAGGGCAGGCCAGGCAAATGAATGGGGTTGTTGCTAGGACACCAGGCTGTTTCCAGGACAGCAGCCCATTGCTGTTTGCTATTCTCTTGACTAACTAACAATACACCTGTTCCTTAAGAAATAGCTTATTTTCCTTCATTGCAAAGCAAACACAGAGTGGGAAATCACACAGCTGCATGTCTGCACCTTCTCTGTAGCTTTCCAGGAGGAATACAATACACCAAATATAATTTAATTTGTGGAAGGGGAATTCATATACCCATACAATATCTAAATCTTCGTATATAATAAAATATTTATGTGACTGTTTGAATCATTTTTATAATTCTAGTGCACCATATGTCACACAGGATGTGAGGCAACAATGCATATTCTTTTGTAGCCACCCAAGATTTATTCTACAAGTGCATATAGGGTGACCGTTTTTTAAAAATGAGTTTCTCAAAACTACACATGATGGTTTCCAACAGAACTCACCATTTCCCCCCTTCTACTTGCATCTAATTTTCACCAAAATTATTACCACTGCTGTCTACGATTGCTAACCAGGCCTGCAACTAAGGTGCCTATCCACAGAAAGTAGGAAGGCCCCCATTTTCAGGGGCATGTAAGTGCTCTGTTGCCAACATCTACCCAAAGGTGATAAGTAAGTCAAGTGTGCCAAAATCTACATCAAAAGCAAGTCTCCCAGGGTGCCTGGGTAGCTCAGTGGGCTAAGTGTCTGCCTTGGGTTTTGGTCATGGTCTCAGGGTTTAGGATTGAGCCCCAAATCAGGCTTCCTGCTCAGTGGAGAGGCATGCTTCTCTCTCTCCCACTCCCCCTGCTTGTGTTCCCTTTCTCATGCATGCTCTCTCTCTGTCAAATAAATAAATGAAATCTTAAATAAAAAAAAAAAAAAAAAAAAAGATGGGACGCCTGGGTGGCTCAGTTGGTTAAGCAGCTGCCTTCGGCTCAGGTCATGATCCCAGCGTCCTGGGATCGAGTCCCACATCGGGCTCCTTGCTCCGCAGGGAGCCTGCTTCTCCCTCTGACTCTTCCTTCCACTCTGTCTGCCTGTGCTCGCTCTCACTCACTCTCTCTCTGACAAATAAATAAATAAAATCTTAAAAAAAAAAAAAAAAAAAAAAAAGAGCAAATCTCCTTCTACTGATGAAATCACTAATTCCAAGGGTTCCTAATCTTTCAACAGTTTTGACGCCCTCCTTTATTGTCTCCCCAGTCCCCTAAGACTAAAGCGTAAGTCTGTGGGAAACTGGGCTAGAGAACAGTTTAGTTGACAGACACTGCCTTATTCAGAACTATCCATCTCTTCCAACATAGCCTATCCAAGCAGGAGCCTTGGTTCTTCACGTAAACAGATTTCTACAGCCCAAACACTGTTTCTTAAAACGTGCACACATATTCACTTTGGATTATAGGTAAATAAATTTCAGGTTTGAGATGGAATTTGAACAGCATGTGATTCCACTCTTTGGAAAGCATGTTCACTTGATATCATATCTTCATTATGTGGTATTTAAAGCTATTGATTATCAGTGTATCTATTGGATAACTGAGAGTTTGACACAGTTCACAAGGTTATATAACCAAACCCAATGGATTACAAAGATACGATGATTCACTGTAGCTACAAAACCAGTTCATAGAGAAGTGATCATTCTCCTGCTTTCAAAGGGTCTCTGTAGTGCCTGAAAATAGAGTTCAAAGAGCTTCCCTTCTTGCCCAGTAAGTGCATCGTTCACAAGTTTCATTCTGGAGGTTCGCTCAGCTTTTTTTACTCTGCTTCAATCTGGGGTAAGACTTGCCTAAAGGCATCTGGACTCTTTTCCCACTATAAATAAGAGGTCCCACACATATCAGGTATAGAAAAGGGAGTAAAACCCTTAGGATTAGGGTTTATCCATCAGAGTAGTTATGCTGCTCTATCTGATTTTGACTTGAACCAAGATTCTTTCTTGCTCCATCCACTTTAGTTGCTTTCCTGAGCATGACCACCCAAGCTCGTGGCATTGTAAACTAGGTTCTCATGATCTCTTCTCTACTGCCTTCAGTTTGTCTCATTCTGATGCAACCAACACTGTGATCCTTTGCCTTCCCTTCTCAAAAGCATGAAATGATTCCCTACTGCAGAGGTCAACAATCTATACCCTGCGCATCGAATCTGGCCGCCTGAAGCTTTGTACAGCTTGTGAACTAAGAATGGTTTTTACATGTGAACATTTGTAATGCATTTGTTGGGTACACTAACCTTGAACCCCAATCTAGCAAAACGTGATCCCCAAAAGAATTTTGTACTATAGTCCTATATTACAAAAAGTACTCTATTCTTCTTCTTAACATCATTATTATTATATTTGGATTTCACTGTGAGAATTTGTTCTCTCTCTTGTTGTTTAAGTACTTACATAATACCCTTGATTTTGCCTCTTGGCCTGCAAAGACTGAAGTATTTGCTATCTGGATCTTTAGAGAAAAAAGGTTGTTGGCCTGTGCCTTAGCACATTTAGAGTAAATCTGAATCTTGTAACCTGAGGTTCAAAAACTTTTTCATAATCTCGCACTTGACCGCAACCTATACTTTCACTGATCTATTTATTGTTCTATGCTTTCCTGCCTATTCTCTTTGTCCTTTTCTCTTTCTCTGCAGTGTCCTTCCCCTTCCATCTCTTGATACTAACGCCATCCCCTTTCTATGAAGTCTTTTGAGATTTCCACTGCTTGATTACATTTTCTCCTCATTTCTCTTGTATGTTACAGTATACCTTAGGTATAATCAGTCTTCAGCTAATTAGGGTAATAAGACTACATAAGTGTTAGGGGCAAGAGTGGAGGAGGAAATAATATAGGCTGTCAAAGTTAGAATATGTCTTAAAGTGGATATAAGGTAAACTTATTCGCTTGCGATTAAGTCTGATGTATAGTGAGCACTTTCTTACCTACCTTTCCAGAAGTCGTTCACCCGCCTTCTAACCACAGCCCAATGTCCAGGCCACATGATCTGAGAGTAGTTCTGCCCTCAGTCTATGGAGAAGTACATGACTTTGGCTTAAGTCATCAGTGCATTACATCTCCTTTGCCAAAGTGGTCAGGGTGCACATATGACTTGGGCTAATCTGGAGTGAATCTTCGGGCCTTTGCTTGGAATACTTGGAAATACAAAGTGGAAATACGTAGCCTTCTACAACCATCTTGCAACCAGAATGGGAGAAACCATCCAAGAATGGAATCAGAATAAAGGAAGAGGAGCCAAAATCAGAAAGGGAAAAACAGAAAGTTTAATAACATCATTTGGTCCTTTATATCCACCTGCATCTGAACCTCGACCTAACTATGGACTTCAAGGTTAGATAGCCATTTAATTTCCTTTTCTGAAAACTAGTTTGGGTGAGGGCTTCTGACCTTAGGGACCATAAGATCCTGATAAAAGAACACATCAATCAGTCTGTACGTGTCTTTCAGAAGTATGACAAGAATTCAAATCCAGTTGTCTGGAAGAGAACAAGACAGGAAGAAGTACATGGTGCCGGCTGCTGCTGGTGGTGTTTGGTGCCTCCACTTTCATCATTCTCTCCCTCTCTGCTAAGCAAACATGCAATGTGCTACAAGAAATTACAGAATAAGTTCATTTTTAAAAATCCGAAAAGCAAATGAGTCATTTGACCCCCATCCCATATAAAATTCAAGATCACATTTACCTACACATAATTAGAAAGGAAAGTATTGTTACTAGGTTGACATAATGCAGCAAGGTTTGCAGTTCATAACAATATATCAAAGTTTTCATTGATTCATCGTCATTTTATGTTATTGTACTTATTTATTTATTTACTTAAGAGAGAGCAAGGGGGCCCTAGTAGGGGGTTGTTTTTATTTATTTATTTAAGAGAGAGTGAGGAGGTGCTAGAAGGGGGCAAGCCAGAGGAGAAGGAAGAGGGAGAGAGAATCTCAAGCAGACTCCACACTGAGCACGGAGCCTGACACTGGGCTCAATCCCATGACCCTGAGAGCATAAACTGAGCCTAAACCAAGAGGTGGACACTCATCCAGCCATGTGCCTCCATTTTAAATATAGACATACACATGTAAGTCTGAATATGTTCACCTGTATTTATCATGTTTGATAAATAAATAAATAAATAAATACTGGTTTAGTCCAGTGCTAACTTATTGAAAATTAATCGTAGTGTATAGAACTAGCCAGAGATAGGTGGTACATGGGAATAATAGGAAAATGCCCTTAAAACCAGAACTTGTTCTTCTGGCCATAATGGAATAACAGAAGCTAGATTTACCCTTCCACCTCAAACAGCTTGGATACAGTTGGTGTTCAGACATTGGACAATAAGCAGCACAGGACAGCCCATAAGGGAGATAAGGGGACAAATGAGGTGAGAGCCCAAGGGATACCACAGCTCACAGGCAGCAATGCAGGCAAGAGGAACACAGGCCAAAGCCAATAGTCTCATTGGATTGGGGAGCAAGAACTGAGAGTTTCAGGAGGCTGAAGCAACTGAAATTTACAGGTAAAACATCAGAGAAGTGAGAGCTACATTGAGAGAGTCATAATTCTCAGAGCTTTGCAGAGAAAACCTCTCACGTTTTAATCTCGGTGTGGGAAAACTATTGAGGCTGAGGAGAGAATCACTGGAAAGGGGCAGGAGGAAAATCCCTACAGGGTTATTCCCACAGGGCTGAAAATGGTTCAGGTTTCCACTGATACTGGATAAAGTGTTCAGAAGAGCAGTGTTTCAGTAGTGAAGTCACGTAAGCTCTGGACTCAAGGCTGTTCAGATGAAGTAGATCAACGGGTACCTGAGTCTAGGGATAGAAATGGGAGATTTATTACAAATTGCCTTGCAGGAAATTTTTTGGAGTGACAGAGAGGTACTAAAAATAGATTGTAGTGATGATTACACAACTGTACAAATTTACCGAACACCATTCTGATGAGCGAGTCTAATGGGTGTTGGTTTTTTTTTAAGATTTTTTTTTAAAAATATTTTCTTTATTTATTTGACAGAGAGAGAGACAGTGAAAGAGGGAACACAAGCAGGGGGGAGTGAGAGAGGAAGAAGCTGGCTTCCTGCTTAGCAATGAGCCTGATGCGGGACTTGATCCCAGGACCCAGAACCATGACCTGAGCTGAAGGCAGATGCTTAACAACTGAGCCACCCGGGTGACCCTAATGGGTGTATTTTATCATATATTAATTATATCTCAATAGAGCTGTTAACAACCAACCAAACAAGATTACTCTGTGGCTACACCTATATCACTGAAATCATTTTCAAGTATCTTTTACAGTTTGGGCTGTGATTTGACTCTTCCATTTGACTAAGTTCATCAAAGATAAGGACTGAAATTTGCACACCTTTGCAACTTCTCCACTTATTAGCTGGGTCTCCTGCTCATAAAAAATATTCAATACATATTTATTGAGTGTTTTAGGACCTTTTTTTTTTTTTTTTTTTTTTTTTGCTTCCTGGATTTTTAGTTTGGCTCTTCCTTGCTAGCCTAACTTAACTGCATGCCATATTTTACTGCCACAAATACTAAACATACAAAGTATACTACTATTTGCCCCTGAATATACTTTTTTAAAACACTGTTCTAGTATAAAGGCCTGTTATTGGTCATTGGGTAGCAGGGTCTGAAGAGACAAACAAATTGAGCAAAAGACAAGGACTGATTTGTGTTTCCGGTAGCATCAAAAGTAATGAATATGGTGCAAAAAAAAAAAAAAGGGCAGAGATGAAGACGGTGCTATTTTAACACTTAACTGTTATATATACTTAAACTATTCCTTCCTTTTCCCATCAGATACGTTCACTCTACAAGGGGAAAAATAATAAAGCTTCCTATTCATCTGACTTAGGAAAGAAAAAAGAAAAAAAAATGAAATTTTTTCCAGAAACCAGAAAGTCTGCAGAAGGACACCTTGTCCTAATCAGATATCAAAACAAACATAGAGCAACTCATAGAAACCACTTCAAATAAAGTATTCCTCTTACCCAAAATTCTTGGGGAAAAAAATAAAACCAAGAAAATATGACTGTCCTATGTAAACTAAATAAATAATAAGGTATAATTGTGGGCAAAAGTCCCTTGAAACAGATGGAATTAGTTCTGCCACTGAAAACAAACAAATCTTGTCCTGAAGTAGTAAACAGATGAATCACAAATACTAGCTAACATGGTCTAAAATTCATACAGAATACGAGTCACCTATCTTGACATCATAGTCATGAAATCCTTGACAGTTCTCTTTCTTCAGTTTTTTTTTTTTTAAAGATTTATTTATTTATTTATCTATTTGACAGAGAGAGAGATCACAAGTAGGCAGAGAGGCAGACGGGGGTGGGGGGGAAAGCAGGCTCCCTGCTGAGCAGAGAGCCCAATGCAGGGCTTGATCCTAGGACTCTGAGATCATGACCTGAGTCAAAGGCAGAGGCTTAACCCACCAAGCCACCCAGACACCCCCTAAAATTTTAGAGAAAGAAAAGCTTATATATATACAAATACAGGATAAACACGATGAAGGGATAGAATATAATTGTAAAGATGAAAATTTAAAAAGACTCTAAAAAAGAAATTGATAAGGTAAGAAGTTGGTTGAAAAAAAGAAAAGAAAAAAAGAGTAAAGAATGTGATCAGGCTGGAGACTAGAACAAAGCTATGCCCTATACTTTGATCTATTAGAATAAATTGTATCCCAAAATGTTAAAGAAAAAACCCCCTATATGTATAAAAAAAATAAGGTTAAATACAATGAAGGGATAAACTCTGACTATAACAATGAAAATTTAAAAAGATTTAAAAAGGTATTGATAAGATAAAAATAGCTAAAAATGTTAAAAAAGGAAAGAGCAAAATTTTTAAAAACTAGAATAAGAAAAAATAAAATAAAATAAATTTAATTTTGAAAGATTAAAGGATCATGCGGAAAAGGCCATGAATTCTATGTGTTGATTTTCCCTAGCTCTGGAGTTCCACAGTTCTTATTGGTCAGTGAACTTGTTCTTGGCTGGATGTTCTTGCTGATCTTCTGGGGGAAGGGCTTCTTGCAATGATTCTCAAATGTCTTTGCCTCAGGTGGAATTGCACCACCCTTGCCAGGGGCCAGGCTAAGGAATCTGTTTGGGTTTGCTCTCAGGAGCTTTTGTTCCCTGAATGATTTCCATAGAGTTTTGGAGGATGGGAATGAAAATGGTGGCCTCCCAATCTTCAGCCTGGAGGAGCAGAGAGCTCAGGGCCTCACTTCTCAGTGTGCCTTCAGAGAGAAGCGGTCAGTCCCTCCCATCTCCCTGGTCTCTCGCCACACTCAGAGCTTACATGGCCTGTGACTGACATTTTTATTTCTGATGCAAGGCTCTGTTTGGAGTCTCCAAACCCAGCTGATTCCTGCAGCACATTCCTGAGCTGCTCCTCTGGGATCAAGAAGTTGAGTCTCCCGGATCTGCTGCTTGTTGGGTCCCTGCCCGAAGAGCAGTGGCCCAACTCTGCCTCAGATCATGGTTTAAGGTAAACCTGCATTGAGCCTCCCTTCCTTGGCTCCATCTCTATAGCTGAGGTCCTGAGACCTGATGATATTTAGATCTCCTACTTCTCCACCATCTTGCTCCTCCACCTCTCTCTCCATAGAATTGTTAAGTAGATTAAATTTTATTATAAATTTTGCATAATATACATATCAAAATTGAAAAAAAACCTAAAGGCTAATCGTTTTTTTCTAATTTAAAATCAACTAATTAACATTAGTGTATTATTAGTTTAAGAGGTATTTAGTGATTCATCAGTTGCATATAATACCCAGTGCTCATTCCATCAAGTGACCTCCTTAATGCCCATCACCCAGTTATCTCATCCCCCCACCCCTCTCCCATCCAGCAATCCTCGATTTGTCTCTTACAGTTTAGAGTCCTTTATGGTTTGTCTCCCTCTCTGATTTTGTCTTATTCTATTTTTCCTTCCCTTCCCCCATGTCCATTTTTTTTCTTATTGAAATTCCACATATGAGTGAAATCATATGATACTTATCTTTCTCTCACTAAAGAAGAGATGGTACATATATAGTGGAATATTACTCAGTGATCAAAAAGAATGAAATCTTACCATTTGTAACAATATGGCTGGAAGTAGAGCTTTGGGTTTTTATTAAAAATATATTTATTGGGAGGGGCGCCTGGGTGGCTCCATCATTAAGTGTCTGCCTTTGGCTCAGGTCATGGTCCTAGGGTCATGGGATCAAACCCACATCAGTGGCCTTGCTCCATGGGAAGCCTGTTCTCCCTCTCCCACTCCCCCTGTTTGTGTTCCCTTTCTCACTGTGTGTCTCTCAGTCAAAAACAAAACAAAATAAAATAAAATCTTTAAAAAAAGATTTATTTATTGGGGTGCCTGGGTGGTTCATTTCGTTAAACATCGAACTTCCCCTTAGATCACGATCTCAGGGTCCTGGGATAGAACCCCATGTAGGGCTCACCTGGAAGTCTGCTTGTCCCTCAGGCTCTCCCCCTGACTCATGCCCTCTCTGTTTCTCTTCTCACAAATAAATAAAAATATTTTTAAAATAGATTTGTTTATTTATCTGAGAGAGAGAGAGAGAGAGAGAGCATGGGCAAGTGGGGAGAGAGGCAGAAGGAGAGAGAATCCTGAAGCAGACTCCCCACTGAACACTGAGCCCACTGCAGGTCTCAATCCTGGGACCCTGAGATCATGACCTGAGCCAAAAATCAAAAGTCAGCCACATAACTGACTGAGCCACCCAGGCGCCCCAGGCTAACAGTTAAAACAAAACCAAAACCAAAACTAGAACCCAATTAAAATAAAAATGACTTTAATGTTACTCTGTTGATTCCAATGTATGTAACAACCTAGCCTTTTTGCTTAAATATACTGTATATTTTGATGTGTCAACTCTCTAATAAATTATAATCACAGAATTCTATATCACATCCATATTCAGACTATATGGACAGGAATGATCTTATATACAGGTAAGTGATGATGTGTTTGAAGGGTTGCAGGAAAATAAGCCCTTGTTGAGTACTTTCCTCATATGTTGTTTGATGCCTGAAATTCCACTATATTAATAGTAAGTAGTGGTAGTCGCAGAGGCTGTAATAGTGACTGCATATTAAGCAACTACTGTATTAGTCTCTGACACATGCTTTTTATATGTTGCACAACTTAACCTGGAAATTTTGCAAGGCTGAGATGCTTTATTCTCAATTTACAGACAATGAAATTAAATAACTTGCTCAAGATTATTGAGCCTATGGGAGACAAAGCTGAGATTTCAACAGGTTTGGGGCACTTCAAAACTCTTTCCTCTGGCCCATACAGCCTTCCAATGGTCAGCATGTCTTCCCGTCATCCAAGAATAGCCAGGGTATCTGTGGGCTACCCGACTGGAATGGAGCTTGCAGGTATGTTTAGTGCTCCAACACTATGACATTTTAGGAGATTTCTCAGAAAAACATGAGTTGTAAAATAAATGTCAGGAGATCTGGTAATACTGGAGCCCATAAACCCATTTGCCAACAGTCTACAGGAGCTGGGCACCCTCTTTGAGAGAGGCTGGGGCTCTCTTTTGGCTCCACCTCCATCATCTCCCTGCTTTCCTAAGATGCCACCCACTTTGCTCATTTACATCATCTGTCCTGCCCCTGTGCTTTGATTACCACTACTTTAGGTTTAGGCTTTGTTCCTTGTAATGACCTCTAGGAAGGAGCACTTGAAGTCATATTAGTCATTTATATTTTCTTGGGAATATATCTGACATATTGCTGAGAACAGGAAAGAAAAGATGGCTGGAAGTAACTAAACCAAACTAAAAAGGGGGGGAATGAAGACTAATGGAAAGGGAGATTCTTGGTGTCAAATATAATTAGGATTCTTCACAAATTCACTTGGAGCTGATTTTGCGAGGAACAACATTTCTTTTGCTAGGTAGAGGTGAAAACACTTGTCTATGAAAGCCCATGGATTGGGCCACCTTGGTGGCTCAGTTGGTGAAAATTTCTGCCTTAAGCTCAGGTCATGATCTCAGGATCCTGGTATCGAACTCCATGTTAGGCTCCTTGCTCAGCAAGGAGTCTGTTTCTCTCTCCCTCCACCCCTCCCCACTGCTTGCACGGGTGCACTCTGTCTCCTTCGCTCTCTCTCAAATAAATAAACAAAATCTTTAAGAAAAAGACAGAAAAAAAGCCCACACGTGGAACTCTTGCCTAGACTGCTCCCTACATATCCTAAAGAAGATTTGGCCAGATTATTTCTGGCCTTATGAAAATTCTGCAAGTTTTTTTACTGCTTAAAAATTTCGAGGTCTGTTTATATTTTTAAAAGCTTGTTTATCTTTCCCAGTAAGACTTTTAGATGCATTCAAATGAGAAAGAGGGAAATATTTTGGCAAAAAGGCATATTACGTCACAGTGCATCTGAATGTAAGCCACATAAAAGCAGTTTAACATCCTTCTGGGTCTTGTCTGGGAGGGCAAGGCAATATACTTTGCTCCTTGGGGCTTTGATTCCATTCCACATGACAGCCTCATCTACACACCAGAAAAATAATCTGAGCTATGTTATCACTGGGAAGAGGTGGCTCTAGCATTAGCAATGGAAGTGTGTAGGCATATGTTAAAAGAAAGAAAACACATTTCTCATGGAACATGAGGTGCATGGAGTATGTAGTAAAAGCATTAAAATAACACTCGACTATATTATCAGGAATTCCATTTTAATTTCTTCAGTTTGGGGTTTTACAAGTTGGGTGGAATAGGGAGAAACTTGAAAGTCTGGAGACAAAAGTAAAAACTAAACAAATAAAATTTAGAAAGGGGTTGAGGAGATGGGAGGTCAGGGAAGAGCAAAAGGCAAGTGAGATGAATTCAAAATAAAAGAAGAGCCACCATGACCAGGAGCTCTTTCTACAAATGATCCCTCATTGAGATATTTAACCTTTGTGACAATAATGTGACTGATTACTTCACATCAAAATAATATTTCTAGGGCGCCTGGGTGGCTCAGTGGGTTAAGCCGCTGCCTTCGTCTCAGGTCATGATCTCAGGGTCCTGGGATCGAGTCCCACGTCTGGCTCTCTGCTTAGCAGGGAGCCTGCTTCCCCCTCTCTCTGCCTGCCTCTCTGCCTACTTGTGATCTTTCTCTCTGTCAAATAAATAAATAAAATCCTTTAAAAAAAGTATTTATAATTTGTTGTTTCAGAAATTCTTCTGCTAAATCCTAGTCACTGGCCCAACTTAGGATCTATAACTTAGGGGTACGAAGTGTTTCTCAACTTTATTTATTTATTTATTTATTTGACAGACAGATCACAAGTAGGCAGAGAGGCAGGCAGAGAAAGAGGGGGAAGCAGGCTCCCCGTCAAGCAAACAGCCTGATATGGGGGACCCTGGGATCAAGACCTGAGCCGAAGGCAGAGGCTTTAACCCACTGAGCCACCCAGGCGCCCCAGTGCTTCTCAACTTTTAAAGAGATAGTTATTTCACTTCTTATATTTGACTCCTGATAAAACACCACCACATTGGGACACCTGAGTGGCTCAGTAAGTAAAGCATCTGCCTTCTTCTCAGGTTGTGGTCCTGGGGTCCTGGGGTCCTGGGGTCCTGGGGTCCAGGACCACCATTGGGCTTCCTGCTTGGCGGGGAGTCTCCTTCTCCCTCTCCCTGCCACTACCCCTGCCCCCACTTGTGCTCTCTCTCTCAAATAAATGAAACCTTAAAAAAAAAGAAAGAAAGAAAGAAAGAAAGAAAAGAAAAGAAAAAGAAACACCACCACTAATTTTACTAAAAGTACCTGTCCTTAGAATCTGAAATAAGAAGTATGTGGTACTTTGAAACTTTATTTCATATAAGATGCAGAGTCCTCCATTTTGGCACATGGGACTGAAAGCCACTTCTATCTTTGCAATTCACCGAGGTTAGTTCGCTCTGTATATAGGATCACAGTCATCATCAAGCTCTTGTTTTCTTTCCATTGTCTTTCTTGGCTCAGCGGCTGCATCCTCACACATAACACATTGGTGGTAAATAACATCTGAGGGTCCAACAGGACATTTTGAAATACCAGCATGGCAGGGCTTGTTTCTTTAACAGGTGTGCATGTGAATCTAGGGCTTGTCCCTGACACAGAAGTCACAGCCTTTTAGGACAGGTTTGAAGCCAAGGTAGCTAATATTGAAGGGCCAGATCTGCTTTAATCACACCAAAACTTAAATATGGCAGAATTTTCTTGAAGAATTAGATCGCTTTCTAAAGAAGGACTAAAGCCTGTAGTTTGGAAATGTAAAGTGGTATCTAACAATTGACATGGCTTTATCAATGATAGAGTTTGTGGTTGTTTTTTAAATCTTGCAATATTTGTTTAAAAAAAAAATACTCTTGAGAGGAAAAAAGTAGTTTGGTTAGTCCAAGATTAGATTTTTAGTGTCACATTACCACTAACAATGGTGGATTATTATCATGGCTAGAATAAAATTTTGCATCAGGAATTTTATTTTACATATAGGAAAGCAAACTCCAATTTTTATTTTATGAGTCTTCGTTTAAACATTTTTATTCCTATATCCTTCAGGAGTTGTGCACAAAAGCATCTGTTGGTGTGTTCTTGGGGACCACTATCATTTTTTTAAATTGAAGTACAGTTAACATAGAATGTTATGTTATTTTCAAACAGAGGAGACCACTCTCTTGCTAGACTCCATGATTCCAAGTTAACTCATTCTTCAAAACCCAACTCAAAGAAAAGATACATGTACAAGACTGTCCTTCATAGTAATACCTATCACAATAGATAGTTGTAAATCAACCTAAATATCTTACAGTAAAGGATATTTATGTAAAGGAATACAGGAAAGGAATACTATGTAACCAGTTTATTTCTTTTTTTGATGGTTAATGATATGGGAAAATGCTTAAGACATATGTTGATTGAAAAGAATGAACAACAAAATTTTATATACAATATGAACTCAAATCCTACACATACACACAAAACAAGCACTGCAGAATGTCAGCTGTGGTTTCCACTGGGTGGTGGGGTATTAAGTGATTTTTAAAATCTTTTAGAGACTTCTCTATATTTTTAAAATTCTCTACAATGGATTTGTTACTTTCACAATTAAAAGAAAGCCAATAGGGGTGCCTGGGTGGTTCAGCAGGTTAAAGCCTCTGTCTTCCACTCAGGTCATGATCCCGGGTCCTGGGATCAAGCCCCACTTTGGGCTCTCTGCTCAGCAGGGAGCCTGTTTCCTCCTCTCTCTCTCTCTGTCTGCCCCTTTCCCTACTTGTGATCTCTGTCTGTCAAATAAATAAATAAAATCTTTAAAAAAAAGAAAGCCAATAAATGATAATATAACTTTACAAGATCCAGCTCAAATGTTTCCTCTCTGAGGCCTTCACCAACAAGTGTTGTTCTTCCTTCATATTCATATAAAACTTAGTATATATCACTCTACCATTCTCTACTCTGAGCCAGAATGATTGTCTAGAAAGTAAATCTTCTGTCCCAGCAGTTCTACTTCTAGATATCTACCTAAGAGAAATGAAAACATATATCCATTCAAAAACTTGTACACAAGTGTTAATAACAGCATTATCCATAATAGCCCCAAAGTGGACACAACCCAAATAACCATCAACTGATGAACAGACAAATAAAATGCACATACTTATAATGGGTGGTAGGCAAACCACTGTATCCAAATTCCCAGGATCTGTGAATATATTATATTACACGGCAACAGGGAATTACTAAGGAGCAGCTAAAATTAAGTTTGCTAATCAGCTGACCTTGAAATAGGGAGATTATTCTGGGTTATTCATGGGGCCCCAATGTAGTCACAAAGATTCTTAAGAGTGGAAGAGGGAAGAAGGACAATTGGGGTTATATAATGTGAGAGGACTCAATCTGCTGTTTCTGGCTTTGAAGATGGAAGGGGACCACTAGCCAAGAAACGTGGGCATCTTCTAGAAGCTGAAAAAGGTATGGACACAGATTCTTCTCCAGCGCTTCTAGAAAAGTGTGCTTCCCTGACGACACCTTGATTTTAGCCCAGTGACACCAACACCAGACTTCTGACTATAGAACTGTAAGATAACAAATCTGCATCATTTTAAGCCACTAAGTTTGTACTAAATTGTTACAACAGCAATAGAAAACTAAAACAAATGTTATTTACAAAAAAAAAAGGAGCAATTACTGATACATGCTACAACATGGATTGAAAACGTTAAGCTAAATAAATGAACCCAGTCACAGTAGCTTGTATATTGCATGGTTCCATGCAATATGTGTCCATGAAATGTCCAGAATAGGCAAATCTGTACACACAGAATGACTTCTCTTTGCCTACAGGTGGAGAGGGGGGTGTGACTGTTAATGGGCACAGAGTTTATTTTTGGAGACATGAAATGTCCTAAAGTTGATTGTGATGATGGGAGCACAACTCAGGGAATATACTAAGAATGATATGATATGTGCATTATATCTCAATAAAGCATTCATACAAATATATATGCATGAATATATGTGTGTGCATACACACATGTTTGTGTGTGCACACACATGTATTTTCTACAGGAAAATCTTCAATGGTTTTGCTGCCCTAAAAATGAAAATCTATTAAAAAATTTTTTTTAATTGAAGGGAGTCTTGGGGCCCTGTGTGGCAACTACAGGATCTGAAGATCCAATCAGAGTCTCTGAAGAAGAGGAGAAAGCATAGGCCTGAAAAAGTACTCAAAGAAGTTATGGCTGAAAACTTCTCAAATCTGGCAAGAGATAAAAACCTACAGATTCAAGAAGCTGAGTAAAACCCCAGTGAGATAAATCCTAAGGAACCCACACCAAGACCATAGCCAAGTATCTGAAAACTAAAGACAATGAAAAAAAATCTGCAAAGCAAAAAGGAACAACACTTTGTCAATAAAGAAATAATAATTCAAAAGACAGTAAAGGTCTTATCAGATACCCTGGAGGCCAACAAAACTGACACAACACCAACACAAACTGGTCTAGATAATGCAGCAAACATAGCCCCTCGTTACCTGGTCCTTATTCATCCTAGCGGCAGCCTTTGCCACTTTCTAGTATGTATCCCAGGACCCAGACATACTAAATGATTTGTAGTTTTTCTCATCAATGTACCTTTGCAAAAGTTGATTTTCTGCCTAGAATATCCTTAGCCCTCTTCTTTATCATACCTCCTCCTGTTAGCTTTTCTGTACTTAGTTTTAATTTTACCTATGGGAAGATTCTCCTGCATCATTCCTCAAGGTGAGGTGAGTCCTCTTTGACAATTTCTTATATTTGTTGGTCTCCTCTATTAGACCATAAACTCTTAAAGTCTTATTCTTAATAGCTAGTATAGGATCTAGCACATGCTGGCACTAAATTTATTAAAAAATATTTACTGATGATTACTATCTCAATTACAATGCCTCCTGGATTGTATTATAAATTGTGTCCTTACTTTTTCAATAGATCATGACCTTCTCACTCTTAGTCAACTTTGCATTCCTTAGGCAACACAATTCCAAGTTTGTAACAAATACTCTATAATAGAATTGATGGATGGGGTGCTTGGGTGGCTCAGTGAGTTGAGCATTTGACTCTTGATTTCATCTCAGGTCATGATCTTGGGGTTTTGAGATTGAGCTCCTTCTGGGCTTAAAGCCTGCTTGGGGGTTCTCTCTCTCCCTCTCCCTCTGCCCCTCTGACACCCCACCTCTCTCTTGCTGCTTACAAGCACACACTCTTTCTCAAAAAAAAAAAAAAAAAATAGATGGATTGATGTTATGCATAATAGTTTTTATGTTCCTTAACAAATTTATTAGAAAACACAAGCCTCAGTTTTTTGCTTTTTTAGGACAGTGACATTTCAATGGCTTTGGTAAAGTCCCAGAATGTGCTTTTAAAAGTGACAATTTATGCTGCAAGCGTGATTTAAATATATAGAAACATGTCAATAATTAATTTATCTAATTCAGAAAGATTTCATTCTACAGAGAAATATAATTTGTAAAGGAGAAGTATGATCCAGATAATTAAAACTCACATATAACTAAAGTAATTTAACAATTGAACATCTTTCCCTGACAGACACTAATTCAAAACAATCTGTCTTTGTTTGTAGGATGTGATTGAAACCTCAGCAGCAAATAGAATTCACTGGTCCATTATATGAACACAAAGGCTGTTAGAATGTGCATGCCTGGTAAGTATTAAACACTGAGATTCATGGGTCCAGTGGAACAGTGTTTTATAAACTCAATCAGTCTTTATTACAGAAGCAATAACAAATGCTTTCACAGAAATAATCATCATACTCATCATATCACAAAGAGTTCATGTAATTCAAATCTGAATTGCCACATTTGAATGATCAAATATACTTTTATATAAAATAGTAACAATATTTTAATTTTGAAATCATTGTAAATGATGGTTGATTCAGGAAGACTTATGGGAAATAATCATATTATATACCCATTAACAGATGAAGAAACCAAGGCACAGAAATGGTGAGTGACTTGTTCAAAATCACATCAGTAAAAAGTGGTGGGTCCGACCCGATGCCAAAGTGTTCTGGCTTTCAATCTGGGATTCTTCCCTTTGTAGCCTGCAATCTGCATCATTTTAAGCATGTGTTGGAGACCCATCATAATACAAATTGAAAAGTTTATAGAGGAGATGAGGACTTCAGGTCCCACTGATGACCAGCTAACTGATGTGGTCATCAAGTTCAATGACCAGCTAACTTGATGATGTTAGGTGCCAGAGTCAATGGGTTGTCCCCAGATTTGGGCTTCCCAGATATTTCTTCCTGACCTCATGGACTGAATCAGGCTGAATCATTGGGTTGGCAATGACACAGCTCACAGAGGCTCAGAAGTGAGTGACAGGGTTTTAAAGGAAGTGAGTTAGTCTTGAAAAAAAACTGTTTCCCCTGACTTTTTAGACCAGCTAAATTACAGCCAGCTTCCCTAGGACATAAACTAATTTACTTGTACTTATGGGCACCAGTCATTGCACTAAGTGCTTTACTCATTTCATCTCATTTTATCTCCACAAGAATTCAGTGAAACACATACCATTGCTACCATCTTGTTTTACAGATGAGGAAACTATAATTTAAGGGAGGTTAAGTAATTTGCTCAAGATCAGGAAGTAGCAAGAGTTAAAAGAAAGAATTCAATCAAGAGAGTAAGACTCCAGAGCTCAAGCTATTACCCTCTTGTCTTTGAACATGAAAACTGTTGAGGTTGTCCTATGATGATCTCTCACCCCTGTTGAGCCCAGCTGTGAGGACCACCAAAAAGATTTTACATGATTTCAGACTAACAGGTTGCAAAACAAATAGCAGAAGTAAAATATACATTTTAGGTTAACATAAGAATTTGCCAAGCTTTAATGTGATAATAGAATATCATTCAGCAATAAAAAGGAATGAACTATGTACACATGTAACAACACAAATGAATCTAAAAAGCGTTGTGCTGGGAAGCCTGGGTAGGTCAGTCGGTTGGGCCGCTGCCTTCAGCTCAGGTCATGATCCCAGGGTCGTGGGATCGAGTACCACGTCGGGCTTCTTGCTGGGCAGGGAGTCTGCTTCTCTCCGCCTCTGCCTGCCAGTCTGCCTGCTTGTGCGCTCTCTCTCTCTCTCTCTCTCTGACAAATATATAAATAAATAAAATCTTTAAAAAGCACTGTGCTAAGGGAAAGAAACCAGATTCAAGAGATTCTATACTATAGGATTTTATTTATATGACATTCTGGAAAAGATAAAACTATAAGAACAACAACAAAAAAATACATTGGTGGTTTACTAGGGGCTCAGGATGGAGAGAGGGGTTAACTACAAAAGAGAACAAGGGGGGGCACCTGGGTGGCTCAGTGGGCTAAGCCGCCGCTGCCTTCGACTCAGGTCATGATCTCAGGGTCCTCGGATCGAGCCCCGCATCGGGCTCTCTGCTTGGCAAGAAGCCTGCTTCCCCCTCTCTCTCTGCCTGCCTCTCTGCCTACTTGTGGTCTCTCTGTCAAACAAATAAATAAAAATCTTAAAAAAAAGAGAGAGAGAGAGAACAACAGAGCTTTGGGAGATGATGAAAATATTCTGTATATCTGTATATTTTTGAACTTCTTATAATGTGTTCCTAAAAAGGGGAATTTTCTGTGTATATGAGTCAGTAAACCAGACTTTTAAAAAGTAAAAATAAATATGGTCTCTAAAGCAGTGTTTTTCAAATCTCCATTAGCAAGATACAACCCATCAACGAGATGTGAATTCCATTTATAGAGTTGTGATTGGCATTTTAAAAAGTGAAATAGAATAGGAGCACCTGGGTGGTTTAGCGGGTTAAGTATCTGACTCTTGGTCTCAGCTCAGGTCTTGATCCCAGGGTCATGAGCTCAAGCCCCATCTTGGGCTCCACATTGGTCATGGAAATTACTTTAAAAAAAAAAAAAAGGTGAGATAGAATAGGAAATATTAGAGTCATTACACACAGTGAAAGGAATATTGTTAAGGAAGTATTTGCTTCTGTTTCATGCATATATATGTGCTATAATGAAATGGCAGAAAAATGGAAACCATGGTGAATGTGTTTTTTAATGGAAGGAATTAAACTGGAAACTGGTTACACAAATAATGAAAAAGCTGAGAAGCCAAACTGGGGAAGACGATACAACCCAGAGATCAACAATGGCAGAAACCACTAATCCCTTTTGACTGGAGGGACATAGGGACATAACAGTGTTGTTGGGTCCCAGAGCTGGGGTCATCCAGCAGAAGCTAAAATCGTAGGACATTTTGGCTGGAGCTGGAGCCAGAGGGAAGACCCAGCCACTGTCAGAGATGCGCTCGAGGCAGAGAAAGATGGAGGGAATTGTCCTCGCTTTTCTGTTCCCCTCACCCACCAGTGTCAGAGCTGCACACGAGTGGCACCCAGCCAGAAGTCAGTTACCATAACCTGGGAGCCTTGGAAATACAGCCTTTTGGGATCATCATCCTTGAAACACGGCAGAAAAAGAGAAGAATAAGGAATGGATTTGACGGCAGATAGTCCCAGGGCTGGCGAAGCTGTGAAGTAAAATGTATTTCTGATCAAAGGTCAGATTTCAAAAGGTTTAAAAGCCATTGCTCTAGAGGACAAAGCTATTTCTGTGTTGTTGTCTCTCTATACAGGAAGAATAAAAATCACACTTTGACCGTTACAGGATGCCACATTTTGCCTTTTTGTATGTGCTTGAAAAGGCAGTTTGAACTAAAGGAGTTGGATTGGGAGACTAACCCACTTCTCTCCTTTGTGTTGGAGTTAGCCATATCAAGATCTCTTAGTAGCAAAGGGAAAACTCCTGGCAGATGTAGATGGAATTTAGGCTAGGGAAAACAGAGCAGGAAGGAAGTACACAAATGACAAATGTGTGAGCAAAGAAATGAAATGCTTTTCTCCAACGGTGTGGAAGGAAAATTATAACAGTTAAAAACTGGTATGCTGGGTATCAAGTCGTTTCTGTCAGCAGGTATTAGTGAAATGGATCCTGAAAACGGCCCGGATCCGCAAGGAATAGTTGTCATAATCCCGCAACACCAACTTGTTCCCCACTCTGATGACTATTCACTTCTTCCCATTCCAAAGCTTTGACCTTGAACTATTTGCAATTTCTGATCTCAAGAAATAGCTCCCAAGCTTCCCTCGTTAAGTCAAGCCTAATGCTTGATTCCTTGTGTTTAAAAACACTCAGTGCTGCTCTCTCCTCCTGCCTTCTGAGATGCCAAAAGAAAAGAAAACAAAGGGGAGGAAGACAGCCTGGGCTCCTGCTGTCCTGAAGAAGCAGGAGGCCAAGAAGGTGGTCAATCCTCTTTTGGAGAAAAGGACCAAGAATTTGGGCATCAGACAGGACATCCAGCCCAAAAGAGACCTCACTCGTTTTGTCAAATCACTACATCTGGCTCCAGTGGCAAAGGGCTATTCCCTGTAAATGTCTCAAAGTGCCTCATGTGATTGACCAGTTCGCCCAGGCCTTGGACAGCCAAAAAGCTACTCAACTGCTTACACTCACCCACAGACACAGACCAGACACAAAGTAATAGAGGAAGCAGGAATCGGCCGGGGTTGAGAAGAAAGCTACTGGCGAAGCAGATATCCCCACTAAGAGGCCGCCTGTCCTTCAAGCTGGGGTTAATATGTCACCACCTTGGTAGAAAACAAGGCGGCTCAACTGGTAGTGATTGTCCATGATGTGGATCCCATTAAAATGGTTGTCTTCCTGCCTGTCCTGTGTTGTAAGATGGGGGTTCCCTACTGCATTACTCCAGGCCAGGCTGGAGTGTTTGGTCCCCAGGAAGACATGCACCATTCTGGCTTCCACTGGTTAACTATGAAGACAAAGGAGCTCTGGCTAAGCTGGTAGAATCTATCAGGACCAATTACAAAGACAGATAGGATGAGATCCGCCATCACCGAGGAGGCAAGATCCTGGATCCTAAATCGGTGGCTTGCATTGCCACGCTGGAAAAGGTAAAAAGGCTAAAGAACTGGCCAGACTGGGCTAAGTGTATGCTGTTGAATTTCCTGTACGTAAAAGTGATAAAAAATTCTCTTCCACAAAAAAATAAAAATAAAAACATGCAGTGCTCACTTTTGGACATCTCCATCTACACCAGTCATGTAGGAGGAATGTACTTTAATCTGTTTCTTTCCTGTCTAGTCAACTTCTGTGATTTTAAAATATGGTCTGGGGAATATTGTTTTAAATTCAACAGCATCGTTAGCAAGAGTTCTTTTTAAAAAGTCAGTGCGTATTGGGTGGATGGATGGATGGGGGGGTGAAAGGATGGATGGGTGGATGGATGGATGGGGGGGTGTGTGTGAAAGGATGGATGGGTGGATGGATGGATGGGTGGGTGGATGGATGGATGGATAGAGGCCGAGTGAGTAAGTCTCTCTTCTAAGTTCCCGCCTGCCAGGCTCAGGGGGTCTCCTCCAGCCAGTTTCCTGGTTCTGACCATCAGCGTTCCACTGTGCTGCCATCTAGCGGTATCACACTTCCGTGTGAGAAAGGTCCTTGCCAGAAAACAAGGCTGGTCTGCAAAATGAAAGTGAATGTTACAGTTCTTTTTCTGGATCCAGCCGCTTATGGCTCCTCATTCGGCTATCTTTAATAGTAATAGCACTTCACCTTGATGCTTAACACATATACAAAGAACACTCACAGGATTATATAAATCGATGTCACCAGCTCTGGCACCCTATGGTACGATAGGTTCTTCTCAGTACAATAAATGCCAAAGGTCTCGGCATGTTTTGACGCACAGTCAATAGGCTCGTGATTTCTAAAAATGTGATAACCAGCTGTTTTTAGGGGAAAGTATAACCACTTTATTGCTTCCAAACTTTAGTTTCAATTTGATGACGCTTAAAAAAAAAACCACACTTTTCCCCTCTATATAAACACTAACATCTTAATTGTAACAAAACCCACATTTATCCCAGAATATAATCATATAAAAATAAAATGGTTGCAAAGTTTAGGAAACCAGATGTGTAAAATAGGGACTCCACACCTGGGCATCCTGCCCCCTAGCCAAGTTGACACACAAAATCAACCATCACATGAGTGTGGTGTGAGCCTCCTTTGATACGTTGTAACTGTTCTGTCATGGACTCTTTTCATCTGTAGACTCATGTGCTTCAGTTCTGAGACATTGTATTGATTTTTTGTTTTGAACCCTCTCTTCTGCATTTTCTTCTCTATTTCTGGATTGCTATGATTTAGATTTTAGAACTTCTGGCTGGACTGCCAAAGTTTCTATCCACTTTTACCATTTTTTCACCTTGTTTACTGGAAAACTTCCTTAATTTTTTCTTTCAACACTTTTCTTGAGTTTTTAGTCTCATTATCATGTTTTTAGTTTTAAGAGATTTTCTTTTTCCTTTGAGGGATCTCTGCAGTCTTCTAAAACAGTATCCTATTCTTGTTTCACAGGCGGTATCTTTTCTTATCTCTGGCTATTAACCACAGCATTCCTTTCAAAAAGTGTTGTTTTTTTTTTTTTTTTCTCTCGAATGGTCCGTTTCCTCTGAGTTGCTTTTTTTTTTCTGCTTATTTCTTTGGTTTCTCTCTTCCATATTGGAGACTTCCCTTGGATGTCTGGTTGTTTTCATTTCCTCAAGAGTAAGGAACTAAAAATCTGCTTGCTGGGCCTGAGCAGGGAGGGGAAAGGGAACATTTCACAATGGAGTAGTTGGGGATTTCTACTGTCAGTCTCTTTAGACTTGGTTTAGTGGGCTGGTCAAATTCCTTGAACACTTTTCTGGTCTCCTTTCATACAAACAAGGTTGACAGTTGCTGACTGGGAAAAAAGGCCAAGGTATCTCAGGACCTGTTTTCAGTACTATGTGCTCCATTCACAGTTCTACCTGGTGGCGTCTGTGCTCATCTCTCCTGACAATGAACCCCCATTCTCACAAGGGCTCCCCGATGGCCCAAATACGGAGTAGGGAGGAGACCCGGGGTCCAATTACTTAATCGATTCTCAGACAGCTGTCCTATTTCCAGCTCTTTTCTATTTCAACTTCCTGACCTCCACAGGTGCCAGAGGCTGCCACTACTGGACCCCACCGGAGATCCTGCAGGGTAAATGAGAATGAATGTCAGCTTTCTGGGCTGCTGCCTGATGATTCTGTTTTGGGGAGTTTGGGGGAAGCCATGTATCACCCCATCTGTTTTGTAGCTTCAAAATCTTGCTTCTCTCATCTCCTTTCTGTCTTCTCTCCATCCTGGTGAGTTTCTGCCTTCCTGACACCCCCTTCGCTGCTGTTTTAGTAGGGTCTGGAGAAAGAGCAAAAGTAGATGACTGCCTGTAACTACTGTCTTTACCCGGAAGGCCTAGAGTGGGATCTTTAAAAATAATGTCTGTTGATGAAGTTTCTATTCATTTAAAAATTCTTTAAATGTTTTTAAAGTAGGGAAATTCAGATTTTTTTTTTTTTTTAGTCGAACATAATTAACTTTGTGTAGATGATTTCTTCCCTTGTTTCTAAACTTCAGAACTCTTTGTCCTATGTTAAGATTTGGTAAATATTTACTTGGGTCTGTCCGAAGTAACCATGGGGTTTTTTGGCACCAGCTTCCCATTTTCTAGTGGTGACTTTGTCCTATCCCTCCTTCTGAAGTGTTCCCAGGGCCTTTGAGAATCCCCATGATGCCCTCTGTTCACTAATATTCTCAGCCAAGACCCTTTCCTTCCTTCTGTGTTGGCTCCCAATGCTTCAAGCTTCTCCAGTCCCTTCCACCATATCAAAATGTACTTGTCCAGGGTCTTCTTTCATTATACTCTGCTCTTTCTTAGCTAACTAAAGGCACCAAGAACTGCTCAGAGGAACTTTACATTCATTATTGATTTAATCCTTATGACAACCTAGTGTGATAGATATTATTAGTCCCATTTCATAGATTAATACACTGAGGCTTAGAGAAGTTAAGCCTCTCTTATCCAGGATCGGGAGACTGGTAAGTCAAGGCAGTACAACAGCTTTAAAGACTGCGTACGTTCTCCCTACTTACTGTGCTAACTCACACAGTGAGACATTTAACAAATTTTAATGGCTATTTTTAAGACCATATTTTAACCTAAACAGCAAGCCTAGGAGTGAACATTTCAAAGACAGCAAAAGTTTTGGGCAGCAGGGCCATGTAGGGTTACCTTTCTTCTCCCATCCACCCCCACAGAATGCAGTGTCGATTTGGCATTTTTAACACTGCAGCTAAAGATTATAAAAATAAAGCCATCTACAATCATGAAAAGATCTGTGGGAGCTCCGTTATAAACTATAGCACTCGGGCCGAGAAAGACAAGCTTTTAAGCAGGGTATTTAGATATGTTGGCGTGTTATTAGACACATACTTGGGCCCATCCTCCACTTCACCTCTGTGTTTTCAATTCAAAAAAGGATTTTTATTCTTCACGGAAACAAATGATATCAAAATCACAAGGCATCTTCTCTGATTATTTCCATCTAAGGTTATATAAACACACAGTATTTATGATTTCATACACATTTTTTATCCTTACTGGGCTACGTTGGTTTCCAGGAATGAATAGCAGAGTATTCTAGATCTCCTCCAGGGATTTCTCATTACCCCCTCCTGTAACCCAGAATGCTCAGCTCCTCCACCTCTGACACCAAGTTGATCAGATCCCCTAGTTTCACACACAAATACACACATTAAAGGACGATGGTGTGCACTGCATGGGACATCAGAATAATAAGACAGACTCTTTCTTCCAAAAGCTCGTGTTCTAGAAAAGAGAGACATATAATATGTGATAAAAATGTAGGAAAAAAATTTTAATTTTTTTCCAGGTGAACTCCATGACCAGCATGGGACTTGAACTCACAACCCTGAGATCAGGTTCACATGCTCCATGGACTGAGCCAGCCAGGCGCCCCAAGGAAAAAATATTTTTAAAATCCATTCCTGAATTTCCTTTTTATACTTCCAGACAAAGAATGAGAGTTTTGAACTCTTTTCTTCCTTTCTGCTCCAACCCCCCATCAAAACAAAACAAAACAAAACAAAACACCAACAACCCTGAATCTTCTCATACCTCCTCTTCTCTCAGTAAATGGCAGTGGGAGAGGGAGAGAGAATTCCAGGCAGACTCCCCGCTGAGCAGGAGCTGGAGGCAGGGCTAGATCTCACCAACCATGAGATCATGACCTGAGCCCAAATCAACTGTCTGGCGCTTAACGGACCGAGTCACCAGGCACCCCTTGTCACACTGATTTAAGCACCTTCATTTCTTTCTTGGACTGCTACAAATACTTCTCAAATGGTCTCTGCTTTCCTTTCTTCCATTTTTGCTTCATGACAATCTGTTCTTCACACAGCAGACGGAAGCTCCCTTAAAAGTGCACATCAGCTTCTGTTTCAACCATATGGAGTAACTGGGTCTGAAGAACACTGGACAAAAATGTCTTTAATGCCCGCTTTCACACATTAGACAACCGGCAGCCCAGGCCTGTGGCCTCTGACAGAAAGGAAACAATCCAATGAACCATGAGATTGTCCCAGGTCTCTTTAGGCAGTTTCCAGGTGTGGTGGAGATGGCAGGAATCCACACAGACCCCAGGAGTCTTACTGGATTGGACAGACAGGAATGACAGCTGGGAGAGGCCAAAGCAGCTAGAATTCACACAGCACCATTTCTAAAAAAGATTTTACTTTCCACTTCAAATTTCCTTGGCTACTATGTTGCAAATCAACTGACCCTGTTGGAGTGTGTCTATTTCTTAGCTTCAATTTCAGTTCCCTTTATCTATTTATCAATCATTACATCTTTACCACAGAGTCTAAATTAGTACAGCTTTAAACAGCCCTGTGATGAGGTGGCATGTAGCTTCCAGCTTTCTTCTTTTTCAAGGCCGTTAGTGTAGGTCTTTTATATTTCCAGAAAATTTTTAGAATAGCTTGTCAATTCCTTGAAAAAAAGCCTGTTCGGATATTTACTAGAATTGTGTTGAATTCAAAGATCACTTTTGGATGACTATTAATCTAATTATATTATATTTTCTAATGTGTGATGATGATATAACCTTCTACTTGTTTAGATTTTCTCTTTGTTTTAATAAGTTTTTTTTTTTTATTTATTTGTCAGAAAGAGAGAAAGCAAGCATAAGCGGGGGGAGTGGCGAGGGAGAGGGAGAAGCAGGCTCCCTACTGAGCAAGGAGCCCCACACCAGGACTTGATCTCAGGACCCTGGGATCATAACTTCAGCCAAAGGCAGATGCTTAACCCACTGAGTCACCCAGGTGTCCCTAGATTTTCTTTACTATCTCTTATCAATGTTTGTATTTATCACTGTAGAAGTCTTACACAATTTTTGTAAATTTAATCTTACGTAGTTCATTTTTCATACTATTATAAATGGTATCTTAAAATTTCGTTTTCTAATTATTTGCTGGTGAATAGAAATATGATTATTTTTTTATATTAAGCTTATATTCTATGACCTTGTTAAAATTCACATATTAAATCTTCTAGTTTTTTGTACATTCACTTTGTTGTTTCTGTATAAACTATCCTATCATTTGTAAATAAACAGTTTTACTTCCTCCTTTAATTCCATTATGGCCAGGAAACATACTCTGTAAAATTTCAATTTTTTTTTTGGACATTTCGCGAGACTTGTTTTATGGTTTAGTATGTACCCATATTCAAAACTTTTCCAGAGGGGCACCTGGGTGGCTCAGTGGGTTAAAGCCTCTGCCTTCGGCTCAGGTCATGATCCCAGGGTCCTGGGATTGAGCTCCACATCAGGCTCTCTTCTCGGCAGAGAGCTTGCTTCCCTTCCTCTCTCTGCCTACCTCTACTTGTGATCTCTCTCTGTCAAATAAATAAATAAATCTTTCAAAAAAAAAAAACCAAAACACTTTTCTAGATGCACTTTAAAAATGTTTTTCCAATGGGGCGCCTGGGTGGTGTGGTCAGTTAACCTTCTGACTTTTGGTTTTGGCTCAGGTTGTGATCTCAGGGTCATGGGATGAGTCCCACATTGGGCTCCCACATTGGGCTCCCTCATCTGTCTCCACACTCGGCATGGATTCTGATTAACTTTCTCCCTCTTCCTCTGCCCCTCCCTGCTGCATGCTCTCTCTCTCTCAAGTAAATAAATAAATCCTTAAAAATGTTTTTCCATGTCTTCTGGCATCTATTGTTTCTTGTGAAATATCATTTCCATGATGAAATACCATCATCCATCATTGCTCATCTACACGAAATGTTTTTTCTTTTTGGTATCTCTTTTAGTTTTTGGTAGCTGGACTATGATGTACTTAGTTGTGACTTTCTTGTATTTTTCTATTTATCTTGCCTGGAATGTGTTGAGCTTCTTGAGTAGGTAAGTTATTTCCACAAATATGTGGAAATTTTAACTGTTTTTTTCTTTAGCTCTTTTTTTGGTCCCATTCTCTTTCTTTTCTCATTCCGAGACTCAATGTGCACTTGTATCAGATCACTTCAAATGTCCCATTATTTGTTTATTATTTGTAATGTTCATGATTTGTAATCATTTAATTATTTCCCTTCCTTTTCCAGGACATATCATTTCTAATGATTTTTTTTTCAAATTCATGACTCTAGTGGTCATGAGAATATCCTCCCAGGCCACCAGCTACCAGGAGCATACTTGAGTGAGGACCTGAGCTATTATATTGTGAAATATTGTAAAATTCATTCCTGTTTGTGCTTAGGCCACACCTCTCATGGGTTGCTGCTGTACAAACACTGAGGAACCCTGTGAGGGCTCCTGTTGTTTTGAGGACTCCCCATTAGGCTTCCTGAACTTTCCTTAGACTACATGACACCTAAATTTCCTTCCTTCTCTCCTTCATTCCAGGTCAGACTTGTAGTGTGATAGGACAGCTATCACAGCCTCCCCGAGTCCCCTTCCCATTTTCTATATGAAGCATTTTCTCTGAACCCATTCTTAATGTCTGCTTTGAGGGGCACCTGGAGTAACACAGGTGAAATCAGGAGTGGTCTGAGAAAGCAGGAGGTAAGATGAAGATTTAAGTCGGGCTTGCCTGCCACCTGGCATACGAATAGAATATGACCCTTGGCAGGTGGAACAAGGAAAGTCTCTAGCAGAAGGCAGAGCTCAGCTCCTGAAAGCTTTAGTGGTGGTGAACCAGGAAAATCCATCAATGGAGAGCAATGTTAAAGGTAAGGTAATACGGACATACGTGCACACTGTGTTCTGGGACCTACTGCTGCATCTGCACATTGAGGGTACACTTGCCATGAATGTGTGGCAGGGAAAAAGGCAAACCTGCTCCTGGGAAACACAGGACGCTTCCGATGGCTGACGTTGGCTCAAGGATTCTCTACTGTTCTTTCCAAGCCTCCATTAGACTGCACAGACTGTCCATCTAGCAAATCTTCCTTTGGTCTCTCCTTCACTTGGAATCACACTTGAATCCAGGCTGAACCGCTGATCTTGGGGTCATGAGCAGGCAACCCTTGATCTCGGGGTCATGAGTTTGAGCCCTGCGTGGGGTATAGAGATCACTTAAATAAATAATTAAATAAAAACTTAAAAAGAAAAAGAAATTATACTTTCCAATTAGTGAATATATGTTTGGCTCTTTTTCATAGTTTCCATGTCTCTGTTGACATTCCTCATATATTAGTCAGTCATTGTCCCACTACTTTTCATCAATTTCTTAATGGAGAAAAAATAGCCCAATTTATTATCTAAACAAACTATCTTTTGATCTAAAATATAATTGTGAAGGGACAAATCTGTCAGAGGTTTTTAATTTTTTTTTAAAGATTTTTATTTATTTTTTGGTAGACAGCAAGAGAGGGAACACAAGCAGGGAAAGTGAGAGAGAGAGAAGCAGCCTTCCTGCCAAGCAGGGAGCCCGATGCAGGGCTCGATCCCAGAACCCGAGGATCATGACCTGAGCCGAAGGCAGACGCTTAACACCTGAGCCTCTCAGGTGCCCCAAGATGTTTTTGATTTTGAACTTCAAGATTTTAATCTAGTGATTCCACTTCTGAGTATATATCTAAAGGAAATAAAATGACTATTTTGATAAGATGCATGCATCCCATGTTCACTGCAGCATTACTTAAAATAGCTATGACCTGGGGCACCTTGGTGACTCAGTGGATTAAGCCTCTGCCTTTGGCTCAGGTCATGATCTCAGGGTCCTGGGATCAAGCCCCACATCGGGCTCTCTGCTCTGCAGGGAGTCTGCTTCCCCCCACCCCACCTCTCTCTGCCTACTCTCTCTGTCAAATAAAAAAATAAAATCTTAAAAAAAAAAATAGCCATGACCTGGGAACCACCCATCGGTGGATGAATGGTAAAGAAAGTAGTATATATATATATATATATGTATATATATATATATGTAATACATTATATACATATATACCTATATCTATATATAATGGACTATTTTTCAGCCATTAAAGTAAAAAAAGGAAATTCTGCTGTTTACAACTACATAGATGAAGCTTGAGGGCATTATGCAAGTGAAATAAGTCAGACAGAGAAAGATAAATGTACCATCTCATTTGTATGTGGAATCTAAAAAAAAACAAAGTCATGGAAGCAGGAATCCTGTTGGTGGTTGCCAAAGATAGAGGTTGGAGTTGGGGTGGAAAAAATAGGTGAAGGTGATCAGAAGGTACAAATTTTCAATTACAAGATAAATAAATTCTGAAGATATAATGTACAGCATGGTGACTGTAGTTAACAATACTGTATTGTATATTTGAAAGTTGCTAAGAGTAGATCTTAAAAGTTCTCATCATAAGAAAAAACATTGTAACTATCTGAGGGGATAGTATTACCTAAACTTATTGTGGTAATAGTTTTAATGACTAAAGTATGAGTTTCTTGGGGAAACGATTTCCTATGTGATTCTGAGAGGGCTGACCAATCATACAGGACATTGTCTTTACTACTATTGGGATGTGCCATAATTCAGAATGTATCCTCCCTCTAGACACCATGACTGGTTCAAGTGATAGGCACATGATTGAAGTCAAGCCAATTAGAACTCTTTGGGGAAGGTCAGTATGAGACGATGGAGGGAAAGAAGGTTTTGTTTGTTTCTCTGTTGTCATTAGTTTTATATTCAAATTAATTCTACAATGATTTCTTTTGTCTCTGCATGGAAATGAAGTCAATACAGAATAAAATATCTTAAGACATAAAGAGAGCCCAGGGACTCTTGGGTGGTTCAGTTGGTTAAGCATCTGCCTTTGCCTCAGGTCATGATCCCAGGGTCCTGGGACCAAGTCCATGCCAAACAAGAGCCAGCTTCTCTGCAGCTCCCTCTGCTTGTGCTTTGTCTCTTTCTCTCGATCTCTCTCTCTCTCAAATAAATAAATAAAATCTTGAAAAAAAAAAAAAAGAGAGAGAGCCCACTGAAGACATGGCATTTGGATCCAGCCATGCCTAGATCCAGCCATGTCCATCCCCAGAGACATCAGGTTACATGGTAATGAAATCTTTTCCTTATATTAGTTTAGGTAAAGTTCCTATTTCTTGTGAAAGAATCCTGGTTAATATAATTAATAAATATAACAATAAATATAATATGTATTCATTTGGTACTACAGTAGTATTTGTATAGCTAGGCCATAAAATACAATCTCTAATATACTGATCCTTCTGTGAATTACATTTCAATCTTGAAGAAATTGTATCTTTTCTTTCTAATATATTTTAGACAAATCCAACTCCAAATCATTTTTTTCCCACTAGACGTTAATGATGTCTTTCCCATCCATGCTCCTGATTTATACTGGATACCCTTCCTGGGTAATCTTATTCACGGCCATTGTTTCAGCAACCACCTCTATGCTGATAAACCTAATTTCACATGTCTTGTTTGATCCTCTCCTTAAAGCATTAAGAACCAGATACTCAATTGCCTTTGGCAAGAACGCTTTTTCCCATGCACCTCAAAGTTAACTTATCAAAATGAAATCAATCATCTTTCCCACTAACCATGCTTTTTCTTATAATTTATAATTATTAATTAGGGGCACATGGATGGCTCAGTCAGTTAAGAGTCTGCCTTCAGCTCAGGTCATGATCCCAGGGTCCTGGGATGGAGTTCTGCTTTGGGCTCCCTGCTCAGTAAGGAGTCTGCTTCTCTCTCTCCTCCTCCCCTTGCTCGTGCTCTCTTTCTCTCTCTGTCTCAGATAAGCAAATAAATAAATCTTTAACAAAGAAATAAAAATATTAATTAATGAACATAGAATCTATATGACCTCAGAAAGAAGATGATATCATTGACTCTGCCCTTCACCTTTTATATATAATCAAGCCAGCAAGTCCATTATTGATTTGGTCTCAGTGATTTAATAATTACTAATTATTTATTAAATCATCTTCTCTTTGCTACTACCACCATCTACTATAGACTAATTTTAGTCTTAGCCCGTCCTCCCTAGACATCTTCCATTTATGCCATAGCTCCATCTGAACTGAAAGGCTGTCTCTAAGGTGGCTTCCCATTATGCAGAAATTACAAACTTTTCTTGTAATTTTGTCTCCCTCTCCTGCTTCCCTTCCAGATGCTCAGTGTCCCCTGCTTTACACTGGAGCCATTGAGCTTGTTCCACAATATTATTCTGTAACTTGATTTTCTACCTTGACTCATACTGCTGTCTTTTGAGCTCTTCCCATTGCTATTGTCACTGTGACTTTCCTCTTTCTTTATGTATCAGTCCAGGCAGGAGCTACTACAGGAGGACACTCCTGAATCTCTGAAATGACATTAGAGACTCAAGTCTCTCAGAAATTTTGCGCCTATTCTTGATGATGATGATGATTGCTGCAGTAACCTTTTTTATTTGTCTCCTTCTCATTCATGCTTATGCTGTATTCAATATCTGGTAGGCAGGGTAAAATGACGAAAATATAGGCACACCTTGGAGATATTGCCCCCTTGATCCCAAAATATCACAATAAAAGAGAAAATCATGATAAAGTGAGTCAAATGAAATGTTTGGTTTCTCAGCACATGAAAGTTATGTTTATATTATGCTTTATATATATATATATATATATATATATATACACACAAATATACAAAGTCTATTCAGTATGTCATAGTATTATGTCTAAAAAAAGTACAAAGCTTAATTAAATAATACTTTGTTGCTGAAAAGTACTAACCATCATCTGAACTTTCAGGGAGTCATACTCTACCTGCTGTGGAGGGTCTTGTTTCCATGTTGATGGCTCCTGACTGATTAGGGTGGCTGTGGCAAAATCTTAACATGACAATGAAATTTTCCCCATTGAGTCATTTTTCTTTTCTTTTCTTTTTTTTAAGATTTTATTTATTTATT
Source organism: Mustela lutreola (assembly GCF_030435805.1). Lineage (NCBI taxonomy): Eukaryota > Metazoa > Chordata > Mammalia > Carnivora > Mustelidae > Mustela > Mustela lutreola. The sequence goes on along the minus strand of NC_081300.1, from coordinate 49,411,567 downwards.
TGACAGACAGAGATCACAAGTAGGCAGAGAGGTGGCAGAGAGAGAGGAGGAGGAAGGCTCCCTGCTGAGCAGAGAGCCTGATGTGGGGCTCGATCCGAGGACCCTGTAATCATGACCTGAGCCAAAGGCAGAGGCTTTAACCCACTGAGCCACCCAGGCGCCTCCAAGTGATTTTTCATGAGTGAATCCCCTCATGAGTGATTTGTCTGTGACATGTGATGCTGTTTGATAGCACTTTGCCCACAGTAGAACTTCTTTCAAAATTGGAGTCAGTCTCTTCAAACCCTGCTGCTACTTGATCCACCCAGTTTATGGTATATTCTAAATCCTTTTTTGTCATTTCAACAGTCTTCACGGAATCTTCACCAGGAGTAGATTCCTTCTCCAGGATCACTGTCTGTGCTCACCCATAAGAAACACCTTCTCACCTTGTGAATATTCTGTCCTGGGCTTGCAGCAATTCAGTCACATCTTCAGGCTCCACTCCTAATGCTGCTTCTCTTGCTGTTTCCATCATCTCTGCTGTGACTTCCTCCACTGAAGTCTTGCATACCTGAAAGTCATCTATGAGGGTTGGAATCAACTTTCCCCAAACTCCTGGTAATGGTGATATTTTGACCTCTTCCCATGAATCATCAATGTTCTTAATGGCATCTAGGATGGTGAATCCTTTCCAGGTTTTCATCTGACTTTGCCCAGATCCATCAGAGGAATCACTGTCTAGGGCAGCTATAGCCTTGAGAAATTAATTTCTTCAATATTAAGATTGAAAGTCAGTATTACTCCTTGATCCATGGGCTGCAGAATGGATGTTGAGTTAGAAGGCATGAAAACCATATTCATCTCATTGTATCTCATTGTACATCTCCATCAGAGCTCTTGGGTGACCAGGAGCATTGTCAGTGAGCAGTAATATTTTGAAAGGAATCTTCTTTTCTTAGTAGTAGGTCTAAACAGTGACCTCAAAATACCCAGTAAACCATGTTATAACCAAATATGCTGTCATCCAGGCTTTGTTATTCATTTCTAGAACACAGGCAGAGGAGTTTTAGCATAGTTCTTCAGGGCCCTGGGATTGTCAGACTGGCAGAGGAGCTTTGGCTCCAATTTAAAGTCCTCAGCTGCAGTAGTCCCTAACAAGACAGTCAGCCTGTCCTTTGAAGCTTTGAAGACAGGCATTGACTTCTCCTCTCCAACTGTGAGAGGCCAAGATGGCATCTTGTTCCAATAGAAGGTTGTTTCTTCTACATTGAAAATCTGTTGGTCAGTGTAGTCACCTTCAGCAATGACCTTAGTTAGAGCTTCTGGGTCACTTGCTGTGGCTTCTCCATCAGTACTTGCTGCTTCACCTTGCACGTGGATGTCATGGAGGCGGCTTCTTGCCTTAAACTTCATGATCTACCCTCTGCCAGCTTCAGACTTCTCTCCTGCAACTGCCTCACCTCTCTCAGCCTTCCCAGAATACCAAAGAGTCAGGGCCTTGCACTGGATTCAGCTTCGGCTTAAAGGAATGTTGTGGTTCATCTGATCTTCTATCCAGACCACTCAAACTTTCTCCATCTCAGCAATCGGGCTATTTTGCTTTCTTATCACTGGCGTGCTCACTGGGTTCATGATTTTAACTCCTTCAAGAACTTTTCCTTTGCATTCATAGCATGGCTTACTATTTAGCACAAGAGGCCTAGTTTGCAGCCTAGCATGGCTTTTTTTTTTTATTTTAAAGATTTTATTTATTTATTTGACAGGCAGAGATCACAAGTAGGCAGAGAGGCAGGCAGAGAGAGAGGAGGAAGCAGGCTCCCTGCTGAGCAGAGAACCCGATGCGGGGCTCGATCCCAGGACCCTGAGATCATGACCTGTTCCGAAGGCAGAGGCTTAACCCACTGAGCCACCCAGGCACCCCCTAGCATGGCTTTTAACATGCCTTCCTCACTAAGCTTAATTATTTCTAGCTTTTGATTTAAAGTGTGAGACATGTGCCTCTTCCTTTCACTTGAACACTTCGAGGCCATTGTAGATTAGTAATTGGCTTAATTTCAATATTGTTGAATTTGTTGAATTGTTGGGGACTTCGGAGGCCTGAGGGGAGGGAGAGAGACAGGAAATGACAGGTAGGTTAAGTGGTCAGAGCACACACAACGTTTGTCAATTAACGTGCTAACTAACGTTCTAACTAACTTTAACTAACTAACTAACTAACTAACATTAACTAACGTTCTATGTCTCATATAGGTAGTTCGTGATGCCCTAAAACAATTATGATGATAACATCAAAGATCACTGATTACAGATCGTCATAACAAATAAAGATAATGAAATAAATATATATCTACATAAAGATAATGAAAAACTTTGAAGCATTATGAGAATTACCCAAAGATAGAAAGAAAGTGAGCAAATACAATTGAAAACATGGCGCTGAGGGATGGGTTGACCAAGAGTTCCCGCAGTAGTCAGTTGCAGATTCTCCCATTGAACACTAGATGGAGCTCTGATCTTTTGTTTGAAAAAATGAACACCTGCTTTACCTCTAAACCCTGGTTTTAAAAAATTATCCTTTGCCTGGTTGAATCTTAGGGTTTAAAAAACAAGCTATCTGTCAGCCTAAAGTTTTCTTTAAACCAACTTTTTAGACTTATACAGATTCAACAATGGTTAAATGTCAAAACGAGAGCTATTCAAATTTATTTTTAAAAATCCGCTAAGCGATTTCTTGAGTTAGCTTACCGTGGCCCACCAGCTGGCATTTGCTGATTATCAGAAGGAATTTATTAATTTTTAAAAGTATGTAATTAATTTTATCTTTGAAAACATGGAACTTGGGAAAAGGGCTGAAAATTGTCTTTACATTTTTTTCTAACCTTCACAAAATATAAACTCACCTTTTGTAATAAGAATAGTAAATAATCCACGCCCCCCCCCCCCCAGAATATGACTCTGCCGTCAAAAAGAATGAAATCTTGCCATTTACAATGTTGTTGATGGAGCTATGAAGTATTATACTAAGTGGAATAAGTTACAGAAAGACAAATACAGTATGATTTCACTCACATGTGTAATTTAAGAATTAAAACAAGCATGGGGGAATGGGAGAGAGAGGCAAACCAAGAAACAGACTTTTTATAGAGAACAAACTAATCGTTACCAGAGGGGAGGTAGGGGGGATGGGTGAAATAGGTGATGGGGATTAAAGAGTGTACTTGGAGCACCAGGTGTTACATGGAAGTGTTGAAACACTAAATTGTACACCTGAAACTAATATTACACTGGATGTTAACTGGAATTTAAATAAAAGCTAAAAAAAAAAAAGAGTAAATATTTTATGATTTACTATGATTATGCACAGAAACTTCAAAGTATTCAATAACCTAAAAGTGGTCTGAAATATACCAAAACAATACTGTATCAAGGGGAAGACATTTAGAACATGCTTTAAAAAGCAAAGTATTGATAGTGATTTGATTATTTATTTTTTAATTTTTTATTTTTTATAAACATAAATTTTTATCCCCAGGGGTACAGGTCTGTGTGATTATTTTTTTAAAGTATTTTTAAATATTTCTTATACAGAGGAAGACTCACATTATATTATTTTAAAAAAGTATTTCATTTATTTCTTTTGAGAGAGAACAGAGAGAGAGGGAGAGAGCATGAGTGGGGGAGGGGCAAAGGGAGAAGGACAAGCAGACTCCCCACTGAGCAGTGAGCCTGATGTGATCCCAGGACCTTGAGATCATGACCTGACCCAAAGACAGATGCTTAACCAACTAAGCCACCTAGGCACCCCTATATTAACTTTTTTTTTTTAAAGATTATATTTATTTATTTGACAGACAGAGATCACAAGTAGGCAGAGAGGCAGGCAGAGAGAGAGGAGGAAGCAGGCTCCCCACGGAGGAGAGAGCCCGATGTGGGGCTTGATTCCAGGACCCTGGGATCAGGACCTGAGCTGAAGGCAGAGGCTTTAACCCACTGAGCCACCCAGGCATCCCCCCTATATTAACTTTTATTTCTTTCTCAAACAAATCTCCCAGTTTACCAGCTTTGTAAATGGTCTCATCTAATTATTCTAACCTAAAATTTGGTGGTCATTCTTGATTTTTTCCTTTTCTCCTCTCCTCCAAATGCAAATCATTAACAAAGCCTATTGGTTCTGCCACCAAATCTAATCTTCGTCGCCTCTGCCACCACCGTGGTCCAAGCTACTGGCTGTCACCAACAGGCAGCTCTCTTTCTGAAGCTCTCTTTGTCCAAGCACCTAAATCTACTAAAAGCCTTCAATTCTGTCGGGGAAAAGACTTATTCCATTTAAAATGTATTCTACATGAAGCCCTTAAGGAGCAACCTCAGGTAAAAACTCCTTACAAATTTGAACTAATCTAAAAAAGTTCACATACTGAAAAGAACCATGAACCGCTGTGATCCCAGGAACATCACATAACCATCCAAATCAGTACTTTAAGGGAAGAGAATTCAACATCACTGCCTTTCTATTACAGCAGATGTCACTGATAATGCTCTTCTCTTTGTTGAACTCTAAATGATCAGAACTGCCAAAATGGGGTTATTTGTATTAGTGAAAGAACACTGAGTCTTGAAAGTTTTTCTTTTGTGGCAATAATGCTTTTTGTTATACCTTGAATGGAGTTTCTTCAAATAATTGAAAATTTCATATTTTAATCAAACAGCTCAGCTTCTGTAATTCACTTTTTGAACATCTAACAAGCCTCTGCTCTGTGGTGATTGAGATAGAGACAGCAATTTTTTTTCCTTTCCTTAAAAAGGAGTAATTTCTCCCATAAAATTTACTGAGTGCAGTATAGGGTAGGCCAATCTTTTAAATTTTCCTGGAAATTTATTTTTAGCTTTATTTAGCAGATCAACCTTCAGCCTAGAACTAAATAACATTTGTATTTCATTGCCTGATAGAACAGAGAGACTGAGAATCATATTTTAAGGGATTGGAGTGACGTGTCCCTATCATCTTCAATTTTCATTTGTCTCTCAGGATCTTCTGATTCTACTTATCTTTCACCAACTTCTTTGATTCAAGTTTAGCACAGAGAAAGAATATTAAATACATATATAATTATCTGAAAATAATGTTTAAGCATCATGGTTAATGCATAGAGTTTTTTTTCCCCTCCAAATTTAAAGTGCTTTCTAATATTTGTATAAAATTAAAAAGGGGGGGAAAAAGCTTTCGTTTTTATTCCAAAAATTTTTCCCGCAGCACTGGATAAAGGAAGTAGGGAACAACTTGACCAGATTATGGTAGTCTACATTATAAATAGGAGTCCTGCCCAACCCTATGAATAAGGTATTACTATCCTGCCTTAAGGTGAGAGAACTGAAATCAGTAATGTTAAGTAACTACCTAAAGTCACAGAGCCAGTATTACAGTACATGTACTAACCCAGTTTGTTTGTTTGTTTTTAACCTATTTTCTTTTATGCCTTTTCCCCCAAATCTTGAGATCCCCCAAATCTTGAAAAACTTACAAGCTTTGGGATGCCTGGGTGGCTCAGTCGGTTAAGCATCTGCCTTTGGCTCTGAGCCCATCAGGCTCCTTGCTAAGCAAGGAGCCTGCTTCTTCCTCGGCCTGCCGCGCCCCTGCTTGTGCTCTTTCTTTCTGACAAATAAACAAATACAAATCTTAAAAGAACAAAAACAAAACCTACAGGCTTCAAGTGTTTGGGAGATTTTGACTCCTTGGCATTTTCTGTCCCTTTCAATAAACTAGTTTAAAAAGAAACATGAGGGGCACCTCGTAGCTCAGTTGGTTAAGCCTCTGCCTTCAGCTCAGGTCATGATCTCAGGGTCCTGGTATTGGGCCCCACATTGGGTTCTCTGCTAAGCAGGGAGCCTGCGTCCCCCTCTGCTCCCTGCTTGTGCTCTCTCTTGCTATGTCTCTCTCTCTCTCTTTCTCAAATAAATAAATAAAATCTTAAAGAAAATAGAGTAGCACTTCAAGATCCCAACATGACCAAATGCCAAAGGACAGATGAGAACATGTGAGATAAGGCGACCGTGTGTTGGGCCCATAGAGGCGTTGTGCAATGGATGATCAGGTCAGTTTATGATTGTAGTTATTAGCATATGGATATATAATTAGCAATAATTAATTCATTGTTGTATTTGCAGAACTTTCCTCTTAAATTCTGTTATTTTCCAGGAGGCTTGCTTTATTTATTTAAGAAATGTTGGCCATTAGATTGAAGTGTCCCTGAAAACTGAAATATTATCCATTTAAATTGTAGCCATAATTATAGACATGTATACCTTAATTTTTTATCCCTTATTTTACTCCCAGGGAAAATGTTTAAATTAAACTTAGCTTTTCTTCCTCACTACCTTCGTTGTGATATTCAGTCTCAACCAAAGCAAAACATACTTGGACACGAGGGTCCACAGATATTAAAGGGAAATTCATTTTGTCTTGATTATAAGACAACTTAAATTTAGAATTTTGACGTATGCATTCTCTAGGCAAGATCTAAAGAACTTCTAATAACTATTTGGTGTTTCTAATAATAGATAAGTAAAAAAAAAAACACTCCATCTAAATAAGAAGGGAAAAAAAATCCTTGTGAAACTTGGGCCTTTAAGATGTTAGAGGACGTTAGAGGAAAAAACATATAGGCTTAAAAATAATAGTTGGGACAATATTAAAGCTATTGAATGAGGATTTAGGTTTCTCTTCCTCCTCCTGCCAAACACAACAGTGCTATTAAGGGAAGTAACACCTATTTAAAGGATGTTAAGAAAGTAAAATTTTGTTTTGTTTCACACCCATAGTCTAACATTGGAGCTTCAGGTCTGTCCGATGACACCTTTTGCAATTACGGTGGCAGATGCTGGTCTGTATGGAGTCCCAAGAGAATTCCAGGCTCTGGGCTTAAAGTATTGGTTTCTCTTTGATATGGAAGGCTTGAGAATCCTCCTCCCCGCCCTTCCCAAAACCTTTATTTATTTCCCTGCTTCCCTTCCCAAACTCAGGTTCTGCAAAAACCTTTCATTAAACTTTCTGTTTATTCCCTTTCAAAAACCCATCTTATTTCTGCTAATTGCCTGAGGAGAGAGCGGGGCTGGAGATTCTGACAACATCTGAAGAGAATAGAAATAAAATAGTGTTTGCTTCTATAATGGTGAGTAAACACGAAAGCTAAATTCTTGTCAGTTTTTATAACTAGGTCATTATGACTTATCTCTAAATTTGTTTTCGTTTGGAATTCTCTACCATATGAATGTCTGTATTCTTGAAGCTGGTCAGTGTCTAACAAAGAGTACAGGAAACAAGAACAAAGTGCTCGGATTAATTAAGATGCTTATAAGGGCATTAACAGCCCCTTTCAAATCTGCCATAATCAAAGACGGAAGAGGATTCGTTTGGTGATATTACTTTTTCGCAAGGTATTCTTGCCTTGGTTTCCAGTGTTTACATAAGGAGAATGAAAGGAGGACTCTCCAGTCTTCAGGACGCCCACCCCCGTCTTTACTGCAGTACGTCAAAAATAAAATACAATTTGGCAGTTCAAGAAAGTTTTTTTTTTTTTTAAGATTTTATTTTTATTTATTTAAGAGAGAGCGCCCACATGGGTGGGTGGGGGAGGGGCAGGCATAGGGAGAAGCAGACTCCCCACTAAGCAAGGAGCCCCATGGGGGAACTTGGTCCTAGCACCCTGAGATCAGGGCCCCAGCACAGGGCAGAGGGCCAACCGACTGAGCCGCCCAGGCACCCCAAGAAATTTGATGCTTTTCAAGTATTTGAAAGAGATTTTTAGAATGTTCTGAATGACATGGGAGATGAAATGTGTATGGCAGGCACTAGCTATTTTTGCCTGCCCAGAATCATTTCCCCTTCTTCAGGTAATGATGTCTGGATTTTCCTATGGGAAAAGCTTCCAAGTGCCATTCTCAGTAGGTGTGGTCTCTGACTACGGGAGACCAGCTCCCTGGTTCAAGACTTGATGCTGTGACCCAGACCTAATTAATAAGAGTTGCTGTGACTGGTTCAGCGGTAAGTATGTGTGACTCTTTATAATGACAGTCAGCCTTGGCTCTCTTCCTAGAGCAATGGAGAATAATATGCATTCTTAGCTTACTAAGTTGTTCAGATATAAGTTCCAAGTTTTTAGGGGCCACCTTCACTGATACTTGGGAAGAAGCTGCCTGACCTCATTCTCTCAGAGAAAATCAGGGTCAAGAGATGGTGAGAAACCAAGTTGTGATGATGTTGTTTAAACACCCAGGTTCAAATGTACTTCTAAATCCTACTTTACCCATAGATTCTTTATTTATATTGGGCAAAGTAATCTCTTTTTTGTTTAGCTAATTTGAATTGGGGTTCTGTCACTTGCAACCAAAATAATTATAACTAATGCAGAAAGTAAAGGTAGAGGGGATCTGGAGGAGTGCATGGTAGAGTTAACCTGTTCTCCAGAAAGTGAGAGTCTGCTTGGAAAGGAGTCACAGCCAGCATATAAAAAAATAAAGCAAATAACAAAATGCCAAGTTATATGACGCAAATCCCAAAACTTTAACAAATGCAAAGGCCAACTTTCTCTGATGTATCTGGGAGAGAAGATAACAGAGAAGGTAGACTCTCAGCCTTAAAGGACAAGTAGGAATTTAAATAAGAGAAAATGTCAAGGAAGGGGATTCTAGCCAGGAAAAGCCTGAAAAGCAAAACACTGAGATGCAAAGGCGCATGTTGAAAGTAGGGTATAATAAAGAAATCCCCTAGATTGGAGTACAAGTGTAGTGGTAGAGGTCACTGAAAGCCAAACTGCAGAGGTGAATGGGACCAGGTCTTGGAGACCTTGAATGTCAAACAGAAAATTTATAGTTTTTTAGGGCAGGCATTAAAGAACCCCCACGTAAGTTTGAAGCAGTGATTACGTATTAAGGAGAGACATTTGTCCGGCAGTGTTGTGAATGAGGGGTAGTTTGCGAATATGAGAGAGACTGAGGTCAATGTTCCTAGTGATGTAGCCACTATCATAGTTAAACAATTGATTTATTATTTTATAAGACTGTGTTTCACCTCCTTGATTAAATTCATTCCTAGGTATTTTACTCTTCTGTAAATGGAACTATTTTCTAAATTTGTTTTCCCTGGTAGCTCATTACTAATGTAGAGAAATGCCATAGACCTTTAATGAATTTATTAGTTCTATAGTTTTTTTTTTTAAAGATTTTATTTACTTATTTGACAGACAGAGATCACAAGTAGGCAGAGAGACAGGCAGAGAAAGAGGAGGAAGCAGGTTCCCTGCTGAGCAGAGAGCCCGATGTGGGGCTGGATCCCAGGACCCCGAGATCATGACCTGAGCCGAAAGCAGAGGCTTTAACCCAGTGAGCCACCCAGGCGCCCCAGTTCTATAGTTTTTTTGATGGGTGTTTAGGGTTTTCTCTATATAGTATCACATCATCTACAAATAGTGACAGTTCTACTGCTTACTTTCCAATTTGAATGCCTTTTCTTTTTCTTGCATAATTACTCTAGTTAGGACTTAAAATACTATGTGGAATAAAACTGGCAAGGGTGGGCATCCTTGTCTTATTCCTGATCTTAGAAGGAGAGCTTTTAGCAGTTCATTACTGAGTATGATGTTAGCTGTGAGCTTGTCTCTTACTTATGTTAAAATAACTTTGGTTTACAAAAATGATGAGATAATGAAAAGTAAGGCATAACTGGGTTCTTTTTGAAGTCCGTACTCACTGGTATATAGCAACTACACATTTAAAAAACCAATTGAAATGAAATATAATGTTAGAAAACATGAGCACATCAGGCATTTGTACCAAGATCAGGATGTTCTAAGGCTTATTAACTGGTTGGCTTTTAAAGAGTATATAAGCTACAAATCAACATGATTTACTTGGCTTCCATTTTCCCTATATCAGCCAGTTAAAGCCTCAGTGCCCATGAAGAATTTCCAACAGAAGAAAAGCAAGAACAAATTAATAATTTTTTAAAAGTGGGTTTAACTGTTATCTCTGAACTATCTCCTATCCATATCCAATTGCCTTTCAGTTGTCACCAGTTCTGCTGAAGTTCAGATCCTTATACCTCAACCCTAGGTTGTTGAAGTGTGTTCCTCGTTTCCTTGTCTTCTTTCTCTTTCCACTCTAACTCATGTACTGCTGCCAGATAATCTTCCTAAATTACAGCTTAGATCATATCAATTCCCTGCTCCAAAAACGTAACACTTTCCCATTGCCTTCCAAAAGCTTTAATGGGGTATTCAAGGTCATCCAGAGGTCTGTCCTCAATTTCCCTCCCCTGCTTGATTTCTCAGCACATCCTGCTTGTCCCGCACACTCCGACAAGTCAAACTTTATCTTCCTTCCTGGACAAAAGCACAGCTTTTCTGCTTATCTGCTTTACTCACACAATCCCTTTACCTGGGATACCTGCCATGCTAATCTCTATCTGCTAAAATCTCTCCACTGCCTTTCAGACCTAACATAAAACCTTTATGAAACTGCCTTTAAGGCCTCTACCTTTGCCTTCCTTAGGGTTCCCATAGCTTTCTGTTTTAACCTCTTGGGGCACACTTCACATGATCTCATACACAGTAGCTGAGGATCTGTCTTCCCCCAGCTTGACAATAAGCATTTGAGGGACCAAATCTTACTCATTTTTTATCTTTGTAGCACCAGGGTAAACTTTGCTTTTTAAAAAATTTTTAGATTATTTATTTATTTATTTGACAGAGTTCCCAAGTAGGCAGAGAGGCAGGCAGAGAGAGAGAGGAGGAAGCAGGCTCCCTGCTGAGCAGAGAGCTTGATGCGGGGCTTGATCCCAGGACCCTGAGATCATGACCTGAACTGAAGGCAGAGGCCTAACCCACTGAGCCACCCAGGTGCCCCTATCCCTTTATTTTAATGAAGTACATTCTCTCATAGTTACTGGAGAAAGAATGTGTGGAAGGTAAATCTTTGAGAATTTGCTTGAGTGACAATGTCTTTATTGGATCTTCCCATTTTACTGATAGCTTTGCCAAGTCTAAAATATCACTTGGAGGGGCACCTGGGTGGCTCAGTGGGTTAAGCCTCTGCCTTCAGTTCAGGTCATGATCCCAGGGGCCTGGGATCGAGCCTTGCATCAGGCTCCCTGCTCTGCAGGAAGCCTGCTTCTCCCTCTCTCACTCCCCTTGCTTATGTTCCTCTCTCGCTGTCTTTCTCTCTCTGTCAAATAAATAATAAATAATCTTAAAAAAAATTTTTTTAAACCCTTTCTTTTCTTTTTTAAAAATATTTTATTTATTTATTTGAGAGATAGTGAATGAGAGGAAGAGAGCATCCGAAACTGACTCTGCACTAAACACTGAGCCTGATGCTTGGCTCAATCCCACAACCGTGAGATGGTGACCAGAGCCTAAACCAAGAATAGGACGCTCAACTGACAGCCACTCAGGGGGCCACCCCCTTTATTATTTTCTTAATAGGGTTTTAATAGGATGCAAAAATAAATGAATGAGTTGAATTTGTCATTTTTGCCCATAAATTGACTTTAATTGAAATGTTCTATTCTAAGTCTAAAACTATATTATTTTTGTTTTGTTTCTGTACACGACTAAATGTTGAAATTGGGATTATTTCCCAGCAGTGACCATATTTAAGTTTATACGATGGTATAAACCCTTTATCTAACTATGCCTTTTAGTTTCAGTTTAGTTAGGTATTTGGGGAGCGAACTGCAATATAGAGGGGGGGACACATATCTGGCCCTGACCCTGAGCATATCTTTCTAGATTTCCTTAACCTTTAAACTCTAGGGTGCTTCTAAGAAAATAGGTAACAAATTCAGGAATTACTTTAGCTGTTGCAAATAAGAAGCTAGCAACATCATTGCTTTAGTGAAAATCTCATGGATCAGTCAGTATAGCTATAGAGTGGGATTAGGGAATGAGAAAATATTTACTTGGCATTTCCCATCCTTATATGCTTCTTCTGGGAGGGTGAGGTTATGAACATATATTGCATTTATAAAAAGAAATTCCACCTCCTCCAGATCATTTATTCATTCACAAATATTTTTCAGAGCCATCTGTGTGCCAGGAATTTGGCAACAAAAAAGACAAAATCTCTGTTACTCTATGTTTAAACTGTCTGAAAAACCACCAGACTGTTTTTCTCAAGTGCACCATTTTACATTCCCACCAGCAGTGTTTGAAGGTTTTAATTTCTCCACAGTCTCACTAACATTTATTATTATTTATCTTTTTTATTATAGCCATGTTAGTGGATGCGAAGTAGTATCTTATTGGATTTGCATTTTACTGATGGCTAATGAAGTCAAACTTCTATTCATGTGCTGACTGGATATTTGTATCTCTTCTCTGGAGAAATTCTTGTTCAGATCATTAGCCCATTAGCGCCCCCCCCTTTCTTTTGAAGATCTAGCTATTCACTTTAGACAGAGAGAGAGAAAGAACACACACACAGGGCGGTGGGGGTCGGGGGATGGGCAGAGGGAGAAGGAGAGAGAGAGTCCCAAGCAGATTCCATCCTAAGAGCAAAGCCCAGCACAGGGCTCAGTCTTACAACCCCAAGATCATGACTCAAACCAAAGCCCAGAGTTGGACGCTTTAACTGACTGTGCCGCTCAAGTGCCCTCAGCCCATTTTACAATGGGTTATGTATCATTTTATTACTGAATTTTAAGAATTTTTTGTATATTCTAATACAAGTCTCTTATCAGATATATGATTTATACATACTTTTTCCTATTATGTAGGTTGTCATTTCACTTCCTTGATTTTGTCTTTTATTTACTTTTTTCATTATCTTTTGTTTTTGGTGTTCCAAGATTCATTGTTTATGCAGCACACCCAAATACTCCATGCAATATGTGCCCTCCTTAATACCCACCACCAGGCTTACCCAACCCCCTACTCCCTTCCCCTCCAAAACCCTGTTTGTTTCTCAGTGTTCACAGTCTCTCATGGTTTGTTTCCCCTCCAATTTCTCCCAACTCACTTCTCCTCTCCATCTCCCAATGTCTTCAGTGTTATTCCTCATGCTCCACAAGTAAGTGAAACCATATGATAATTGACTCTCTCTGCTTGATTTATTTTACTCAACATAATCTCTTCCAGTCCTGTCCATGTTGCTACAAAAGTTAGGTATTCATCCTTTCTGATGGAGGCATAATTCTCCATTGTATATACGGACCATATCTTCTTTATTAATTCTTCTGTTGAAGGGCATCTTGGTTCTTTCCACAGTTTGGTGACTGCGGCAGTTGTTGCTATGAACATTGGGGTACAGATGGCCTTTCTTTTCACTACATCTGTATCTTAGGGGTAAATACCCAGTAGTGCAATTACAGGGTCATAGGGTAGCTCTATTTTTAATTTCTTAAGGAATCTCCACACTGTTTTCCAAAGTAGCTGCACAACTTGGATTCCCACCAACAGTGTAAGAGGGTTCCCCTTTCTCTACATCCTCTCCAACACTTATTGTTTCCTGTCTTGTTGATTTTGTCCATTCTAACTGATGTAAGGTGGTATCTCAATGCTGTTTTGATTTGAATCTCCCTGATGGCTAATGATGATGAGCATTTTTTCATGTGTCTGCTAGCTATTTGTATGTCTTCTTTGGAGAAGTGTCTGTTCATGTCTTGTGCCCATTTTTTGACATGATTATCTCTTTTGTATGTGTTGAGTTTGAGAAGTTCTTTATAGATCTTGGGTATCAGCCCTTTGTCTATAGTGTCATTTGAGAATATCTTCTCCCATTCCCTGGGTTGCCTCTTTGCTTGACTGTTTCCTTTGCTGTGCAGAAGCTTTTGATCTTGATAAAGTCCTAAAAGTTCATTTTCACTTTTGTTATCTTTGCCTTTGGAGATGTGTCTTGAAAGAAGTTGCTGATGTTGAAGTGATTTTGCCTTTTAAAACATGAAAGTTTTTAATTTTGATGAATTTCAATATATCTGTTTCTTTTGTTACTTATGTTTTTGTTGTAATTCACTCCTACTCTATTTTTATTTTATTTTTTTGAAGATTTTATTTATTTATTTGAGAGAGGGAGAGAGCGAGTAAGATGGCATGAGCAGGTGGGAGGGGCAGAGGGAGAAGTCGATTCCCCACTGAGCAAGGAGACCACATGGGGCTCTATCCTAGGACCCTGTGATTATGACCTGAACTGAAGAAAGATATTAACTGACTAAGCCACCCAGGTACCCCTTCCACCCCCATTTTAAAGACAGGAACACTGAGGTTCAATTTGCCTAATGTCATAGAATGAGTAAGTAGAAGAGCTGGAATTCAAACCCAAAAGTTTAGTTTCAATTTCATGCACCTAACTGCTTCATTATGTTGCTTTCTGGGGGTCTGATTTTTCTCAATTTATATTGTTATTTTAGAGATAATCACTTTAACTAGAATTTTAAAGTTCTATTTGTATCTTGTAGAGAGCTACCAAATGGAAGGCAACATGGATGTAATTAACAAGGCATTCTTGCTTTATGTTTATCTTTTCAAATTGTTTTTACCATAAGAGGAATTCAATTCTCATCATAGTCTGTAATAAGGGTAAAATTAAATGTCACCACTACTGAATATTTCAACTTGCTATAATTTATAAATTATTGCATAATACAGATAGGTAAACAAGACCTAGCTCTACTTATTTGTCCAGTCTTATCTCTCTCTACCCTCTAACCACATTAATTGTTTCTCCATTACTAGACTACTTGGTTCCTATTACCCTTATTTCTAACTCCTACATACCTCAGATCTCACTTTAAATTATCAGTTTTTCAAGAAGTTTGTCACTGCTTCTCTAATCTAAATTAACTTCCTGATAAATGCTTTCATAGCTCTCTATATTCTTTCTTTGATGACATATACTATAATTGTAATCATGTTGTTCTTTATATGTCTGTCTTCACCAACACATTTAAACTAGGTAGCCATCCTGATTACTTATGCACCATCTTATTTCCAACACCCAAAAAGAGCCTAGCATCTAGTGATCACTTTGTTTTATTTTTTTAATAAACTATATGCATCTTATTGATAACTTTAGAAATAATAAACCAAATTATTGGCCTGATTCTGCTAATGGAGAAATGGAAAATTGAACAAACTTATTTATAGACCACTAAAATAATAGAATATTATTAAATTTTAATTTTTTTTTAAAAAAGGTAATTTTTAGAAAAAGTAATAGCTTAGTGATTGAAAGTGTGCTTGTTTATTCATATTCTGGACAGCCTATCTTCTTTGCCTCCAGTTCTGTCCCTCCTGCAATGTTCACCTCTGTCCCATTTTCTTCATGAAGTCTTCTTTTATGTTGGAAATTCCCAGTGACTCTTACCCTTTCACCGAATTTTGGTGGCAATTAAAGTCCAAGGCCTCCAGGTCAGCTCTGGATCATATATATCACTTTGTATTGTTCACAGTTGTTTCCAATGTTAGTCTTATCTTACCTTATTAAATTGTAAATCCCTCAAGGGGAGGAACCGTATCTTTACACATCTTCTATAACCTTCAGAGTGCCTACAGCAGTGCTGAAAACATGGTACCTACACAATCCACATGCATCCATTTGTTTGTGGCAGAAACAACGAATTAATCTGACGGTGTTGGTCCGTATCAATCAAAGATGTATGTCTAACAAAAATTGGAATTCCTAGGAGGAGTGGAAAATCCCACTTTATGGGTACTGGGTCTGTTTAAACATTTTTAGTACAGGGCTTGTCCTCTAACCAAAACTGGCCTGGATTGTCAGCGATAGGGAGGGATAGAAGCTTCATTTCTTCCTTTTCAGCATCTCTCAGGTCTTGCCATCGAACAGGCGAAAACATAATTTAAACTATCCATACTCTGGGATCAGCTTTTCTTTGAGAAAGATAATTTTTTTTTAAAGATTTTATTTATTTATTTGACAGACAGAGATCTGAAGTAGGCAGAGAGGCAGGCAGAGAGAGAGAAATAAGGAAGCAGGGAGGCGGATGCAGCTCTAGATCCCAGGACCCTCCCAGGACCCGAGCCAAAGGCAGAGGCTTTAACCCACTGAGCCACCCAGACACCCTGAGAAAGACAATTTAACTTGAGTGTTCAAAAGCAGCTGCTTTGTATTTTGGGGGCATGTACTTAATTAATCTGAGGCCAAACTATTAGAATAAAACCAGGATTCCACTTTATTACTGAGTAAGTCCATCTGATCTCCGAACAGATTGGGAGCATGACATGTACTTGTCTTGCTGCTTTGATGAGCTTCTTAATGATCCACTGGAATGCTGACAGGTTCAAGCAATATCCCTTGGGCAAAGGCAGCCCAGCTTACTGTGGACCCCTAGCCACGACTGCCAAAGGTTATTGCTAGCCATACAAGCTGAGAGAGGAATTCTGCACTAAAGGTAGAAGATGGAAGGTGGGGCTGCTTTCCTAATCTCCCCCGTTGTATTCAACTGGTCATTTGGGAGGCATTCAAAAATATTTCTTGAGATTCTAGGATGTGTCCAAAGTGACTGGTAAGAAAAGTAAGAATCGGTTTTAACAGTCTAGGAGCTTGCAATCTGTTTAGGGAGATAAGATATACACACAGGGCATGTAGGTAACAATGGAAGACAGAGTTTGATTACATATTGATTGGAGAAGGGCATCATCACTGTGAAGGGGGGTTTGTCAGGCAAGACTCTAGGGTAGTGGGGACCCTGCTGAACCTTGAAAGAGCTGTTTCCAGTGATATTTCAGAGTCTAGTGCACTAACCACTACACAATCAAACATGAGATTTTCATAGCTTGGTGATTAACAGGTAACTTACTTTCCCCAATAATTTAATTTACATCAGATGCCTAGTTACTTGATTTACATAAACAGGTTTAAGTCAGGTAAGACTGAGTGTGTAGTATTTTTCACTATGAGTCTAGCTGCAGAAATGAAGGTAAGGCTAGATTGTTTTTGCCTATGATCACTGAGAGTTCAAAAGCAAAGTTGAAATAATTGAAAGTTGATTTAAAAAAACAACAGATAGCTTACCTACCTGTAAGTGTCTCTAAGTAAATAAAGAACTGTTTCTGTAAGCAAATCACTTTATCTCTGGGCTCTCCCTTTCTATAAAAATGAGGACATTGTTCTGGAGCAGTGTTTTAAAGAGGTTCAACAAAATGTTAATAAATATTATACAAACAAACAAATGAGGCTCCATGATCATTTAAATTTCAGAAATATTATGTTAAACAAAGTTATACTGATTCTTACCATAGAATTTCTTACAGCCTTTATTATGACTATTTGAATTTGAGTTTTCAAGATAAGGATAGAGCACATGCCATTTCCCAAACTTATTTTGCCATTGAATAGCTCTTTTATGAAACATCATATAAGACTGTATTCTGAAAACTAAATTCAGGAAATAACAATGCCTTTTATGGTTTAAAAATGCTGTAATTCCACATGTGTACATTAAATGTATATTTTGATCTATAAAAAACTCAAGTATTTTACTAGTACTAATTTCACTTTGAATTGATAAGAATTATATGATTTTCATGCATTGCAAACTTAAAAAACATGTTCAGTTTTTTCCTCAGGTAACCCAAACCAAATTGCCATTATGGGTAAATCTGTATTATACTAAAACACTGAAATGGTGCCAGGTACATAATTGAAGATCAATACTTGTTTTGGGTATCAATTTTAGAATCTCTTGATTCTCTACTGCTTTCTCTAAGGATAGACACTTATAGACTAGTTTTTGTGCTTAAGTTTTTCCATTAAATGGGCTCTGTTTGATATATGTTGAGAATTACCTGATTAAAATAATAGTTAAGTCTAAGAAAAGTTATCTTTTTATTACATAAGACCTGGAGCTTTATTTATGATTTTGTAATTTGATAACTACTGGAAAGATTTTTTTTAAGAAACTAAAAATAAAAAAAAAGGTTGCCAAGTTACCTTTGTTTGTTTGTTTCAATTTACATGAGAAAAAACTTTACCCTGCATTGAGGTGTCACAGCCTCTGAGGTTTTGTAAGACTCCTGCTGATTGACCCTACCCTTGACCTTAGCTCCAAAGCCCTGCTCCCTTCTGACATGCTAGTGTAGAGAATTTATTTATTTTAACACTAGGGAGCCAGAATTCCAGAAATATTCTTACAAAAAGCCCCAAGATGTATATACCAAATCTTCAACTCCACATGACTGAGAGGCTTCCACTAACTATCCTGGGCTCCATGGATATGGGTCAGTTTTGAGAAGTAGAATCTAGAAGGGTGTGAAAGAGCTCCAGTAGAAAATGGCCTTTTGATCATGAAGGAAAAATGAAAATAAGCATATTTTAATAGCAGAGACCTTGCAGTAAAAGGAGTCAGGGCTGCAGTCTCATAAGTAATTTAGGTAATATTTGCCAAAGCACGAAAGCAGTTTCAGGAACAATTCTCTGTTTGATCTGCCTGCCTCTACCTGTTGATTCACATTCTCTCCCACAAATCCTGCTAATTTTACCATAGGATTATAAAGTGCAACTTAGTATGCATTTTTTACTTAAAAAAAAATCTTTTAAAAATTTGATTGGATAATGCTCATTAAACATTTGTAAAATGTACAAAAAGTACAAAAAAAAAGTAAAATTATCTAGATGATGTTATCCAAATACTGATACTATTAATAATTTAATAAATTGGGGAGCTGAGGTGGCTCAGCCAGTTAGGCCTCCAACTCTTGGTTTCAGCTCACATCCTGATCTTGGGGTTGTGAGATGGAGCGCCCATGTTGGGTTCCTTGCTCAGCAGGGAGTCTGCTTAAGATTCTCTCTCCCCTGCCCCTCCCCACTGCATGCTCTCATGCTCCTGCTCTCTCTCTAAAGTAAAAAAATAAAAAATAAAAATTTAGTAAATTTCTGTTAGCTTTTTTTTGTAAGGGGAGTCTCTTTTTATTCATTTGTAAATATTATTTTATTATTTTTTTTAAAGATTTATTTTTATTTATTTATTTGACACAGAGAGAGAGAGAGAGAAAAAAAGCACAAGGAGGGGCAACAGAGAGGAAGTGAGAAGCAGACTTCTTGCTGAGCAGGGAGCCCGATGTGGGACTCAATCCCAGGATCCTGGGATCATGACCTGAGCCGAAGGCAGACACTTAACCATCTGAGCCACGCAGACGCCCCTCTAATTATTATTATTATTATTTATTTATTTATTTGACAGCCAGAGATCACAAGTAGGCAGAGAGAGTCCGGGGAGAAGCAGGGAGAGTCGGGGGAGAAGCAGGCTCCCTGCTGAGCAGAAAGCCTGATGTGGGGCTTGATCCAAGGACCCTGAGATCATGACCTAGCTGAAGGCAGAGGCTTAACCCACTGAGCCACCCAGGTGCCCCTGTAATTATTTTTTTAAAGGTAGATTATTTATTGAGATCGAGAAAGAGAGAGCATGAGTGGGGGTAGGGGAAAAGGGAGAGGGAGAAGCAGGCTCCCCACCAAGTGGGGAGCCTGATGAGGGGCTTGATCCCAGGACCCTGAGATTAATCCCAGTTTTGACTCCTTGCTCAGTGGGAATCCTGCTTCTCCCTTTGCCTGCTGCTCCCCCTGCTTGCACCCTCTCTCTGACAAATGAATACATAAAATCTTTAAAAAAAAAAACAAAAACGACAAAAATCTTTACCCTTGTGTAGCACACAGTCTAGGAGAGAAAACAGATAATATACAAATAAATGAATAATAAAATATAAGTAGTAATAAGTACCTTGAAAAAAAATAAAACAATGTAAAGGAATAAAGTAGTGTAAAGCAGTGACAAGGGTGTTATTTTACATAGTCTCTCTGAGAAGGTACTGTTTAAGCAGAGAACTGAAAAAGACTAAGAGTTAAAGTGTGTTATAGGGCACTTGGATGGCTCAGTCAGTTAAGCATCTACCTTTGGCTCAGATTATGATCTCAGGGTCCTGGGATTGAGCCCTACATTGGGCTCTCTGCTCCATGGGGAGTCCACTTCTCTCTCTCACTCTTCCTTTGTGCTCTCCCCCCACCTCTCCAATACATAAATAAAATCTTAAAAAAAAAATAAGTAAAGTATGTTACTTTCTGAATAAACAGATTTCAAGGCAGAAATAACTGAACTGGCAAAGACCCTTAGGCTGGAGGGGCTTGAAGGAACACTAGGAAGAGTAATGAAAGTGAGTGCAGCTTGTGGAGCGAGAACATGGCAGGAAATCAGGTTGGAAAGATAGTCTGGGCTCAGGTAGGATCATTTAGGCCTTGGTAAGGAGATTGACTTTTATTCTCAGTAACACGGGTATGCCTGTACAGACAGGGGGCAGGGGGTATGGGTAGGGCAAGTGGATAGAAACTAGGAGTCCATTGCAAACATCCAGGAGTTTCAGACCAAGATGGTAACAGGATAGGGAAGTGAGAAGTGGTCATATTGGGGATATTATTAAGGCAGGATCAAGGATCCTATTAATGCAAGGATCAAGGATGACTCCAGATTTTGACATGGAGTGATAGGAGTGCTTTAAGTTCATAGGAAAATGAGCAAAGTGTTATGACAGCACATAGGACAAGTAATTACTTACAACTGGGATTATCAAAGAAAATTGGTGAGCATTGAAGGGTGAAAAACCTTCAATTCAACAGACACCTCTGGTGCAAAATTTAGAGAGGCCCTCACTCTCAGGGTGGTAGAAATGCAGGGCTGGCACCTGGGAGGGAGTGTTTTCCTTATCTTTTGCACCCTCGGGGGCCTTGTTTGTCTCACCCTAGTCCCAGCTCTGGTACTCAAAGAAGAGGTAAGTGTTCGTTCAGGCTGGAGAAATGGCAGAAGCAAAGACAGGAAATATAAGAGGCTGGTGAAAAGATTGCTGCAATTCTCTGGACAAGAGAAGTCAGAAGTGTTGGAATTCCAGAGAAGCTTCTAGGCTCTTAGGCCCCAGCAGCTTCCTATTACCCCTCCCACCCCCCACCCCCGCTTTTTTGGCAGGCCCTAAGGGTAGCCTACTTGTCTTTTCTTTTTTATGTTGCTATTGCCTCTGCATCCTTTTGTCATTTTCTTTCACAAGACTGGCTGTAGAGATAAGTATGCCTTCCATAAATTCCTTCTTCCTCAGATATCCAGAGGCAAACAACCTGGTCCTTATGGGTTTTTTGGAATTTATCATTAATCACTAAGGAATCTTAATAAACATAGAGAAGCTTCAAAGTTAAGAAATTCCTAATATCCGGGGCTCCGGGGCAGCTCAGTCAGTTGAGCATCTGCCTTCGGCTCCAGTCATGATGATCCGGGGGTCCTGCGACGGAGCTCGCACTGGTCTCCCTGTTTAGTGGGAAGCCTGCTTCTCCCTCTACCACTGCCTGTCCCTCCCCTTCCTTGTGCTCATTCTCTCTCTCTGTCAAATAAATAAAATCTTTAAAAAAGAGAAATTCTTAATATTCAACATATATAAAGTGTTCATACAACTTCATAGCAAACAAAAACAAAAACAAAACCCAAACAATTTGATTAAAAAGTGGGTAGAAGGTCTGAACGGACTTTTTTCCAAAGAAGACATGCAGATGGCCAACAGGTACATAAAAAAATGGTCAACATCACTAATTATCAGGAAAGTGCAAATCAAAACCACAATAAGATATCACCTCACACCTGTCAGAATGGCTGTTATCAAAAAGACAAGAGATAACAAATGCTGGCGTAGATGTAGAGAAAAGGGAGCCCTCTCACACTATTGGTGGGAATTTAAGTTGGTGTGGCCACCATGGAGAACAGTATGGAGGTTCTTCAAAAAATTAAAAACAGGAATACCATATTATCTAGTGATTCCACTTCTGGAAATTGGTCTAATTTGTTTAAAAAATGAAAACACTAACTCAAAAAGATATATGCACGTTCATGTTTTTTTTGTATCATTATTTACAATAGCCAAGGTATGGAAACAATTCAAGTGTCCACTGACAGATGAATGGATAAAGAAAAGGTGGTGTATATAAACCATGGAATATTATTTAGTTATAAGAAGTATGAAATCTTGCCATTTGTGATAGATGAATGGATCATGCTAAGTAAGTAAGTCAGACATAGAAACACAAATACTGTATGGCCTCACTTATATGTGGAGTTTAACCTCTACCCCTCACCCCCAAGAAAACAAGCTCTAGATGCAGAGAACAAATTGGTGGTTGCCAGACAGAGGTGGGGTCGGGGGCAAGGACAAAATAGGTGAAAGGAATCAAAAGCTACAATTTTCCAGTTATAAAATAAGTAAGTCATGAGGATGTAATGTACAGCATAGCAACTAGAGTTAATAATAATGTATTTCATATTTGAAAGTTGCTGGGATGCCTGGGTGGCTTACTCAGTTAAGTATCTCCCTTTGGCTCAGATCATAATCCCAGGGTCGTGGGATCAAGTACCGACTTGAGCTTTTTCCTCAGTGGAGAGCTGCTTCTCCCTCTGCCTGCCCCTCCCTCTGCTTGTTCCTTCTCTTTCTCTCTCTCTTTCATTCTCTCTCTTTGACAAATAAGTAAATAAATAAATAAAAAGAGGTTTATTTTTTAAAATTTTGATAAGAGACTAGATTTTGAAAGTTCTCATCATAAGAAAAAAAATCTAATAATACGGAGTGACATGTTAACTAGACTTCTTGTGGTGATCATTTTGCAGTATATACAAATATTGAGTCATTATGTTGTACATCTGAAACAAGTGTAAGGTATATCAATTATACCTCAATTAACCTCAATTTAAAAAGTTGTACTGGTAAAAGAAAAAGAGAATATTCTTAAAGTTTGTAACAGTCTTAGTTATGACTCCATGCCTAAGATGGTCATGAAACATCTGGCAAAATCTCCGTATTAACTTGCTCAGGCTGCCATACGAAAGTACCACAAATTGGGTGGTGTAAACAACAGAAATTTACTGTCTTACCCTTCTGCTAGAAATCCAAGATCAAAGTGTCAGCAAGGCTGATTCCTTCTAAAAGTTGTTAAGAAAAGTCTGTTCCATGCCTTTCTCCCAGCTTCTGGTGGATGACTGGCAATTTTGATGTTTTATTTGGTTTGTAGATGTATTACCCAATCTCTGTCTTTATCTTCATACAGTATTCTTCCTGTGTGCCTGTCTGGGTCCAAATTTGTCTTTTTTATAAGGACTTCAGTCATTGAATTAGAAGCCTACCCTACTCCAGTCCGAGCTCATTCTAACTTAACTAATTACATCTGCAATGATCCTATTTCAAAATAAGGTCACATTCTGAGGTACTGGGAGTTAGGACTTCAACTTGTGAATTTTGGGAGGGCATAACTGAACCCATAACAACTTTCCTCGGCAATTTTTTAATCCCTGAAGATAGAGCATCAAATTGCCTCTTCTTTAACATACAAACCTTAAGATCCTATCAGGCTAGTTTTACACCCTTTCTTAAGGACAAAGAGAAGGCGTTGAATCGTGCTTGGAGGGAGAGTAGACTCTGGAGGCACTGCCAGGTTCATGTATCTTGACTATGCCACATACTAATGGTAGCATCAGGAAAAACAAAATCGTTTAACTTGTGTCTTAATTTTCTTTCATGTAAAATGAGAGGATAATAATACTACTTATCACATAAGGTTATAAGAATGAAACTAGTTAAGGGCGCCTGGGTGGCTCAGTGGGTTAAGCCGCTGCCTCCGGCTCAGGTCATGATCTCAGAGTCCTGGGATCGAGTCCCGCATCAGGCTCTCTGCTCAGCGGAGAGCCTGCTTCCCTCTCTCTCTCTCTCTGGCTGCCTCTCCATCTACTTGTGATTTCTCTCTGTCAAATTAATAAATAAAATCTTTAAAAAAAAAAAAAAAGAATGAAACTAGTTAAAACATATAAAGAGCTTAAGACTGCCTGGAATATCATGAGCACTATATAAAATTGCAATAAAAATGGGAGAGGGGAGGGCACCTGGGTAGCTCAGTGGGTTAAGCCTCTGCCTTCAGCTTGGGTCATGATATCAGGGTCCTGGGATCAAGCCCCACATCAGGCTCCCTGATCGGTGGGGAGCCTGCTTCCCCCTCTCTCTGCCTGCCTCTGCCTACTTGTGATCTCTGTCTGTCAAATAAATAAAATCTTAAAAAAAAAAATGGGGGGGGTGTGATCAGAGTACTAATTTTTTAAAGATTTTATTTATTTGAGGGAGAGAGAGTGAGCAAGTGAGAGAGAAAGAGAGAGAGAGCACGAGCAGGGAAAGAGGGAGAAGCAGGCTCCATGCGGAAGAGGGAGCCCAACATGGCCCTCAATCCCAGGACTCTGGGATCATGACCTGAGCTGAAGGCAGACATCTAACCCACTGAGCCACCACAGTGCCCCCAGAGTTCTGTTTTAAAAAATCCTATCAGGGTAGAATATTAGGGTTCCAATTTCTCTATATCCTTTCCAACACTTGTTTTTTCCTGTGTTTTTTACAGTAACCATCCTAAATGTGTGTGAGGTGATTTCTCATTGAGGTACTGATTTGCTTTTCTCTGATTTCTAGTGATGTTGAGGTGCTCGTTGCCCATTTATTTATCTACTGTGAGAAATGTCTATTCAAGTTCTTTGTCTGCTTTTTAAATTGGGTTTAGGTTTTTGTTTTTGTTGAGTTACAGGAGTTCTTTATATATTCTGTATATTAACCCCTTATCAGTTATATGATTTGCAGATATTTTCTCTCATCCCAGAGGCTGGCTTTTCACTTTGCTGTTTGTGTCCTTTGATGCACAGAAGTTTTAAATTTTGATGTATTTCACTGTATCTATTTTTACTTCTGTTGTCTATGCTTTTGGTCATACCCAATTTATTGCCAAATCAAATATCATGAACTCCTGGGTTTTTAATAAGTGTATCCTTGTTGTTCATAATGTCTAGCTAATCTACAATAGCAAATTAAATTTATCTTTAGTCAGAAAGATTTTTAAAACATCAAGTAGATTTATGTTAGTTATCTTTTTATAATTTTTAGTTTTCTAAGTTAGGGTCAAAAATTATGGCTCAAGACTAAGATTTCCATTCTTCAGAACCTGTTAAGATGTTCATTGTGGCTTAGAACATTTTAGTATTTTAAGTATTTTGGGACTTTAGAGAAGAATGCGTATGCTATGGTTTTAGAGTTCAAAGTTATCTGTATATATCACATCTGTGTTTTGTTGTGTTACCAGATCCTCTTCTTTCTATTTATTTTTGGTCCATGAGATCTGTCAAATTCTTAGAGAAAGGGATTTAAATGTTTAAAATAAATTCTTTTATTCCCATTTTTTTTTTTTAGATATTTTGATATTACATATTTGTACTTTGGAATTAGCAGATTGAGGTTTGAATTCCATACCCATCTACACTGTGTGACATTGAGGATACCTAATCTCTCTAAAGCCTATAATCAGCATCTGCAAAATATAAGTGTTAATTATAGTCACTCCATAGCTTGTAAGAATTCCTTGAGAAAATCCTTAGTTAAGTGAGTGTTTAATAAATATTCACCATTCTTCTTATTGTTCCTTTTATCAAAGTAAACTAGTCTTATTTTCCTACTTGGTGCTTACTTTTTAATCATGCATTTCACTTTGATTTTATTTTGCTTTTGTTTCTTTTTGTCGGCATTTTCTTGTAACTTTACTTGCCATCCACTTATTTTCAATTTTTCTGTGTTGTTTTATTTCCAGTATTAGGATTAGGATTAGGAGAATAGAATTAAAGAATAGAGAATAGGAGAATAGAATTAATAAAATTAAATAGAATTAAATTTTCTCTTGAATGTTCACTCTGATTTTTTTTGTCTTTCTATGGGAAGATTTAGCTTGTGTGATTTATTGTTATTAATGCTAGGAATATATTCAGACATCTTATTTTCTGTTTATTATGCTTTATCGTTTTTTCCTCTTTTCCTGACTTTTGTCATTTTGGTTAAGTTTCCTTTGTATGTTTTCCCTCCTCAAATAATTTGAAAGTTTCACAACCAAATATGGCCATTATCATTAAAATTTTAAAAATCGAACCAATATGTGCTTATGAATATAAAGAAAAAAGGGTACATATTCTTGCCTTATTCTCCTCCCCAAACACATTGAGACAGTTAGAATTTTCCGTCCAGGGATCCATACCTCCCACATTTGTTCAAATAAACTGGAACTTTAAATCTAGACTATTTTTAATATTTAAATTTTTGCTTTCCTATGCTATGAACCCTGTGTTAATATGTACATTAGATTTTATGAAAACTATCAGTAATTATTTATTTATAAAATTAAATGAAATAAAATAATTTTTATACTTTACTGGGTTTTTACTCTCCCGTGTTTTTTCATTGCAGGCAACGTCAAATGCATTGCAAAGAAACTTAATAGCAAGTAGAATTTTTGTTCCTTTTTTTTTTTTTTTAAAGATTTTATTTATTTTTTTGACAGACACAGATCACAAGTAGTCAGGGAGGCAAGTATAGAGAGAGGAGGAAGCTGACTCCTTGCTGAGCAGAGAGTCCCACATGGGGCTCGATCCCAGGATCCTGGGATCATGACCTGAGCTGAAGGCTTTTACCCACTGAACCACCCAGGCATCCCAGAATTTTTGTTCTTTTAACAAAACTCTGAGGCAAGTTTGAAACACAGCTTGATAAAGGTTTTAACTCTAGTTTTGATTTTCTCAAATCTGCCATCTTCCTCATGTTATCTTCCTTTGTGGTATTGGGGTGGTTATAGCAATTTAGGCTTTGCAAAAGCACATCACACAGTGAGAATGGTAGAATTATTTTCCTAAACCTTTAAATGAAGCATCACCCTTTACTTTAATTGGAGTAGTCCAAAACAAACTTTGTGACAAGAAAATGCCATATGTATTCATTGGTTTAGACCTATATTATTGTCCATTCTTGATCCAATCACAAGATTAAGGCAAAGGAAATTATAGTGTGCACCAAAGTGGGAAAGTATGGTGTGGGAGGCAACTAACTATACTACAGCTTTGTCTGGAATTCCAACTGATACAGTTTTCCTTCATAGTCCTTCCTTCACAGTCCTATAAATATTTTTCTTATAATGTTGCAGATTAGATGTCAGAAGACGATCTAATTATTATTATTTTTTTAAAGATTTTATTTATTTATTTGACAGACAGAGATCACAAGTAGGCAGAGAGGCAGGCAGAGAGAGAGGGGGAAGGAGGCTCCCTGCAGAGCAGAGAGCCCAATGCGGGGCTCGATCTCAGGACCCTGGGATCATGACCTGAGCCAAAGGCAGAGGCTTTAACCCACTGAGCCATCCAGGTTCCCCCACATAATTTTATTTTTTAACCCTAAAGCAGAAATTTCACAAGGATATGTGTAAGTGTATCAAATAATCTTGCCCTTTCAAGCTGAATACAGAAATTTATAAATTTATATTTATCTCCGGATAATTTTCTTCTAGTATCTGTTTAAATACTGCCTCCCCATTTTAACTCACATATAATAAAACTTAACCTTTTTAAAAAAGATTTTATTTATTTATTTATTTATTTATTTATTTGTCAGAGAGAGAGAAAGCGCAGGCACAAGTAGGGGGAGTGGCAGGCAGAGGGAGCAGCAGACTCCCCACTGAGCAGGGAGCTTGAAGCGGGACTCAATCCCAGGACCCTGGGATCATGACCTGACCCGAAAGCAGACACTTAACCATCTGAGTCACCCAGGTGTTCCAAAATTTACCCTTTTAAAATGTACAATCCGTTGGTTTTGAGTATGTATATTCAGAGTTGTGCAACCATCACCACAATCAGTTTTAAAACATTTTCATCACCCCAAAAAGAAACACAGACCCATTAGCACTTATTCTCCATTTCTCCCCAAACCTCCTAGCCTCAGGTAGCCCCTAACTTACCCCCTATCTCTGTGGATTTTCCTACTCTAGACATTTTGTATAATTGGAATCATAGAATATGTGGCCATTTTTTTTAATGTTATTTATTATTTATGTTTGACCTTTTCCACTTAGGATAATCTTCTCAAGTTTCATCTATTTTGGAGCATGCATCACTACTTCCTCTTTTAAAAACAATGACTGAACAATAGTCCATCGTACAGATGTACCATCTTGTTTATCCTTTTATGGGTTGGTGCACATCTTTGGCTACTATGGATAATGCTGTTATAAACATTTGTGTAAAAAGTTTTTGTGTGAATATTTTAAATTCTCTTGGGTGTATATCTAGGAGTGGGATTGCTGGGTCACATTATAATTCTACTTAATTTTTTGAGGAACTGGTGAATCATTTCCCACAGTGGCTCTGTCATTTTACATTCCTACAAGCAAAGTATAAGGGTTCCAATTTCTCCATATCTTTGCTCACATTTGTTATTGTATTTTTAAAAACAAATTTTAAAACTTCTTTCTTATTATGGTGAACTATATATAACATAAAATTTATAATTTTAACCATTTTTAAGGATATAGTTTTGTATAGTCCTGTGACATTAAATACCTTCACATTTTTGGGCATCCATCCCCATCATCCATCTGCAGGACTTTCTTCATGTCTTACTCTAACCTTAACTGTACCCATTACACAATACCTCCACATCACTTCCCCCACCTTGGCGCCAGCCCAACCACCACTCTACTTTCTGTCCCTATGAATTTGGCTCCTCTAGGTACCTCAGAGAAGTCGAATCATATTCTATTTGTCCTTTGTGACTGGTTTATTTTGCTTAGCATGATGTCTTCAATATTCATCCATGCTGTTGTATGTCAGAATTTCCTTTCTTTTTAAAGATGAATAGCATTCCATTGTTATTTTCTGTTTTGTTCTGTTTTGCTAATGGCTGTTCTAATGGGTATAAAGTGATATTTCATTGTGGTTTTGATTTATCTTTCCCTAGTGGCTAATTATGTTGAGTGTCTTTTTGTATGCTTATTAGCCATTTGACAATCTTCTCTGGAGAAATGTCTGTTCAAATCTTTTTGATTTCATTTTTCATTTGGATTAGTTGTCTTTTTATTGTTCAGTTGTAAGAGTTCTTAATATATTTTGGATAATAGATTTTTATCATACCTATAATTTACAAATATTTTCTCCCACATTGTGGGTTATTTTTTCACTTTCTTAATACTAGCCTTGGGGTACAAAAGGCTTTTTAAGAAAATCATTTATTTATTTGAGAGAGTATGCATTTGTGGGGGGGTGCAGAGGGAGAGGGAAAGGGAGAAGCAGACTCCCTGCTGAGCTCAGAGCCCAATTTGGTCCTCTATCCCAGGACCTAGAGATCATAACCTGAACCCAAATCAGACCCTCAACCGACTGAGCCACCTAGGTGCCCCTGATACACAAAAGCATTTGATTTTATGAACCAATTTATCTGATTTTGCCTTGTTGCTTGTGCTTTTGGTGTCATGTTAGGAAACCGTTGCCTAATGCAAAGTCAAAGAACTCTGTAAATAGAGTTTTAGACTTTCAGCTTTTACATTATATTTAAGATCCATTTTGAATAGATTTTTATATCTTTTGGAAGGCAGATTATTTTGATACCCTTGTTGAAAGTCAATTAACCATAGATTCATGGGTTCATTTCTGGACTCTCAATTCTATTCCATTGATTTATATGTCTATCTTTATGTCAGTTCCACTGTCTTTTTTTTTTTTTTCTTAAATTTTATTTATTTATTTGTTAGTGTGAGAGAGAGAGAGAGAGCACAGTCAAGCAGAGTGGCAGGCAGAGGCAGAGGGAGAAGCAGGCTCCCCGTGGAGCAAGGAGCCTGATGCGGGACTCGATTCCAGGACACTGGGATCATGACCTGAGCTGAAGACAGATTCTCAACTGACTGAGCCACCCAGGCATCCCAGTTCCACTCTGTTTTATTGTAACTTTGTATTGAGGTTTAAAATTGGGAAGTTCATTCTTCTGACCTTCTTAATTTTTATTTTTTTATTTTCTTTTTTCAAAGACTTTATTTATTTGAGGGAGAGAGTGTGCACATGAGCATCAGGGAGAGGCAGAGGAAGAAGCAGGCTCCCTGCTGAGTAGGGAGCACGACGTGGGGCTCCATCCCAGGACCCTGGGATCATGACCTGAGCCGACGGCAGGTGCTTAACTGACTGAGCCACCCAGATGCCCCTGACCTTCTTAATTAAAAAAAAAAAAATTGTTGGGGCGCCTGGGTGGCTCAGTGGGTTAAGCCGCTGCCTTCGGCTCAGGTCATGATCCCAGGGTCCTGGGATCGAGTCCCACATCAGGCTCTCTGCTGGGCAGGGAGCCTGCTTCTTCCTCTCTCTCTTTCAGCCTGCCTCTCCATCTACTTGTGATTTCTCTCTGTCAAATAAATAAATAAAATCTTTAAAAAAAAAATTGTTTTGACTATTCTGAGTCTCTTGAATTTTACTACAAATTGTAGGGCCAGCCTGTCATTTTCTACAAAAATAAAACAAGACAAAACAAAACCAGCTGGAATTTTGATAGAAGTTGTGTCGAATCTAGATCAGTTTGGAGTTTATAGATACCTTAAGAATATTAACTCCAACAACACATGATATGTTTCCATTTATTTAGGTTTTTAGTTTCTTTTAAGGATGTTTTGTTGTATACTACAAAATAGATATTGTATATCGCAATTATATTAATATATAACATTTATTCCATCTTTTTAAAAAAATATTTATTTATTTGAGTGAGAGAGAAGGGGGAGGGGCAGAAGGAGAGAGAGAGAGAGAGAATCTTCAAGCAGACTCCTTGCTGAGTGTGGAGTTCAAGACAGGACTGGCTCTCAGGATGCCAAGATCATGACCTGAGCTAAAATCGAGAGTCAGATGCTTAACCAGCTGAGCCCCTCAGGTGCCCCATATCATCTATTCCATCTTGCTTCTAAAACTTCCAACATATGAATTTGGATCTCCTGGATCTTTTAAAAATATTTATCTTTTCTTCCATATTTTCTACTTTTTTGTTGTCGTTGTTGTTCTACATATTGGAAGGACTCTTTGAGATGGTCTTATAATTAATTAAGTTTTCAGCATGATCTTTTCTTCTATTAACTGCTTCTGTAGTCTTTTCAACTTAAATTATTCATGTACTTTTTAATTTCTGAGGATATTCTGGTCTCAGATTGCTCTATTTTCAACCTGTCTTTATCACTCTTTAAATTTCACTAAGAACATGAACAGGTTCTTTAAAAATATTTTCTCCTATTTCCTACATTAACTCCATTTTAGTGAGTGATATCTGCTTTAATTTGGCCTCTTCTTTCAAACAATAGATTTCCTCCTAATGATTATCTGATTTATCTGCTCATATTTATAAAGGAAGATCTAGATCACTCACGGCTGGTAACTGGCATCCCATCTGAAATTAATTTCAATTTCCCACAATGAGTCTTTTCTTTTTCTTCTTAAGATTTTATTTATTTATTTGACAGAGATCACAAGTAGGCAGAGAGGCAGGAAGAGAGAGAGGGGGAACCAGGCTCCCTGCTGAGCAAAGAGTCCAATGCGGACTCGATCCCAGGACCCTGGTATCATGACCTGAGCCAAAGGCAGAGGCTTAACCCACTGAGCTATGCAGGTGCACCTCCACAATGAGTCTTATCCTCTGAGGATGGTGGTACTAGGTTGGAATTTGGTTTCCCTCAATGAACTGGTAGGAAAGTAGTGCCCATCTTCCTCCTCAGAGATAATGGTTGATGGTAGACAGGATGCTGAGTCACCAAGCTTCAAACCTTAAGTTGAGAGAAAAAGGTACAGAGAGAGGAAGCAAGGGAATAAAATATTGGAAACTACATCCAGGAAAGAACTTTGGGTGTGACTGTTGGCACATGGAACTCGATGGAAGCAAATAAATATGAAGTCTACTATGTATCTGAGGAACTGCTTTGGCAGATAAGCCACAAGCTTGGCCTTAAAAACCTTTAATTGTAAAAGAACTCTCAGGATCCCAAACTTGTACTGCCAGGAAATGAGCAAGGAAAACTGTGAAGTCTCCAAGGAGGGAGTTCATCCCCAAGCCCACTTCAGAAGTGGCCACGAAGGATATTGAACAAGAAAGAGTCTTCCAGAGTGTGGAACAAGGACTACAGAGATTAATGCAGAAGGATGTACATCCTTGAAAGCAGAACCAGAACGTAATTATAGAACTTCTCCCATTGCCGAGACAGAGGATCATCACAATAACAACTTGGAAGGATTCTATTATTTATAAGGTCCCCAACTGTTGTGAATCTCATATTTTTCACTGAATTTGAATTCTGATGCAGAATATCTATGGAGAAGTATTTGGGAATCATTGTCACAGAGAACAGTGGAAGAATTTGCAGCAGTTAACATTTTATAGTTTGCCAGGTATTGTGCATCGTCAAAATCCACATGGCTTCTCTCTGAGGTATGTACTATTGTGATGTTATTCTATAGATGGGGACACTAAGCTGGAGTCAAATAACTTGGTCAAGGTTACATAATAGGTAGGTCTTGGAGCCAGGACCCAGAGTGCTCACTCAGCCCTATCATATTTTATAATCACAGAAATCTATTGGGCATGATGGGGGATATATAAACCCAGGAGAGATTTATATTCAAACAAATAAATTCAGGGAAAGGGAATGTATTATCTAATAAAGGAGACATTAAAATGTTTTCAATCCAGAAATCGATTAGTATCACTAACTTTTAACCTTGGTAGAGATTTGTTTTGTTTTTTGATGAACCTTAGTTCCCACAATACCATCTAGCTCACAATACGGGTTTAATAAATATGTACTGAATGAATGAAGAATGAATACCAGAGCTCTGTAATGTTAATCTAAGGTCCTTGAATAAATCTGCCAAATTTGCTTTTACATCTCCAGAGCCTAGCGTGCTCAGCACTCCACAATGGTCCTTCAACTAAACTGAAAGAAAATTGCACTGTAGTTTTGTTTTAAGGCTACTCATTGTTGCTAGTTTCCTTATCTTTAAAGTGGATGGTGTCCCTCTCCCCAACTCTACAGAGCTTGTGAGGGATTGAGTTTTTCAAAAGTTTCTCTCACCTGCTTTAACCTCTTGTGAGCTTAGTTTGTATACGCAAGGTTAACTTGAAATCTCAGGTTTCTACTAACTCATTTCCATATGTATGTGTAGTTCTCATGGTGAGTGTGGATTCCTTTTTGAGATGTTGAGCTATACTGTTAATCATCTGCATCTCTCTATGCTGTAGTTGTTTAAAACTCGTATTGATTTCATTTACTAAGCCTGTATTGTGTGCTAGATCCAGAACTGTGGGAATACAGCAGTGATTGAAAGCCGTGTTTCCTGCCCCTGTGGCACATTAAAAGTGTTTCTATGTGATTTTAAAGACCTGACAATAGGGATTTGATTGTAAAACAAACCAAAAAACCATTTCTGCTTCTTATCACCACAAGGAACAAAATGATTTTAAAGAAAATGGCAGTTGAGAGTCTCTTCCCAGTGGAGGAGGGAGAGAACACAAATGAAATCACAAACAAATCGCTTGCTTTTGCTAGTCATTAATTGAACTATGCCTAAGTTATTTTGTGGTGATTCCACACTTCTGGTCAATTCCCTTTGGATCGACCAAAAGAGAAGGGCGGGGGGGAGGGGAGGAAGGGGTATTACATTTCGGTTCTTAAAAAAAAAAAAAATACAAGACAAGCAAACGAATGGTACTGACTTAGAGATCATAGAGATCATATGAGGTCTACTTTAATTGAAGTTGTCTTTAAACTATAATTGACAATGATACCGTAACAATAGACTGATAAGCAACCCGCTGTAGCTTCCTTATTTCCACCAACGTGCTGAGCTACCCGGGGCTATACTTGCCCCCAAGACACTAAAAGTAGATCAACTTCTCTTTACCTAGACTCTTCTACCACATGTAGCTTGGAGCTGTTTCTTCCAGGGGGCGGGCAGTTCAGTAAAGGAGTCTAGCAGCCTATCTCTGGCAACAATGACAGTTTTTAAAATGGAACTACATCTCTACTAACAGATACCACCAGCTGTGAAAAGTGGAGCGCAATCTGTCACTACAGGCCGGCCGAGCATCTCTTGAGAACGTTTGTTCCCGGCGCACCCGTCATGGTCCAGGGCCTGCTGGAAGTGGCTGCGGGTGGGGCGGACGATCCCTCCGTATCACGGAGGCTCCGGACAAGCCACCGCGAGCAGGCAGCCTTCCCCAGCGCCCGGCCGGGGTCCGCTGGCTGGGGGGATGGGGAGGGCGTGCACATCTAGGAGGTGCAAAATTTGGCTCTGGCCCGGAGCTCCCGGGTTTGTTTAGTTTTGTCCGCGTCCTGCCCCCCGCCCTACCCCCCTTCGTGCAAAAGGCCAAGGGTTTTTGACCCACCATTGCCCAGGCCGAGTTCACCCTTAAGGCCCTTTAGCCGCCGTCCTGCGGACAGAGAAAGCAATCGCGCAATGAAGCGAGAGCACTCTGTGAATTAACGCGGAATCCGCGAGAAAATAATTTTTCTTCCCGGCTGAGCGCGTCAGCCGCACTCTGGGGGGCAATCCTCCACACCCTCCACACTACCCTCCACACCCCACAGTGGCCACACACATCATTTGGGTCGTAGAGTTTGGAAATGGAGGCGTGAGCACAGGGGACTGAGGAGGGGAAGGGGCGTCGTTGGAGAGGGTGTGTGTGGGGGGGATGTCCTCAAGGAGATCCCCCATCGCGCCCACTGTCCTCAAGGAGGGAAAAGGAGCCCTAAAGGCCACTCGCGGGCGCGAGGGCTGCGGGAGGCCGAGAGGCGGGGCAGGGGGGAGGGGGCGCGGGGGTCCCCGCCGCGGAGATTCTGGGGAAGCGGGAGGGGCAGCACCTGAGGAATCCGCCTCCGGCCGCGGCGGCAGCCGCCTCGCTCCGCCCCGGGGAACTGAGCGCGCGGCAAGCGCGCCTGCCAGAGAGACGCCAGCCACCGGCGGCGCTAGCACCTCGAAGAGGGCGGCCGGAGCGAGCGCAGCGCTGCGCTGGGACCCGGACTGGGGGTGGGGAGACGAGCCCCGGCCGAGGCGAGGGCCACCCCCTGGTTCTCTGCCCTAGCGCCCCGCCAGGGCCAGGTGAGCTGCTGCGGGGACTCCGGGGCGCGGGCGCGGGGAGGCGGGGAGGTGAGAGGTGGCGAGCCGGACGCGAGCGCACGCCTCTGCCCGGCAGGAGCTGCCCTTTGGCGGGCTGTGGACACCCTGCCTGCGCGGGGAAGCGCTGCAGCTGACTTTTTCTGGAGGACTGGGAAGGCGGAGCGGGTGTGTGAGCGCCCCTGTGTTTGCGTGGCGAGGGCAGGCGCCAGTGGCAGCCTCGGATCCAAACCCCTTCTCCCTGCCGCCTTGCGTCAGCCCTCTGAGGGGACCGAGCCCGTGCGGTCCGCGCCCGGAGGCCAGAGGCCTGTCACCGCGGGCTCTTCTCGCCGCCTTTGTGGCGGGAGCGAGGAAGCCCGAGCGTGGGATGGGAGAGGCTCCGGCGCGGCGGGGAGCGCCGAGGCGCAGGCGGCGGGGGGCGCGCCGTGGTCCTGTTTCCCCGAGCCTAAGGGGCTTGTGAGGGGATCGCCCGGCGGGTGGAGGGCAGGCAGGAGGCGCGGAGGTGACGGGAGTTGGGGGAAAGGATGAAGAGAGCTCAGCTTGGGAAAGTTGAGAGCGTCCAGCGGTGGCTGGGCGGTCGCTCAGTGTCCATGGGTTTCTTTTCTCCACATCCAATGTCACTTCGTCACCAGCGCGCGCGCGTGTCCAGCCATCATTTCCATTTTTCTGTGAGTGGTGGAGGACCACTCTTAATCTGAATGAGACACAAAGGGTTGTGTTGACAGCTGATCCTGACGCAAATAGACAGCGAGGTGAGGTATGTGCTCTGGCCTGGCAAGGGTGATGATGAGGCAGTTTGTTAAAGTAAATCAATTCCCTTAGTCCCTCTTCCGAGCTCTCCATTAAAATAAATTATCTGTATAGATTCAGTTCATGGGGCTTCTCCGTTAAATCAAGCCCAAGGAAGGTCCAGAACGATTCATCTGCCTCCAACTGAGGTGGACGGATCCTGGAGAAACTCATTCAGTCATACTCCTTTCCTGTATGAACGTGACTGTCACAAGGTCCTTATCCACCCTACCCTAAGTTCTCCGTCTCCAGTTCAAAAGACAGACACCAAAATTTCATTTCTATTTTTACAACTTTAGAGCCCCCCCCCGCCCCGAAATCCCACTTAAATCTCATGTTAAAACCTAGCTATTTGAATATGGGGAAGAGGTTTTCTGTAAAAAATTTTTAAATTAAATGACCCCTTAAAAACCTCTCATCCCTCCGAACATTTTCTTATACTTTAGATCCTGGAATTCTGCTTTGAGTTTTGTGACTGTGTTCTTTTTCTTTCTGAAAATTTCTATGTGTTTTTACAAGTTGCAATACTGGAAAGTTTTTAAAAGAGAAAAAAACGTTGAAATAGTTGTTTCATTGGAAATGTTTATGATAGAATTATATGAATATAGGCATGTTTAAAGGGACATTTAATTTTTTTTTAAAGAAATAAGTATGTATTTATTTATTTATTTATTTATTTATGAGAGACAGAAAGAGAGAAAGAGAGAGGCAGAGGGAGAAGCAGGCTGCCTGAGGAGCAGGGAGCCCAATATGGGACTCTATCCCAGGACCCTGGGATCATGACCTGAGCTGAAGGTAGATGTTTAACCATTTAACCGACTGAGCCACCCAGGTGCCGTAAAGGACATTTTAAATTAATATTGAAAAGTAATGTGCATAGGGTTAAGAGTTTCACAGTGTAAAGTAAGTTTTCCCTTTCCCACTCCATAGCCCCAATGCCCTCCTTCCCAGAGGCAATTCTTGTATATTCTTCCATACATCTTCTATTTAAATGGAATTAATTATGAAAATAAAGGATGAAAGGAATGGAGTATAAGACTGAACTACATATCAATGGTGATGACTATGTGATACCCATTCATGATGACTTCAGAACCTCTTATTTGGCCTAAGGCACTTATTGCAGGAGAAGATCAGTTAGAATGCTAAAAATCTTGAAACAAATATACTGTGGAAAGCAGAACTGTTAAAGGATGATCTCTGCCTCTGCCCCCACCATCACTAGTTTCTCTACACTGTTTTTTTTTTTTTTAAAGATTTTATTTTTTATTTGACAGACAGAGATCACAAGTAGGCAGAGAGGCAGGCGGGGTTTGGGGGGCAGGAAGCAGGCTCCCTGCTGAGCAGAGAGCCCAATGGGATGGGATGGCATGGTGGGGCTCCACCCCAGGACCCTGGGACCATGACCTGAGCCAAAGGCAGAGGCTTTAACCCACTGAGCCACCCAGGTGCCCCTCTCCACTGTTTTTAATAGCCATTAAAAAAATTTTTTTTTCCCCTCCATTTTGGAGCTCTTTATGAGGTAAAGGACGAGCACTGTAACTAACTATGTCCAGGGAAGTATATTATCAGAATACATTGAAAAGACATATGTATACACTCCCATTGACATAAGATAATACAGAAATTTAGTGGTAAGGGAGAAATATGAAAACCAAGTTTAAGATATTTGAGCACATCTAGTTCCAGGCTTGTACTTATAAACTAGCTAAATGAAGTAACTTTCTTAGAAATGCTTTTTCCCCCCTCAGTTAAATAAACAAACTGAACTACTTGGTTTCTAAGGGTCCTTTTAAATCCAAAATTTTATTATTAAAATAGCACTTCTGTAGATGTTCTATGATTGACTAAGGATAACCAGTTGGACCTGTGTGTACTAGAGAGTAGAGTGACAAAAAATTTCCTGATTTGTAGATTCATAACAAGAAAATTAGAGGGGTTTAAACTACATTCCTGTTCTTATAAGATTGATATCATTGAAAAACAGCTACTTCACTTTCCCACAAAATGTCTGTTTATGTTATTGATAGAGACCAAACCCTAAGCTGAATGGGCCTCTCTCTGTGTATCACCTTGTATGGCTAAGGAGAGAGAATTTTCTTCATAGTTCATGTTGCAGATTTTTAAGGAAATTACTCTTACCAAACTCTTACTTTTCTTTTTGGTACTCTTAATTTTTTTCTTTTCACTTGTGTACTTCAAAAGAAGTTGACATAATTTACTTAGTAATTCTCACAAGCATTTAGAATGTGAATATCCCTACAGCTGGTTTATTTACTTTGTAAGTATTCACTTAGAGATCATGTTCTTAGTAGGAAACTTTTCTGATCTCTAAAACACCTGCAAACTCTGGGTTGATGATCCCTGGATCGGTTCAGGGAGCTGAGGAGTGATTGCAATGTTATGAAAATAAAAAAGAATTAGTCGCTTTTGGTCACTGTATATGATCTCAATTAAGTTTTTTTGAAAGTACCCTGTTATAAGTCAGAGAAAGACAAATACCATGATTTCTCTCTTATGTGGAATTTAAGAAACAAAACAGATGAACATATGGGGGAGGAGAGGGAAACAAACCATAATAGACTTAAAGATAGAGAACGAACTGAGGGTTGTTGAAGGGAGGCAGGTGGGGGATGGGCTAGATGGGTGGATACTTGTTATGATGAGCATTGGGTGTTGTATGTAAGTAATGAATTGCTGAATTTTACTCCTGAAGCCAATATTGCATTGTTTGTTAACTAACTAGAATTTAAATAAAAATTTGAAAAGAAAAAATATATATATACTGTAAATGGTTATTGCAAAAATCATTGATGTTAAGAAGTCACATACTTTAGAGCTTCAGAATCACCAATAAGGAATATTGTGTAATTACTTTGAATAAGTCTTTAATATGAATAAATTATTAGTGAAGTTTTAGGAATGTTTGACTGGGATGATAAGAATATAAACTAGGAGAATGAGTTTGTAAGGTAAGGTGCTTAGAGTAATCTTGATTGACAAGACTGACAAAAGTAAAAGAAAATTAAGTTCTAGCAGAAAGTTCTAAAATGGTAGTAGTTTTTATTTCTTCCAGCTCCATTCTCAGTCTTGCCATATGAATATATTTTTTTATAAATGTCTTATCATATTACAGATACATTTCTGTCCTGATTTTTTGTCAACATTTTTAATAATTTACTCCCTATTATTTGTAGTAATTTTATAATAGTTTATCCAATTAATGTACCATAATTTACTTAGCCCTTCCTCTACTTGGGAATTTTTCAGTGTTTAAAAATAATATGATGGGGCACCTAGATGGCTCAGTGGGTTAAAGCCTCTGCCTTCAGCTCAGGTCATGATCTCAGCGTCCTGGGATGGAGCCCCGCATTGGGCTCTCTGCTCTGTGGGGAGTCTGCTTCCTCCTCTCTACCTGCTTGTGATCTCTGTCTGTCAAATAAATAAATAAAATCTTAAAAAAAAATATGATGACTGTCCGCATGAATGTACTTTTCTTCTCCTTCCTTCTTTCCTTCCTTCCTTCCTTCGGACAATTTCTTCAGAGAGGCAGTATGGTATAATTGTAAATGGGTGGACTCTAAAATTAAAGATTCAGAGTTCAGAAACTCACTCCATCACTTACTGGCAAAATAATTTATAATTTTTTTTCTCAGAACTTTTGCTTCTTGACTTATAAAATGTGTATACTAATAGTTCTCTACAAGGCTAAGATAGAAAGCAATAACATGATAAAAACACAAGTAAATGTTAGCTCTTATTTTTAATAGAACATTTCCAGATTCCTGGTAAGTTCCAAGTTACTTTCCAAAAGGATTATACAGTTTATACTGCCATTAACAATCTATGTGCATGCTTATGTCGTTTTAAAACATTTATGTTATTGTGACTAATTTGATCAATGTAAAATTGTATCCCTTTGTTTGATTTGTATTTCTTTGGTCTTGTGCAAAGTGAGAGGTTTTTTTTTCAGCAGTATTGCTACATTTTTCTAAATGGAGTGGTAGACATTTCACCGCCTCAGTCATTTTGAGTTGTACTATGAGGTGGGCATATAGAACAGGTCAGTTACACTGCTAGTGAAGACTGAATCAAATGTTCCAATAGTTTCTTTCAAATTAATTGTAGTTTTGTTTGTTTGTTTGTTTTGTTTTCTATTTTCAGTCTACGGTAACTGTTATTAGTTATTATTATTTTAAATCTTAGGAAAGTAGCTGCTGAAGTTAATAATATATCAGTTCTACCTAAGTGAAAATGTAGTCTTCTCTTTTTTCCCCTATAGGGGCTGATTTATAATTAGCATTATTGTGATCACAATTTGGTGAATTTTTACTAGGAATGCTTTTCAAAACTTGAGGGGAAAGCCAGAGAGAAGGTTTCATGAGCCCTAATCGTGGTATCTTTTGGCTACAAATGGATAATGAAGTTATTCCCTCTGACTTGAGTTCTTATATAGTCAAGGTAATTTAGACTACACAAAAGCATGCCCTTGTAAGTTCTGGAGTTCCAGCAGCCCTGATATTTCTGGCAAACACACACCCAATGTGGATAACAGCAGCTCTTTGTGCTGCTGAGCCCCAGGAGGGCTCCCTATTGTGTACTCTTCCTTCCCTCCCATTCTTGACTGACTGGTGATAGCAACTCCTCCAAGTCCAGATGTGAAGCTCCCACAGGGACTCCTCTCTTCTACCCAACTCTGTATTTATCACTATTACCTACCCCTTTAGCATATTTGCTTTTGCTCTATGATGTGGAGATTCAGTATCTTTTCAAGGTTGTGGTTTCAGATTTTATTTTTTAAATTTTCTATGCTTTATGAGTGTTTTCAACCGTCCATAGGGTAGAGACTATAGGCATGATTAACATAGATTAACATATAATCAGCATTTGATACGTGTTTGTTGCTGTGAACCATATCTTATATGGTCTTTCCTCTTCCTGGGCATGATTCTATTTTTATGGTGCCAGTTGTGTCCTGGATTGCTACATTTGTCTATATTACCCAGTTTGGGAATTAGGAAACCTGCTTGTGCTAGCTCTTTTAATTTCTTATGTATTTGGGTAAATTCTTAACTCCTGTGCCTTATTTTTCTTATATAAAATGGAACCATTATTTACTGCTCTAATTATCAACTTTCTGCACAGGATTGTTATAAATATAAAAAGAAATAATAAATGTGGACATGTTTTGGGAAGAAAGGATATACAAATTCATTAACAAAAAAAGAAGGTTGTTAATATTACACATTATCAAGATGCTTCAGGAGTGTCCGTACCTTTGAGAAAACTTCACCTCAATGTAGAACTACACTTGGAGCTTGAAGTTAGATGAAAATTCTTGGGGCCCAACCCAAACTATTGAGTCAGGAACTCTGGGGACAGGGCCAACTGATCTGTATTTTAAGAACCATTCTGGTGCTGAACCACTGCTTTAGGGAGTAGGAAATGTCAACAACCACTAGAAAAATATTTTTCTGTTAAATATTAGTTATAAAATAACCTAGAAATTTTATAACATCACTTTAGCATGCCAAGTATGAAATGAAATTTAGTCATTATTATTAGCTGCTGTTTGCCTTTTAATCACTCAGAATTTAACTCAGAATAGTTGTAAACTCAGGTGCCTGTAAAGGTCAAGTAGGTAATCTGAGTGAGTGAAGCAAACACCTGTAAAATCATATGGGCTAACAGGTTCTGGTGGACAAGGAAGTCTGAAAGCAGTAGATTTCTAAGACTTTTTACTGATTTTTTTGTCCCATGGGACTGTGTGTCACTGTTGC
This sequence comes from Mustela lutreola, assembly GCF_030435805.1. Lineage (NCBI taxonomy): Eukaryota > Metazoa > Chordata > Mammalia > Carnivora > Mustelidae > Mustela > Mustela lutreola. Next base: position 49,370,035 of record NC_081300.1, on the reverse strand, counting down.
CAGATGATTTCATTTTTCAAATGGAGCTGAAAATTCATATTTTAAAATGAATTTAAATATTGCCAAGAAATTGTAAGAAAACAGAGGCCCAACAAAACAAATTTGGAAAGCAAGATAATTTCCAACTTCTCAGTTAATTAACATGGGTGAAAATATTTGCATTGGAATGAGTATGATGACAGAAGAAACATCTCTATTCAACATTATTAGTAAAGAAATACTTATGAAAACCACATACTTTTAAACTTTCAGATTATGAAGATTCAATAGATAAACAAAATCTAGTGTTGGCATTGGGGTAAAGAATGGTCACTGTTACACAATAAGTATACTTATAGCTTTTCTGGAGAGCAATTTGGCATCATGGATAAGACCTAAATGTCTCTTTTTACCCTGTCCAATATGGTTGTACCTTGCCACATGTGGCTATTTAAGCTTAAATTAGTATTATATAAAACTAAAGATTCAGTTTCTCAATTGTGCCAATCATATTTCAAGTGCTTAATAGCTGCATGTGGCTAGTGGTTACCACATTGGACTGTGAAGATATAGATGTCCATCGCTGGAGGATGTTCTATTGGACAATGTTGGTTCAAACTCTTTGTCTCAAATTTCCCTCCTAGGAATTTGCTAGAAAGAAATAATTAGACAAATGAGCAAAGGAATATGACAAAAATATCACCAGAATCATTATTTATAGAGCAAAAAAATTAGACACAAACTAAACCTCATGTTTTTATTAAAAATCAAGTTGCAATAAATATCCATGATATATAGATAAATAAAAAATATTTTTATCATAGAATCATTTCATTTATTTGGGTAGATAGCTTAAGCACACAGAGATTAGAGGAACGACTTTTCTCTTCTGACATGCATGAGTAGAATGAAGCTTTCCCTCTTCTAGCTTGCAGCTCTTCTTATACATAGAACAGGCTGGATTTCACTAAAACTTGGGCAGAGGCACTTGGTAACTACTCTCGGCTCTATCAGTATCATGTGGGTTCCTCTTAGAAATTCAGAATCTCAGGCCTCCCTCCAAACCTATTGAATCATCAGAGTCTCTGGCAGGGCCCAGGAATCTCTATTAACAAGTCCACCTTCTGTCTGTATTTGCCTTCTATTGCTGAATGCTTCAGGCTTCATTTGTTTTGTCTTGGGCAAATGAAACCTCGTTGAACTCTGTTCAGGTGCCATTCTAGATACTGAGGATACCACACAGTGATGAAAACTAACAAATTCTCCTGCTCTTTTGGGAATCAAACAATAAGCGAGAGAAAATGAGCAAACCGTTGTATTTTAGATCGCAAGAAGTGCTAGAGAGGAAGATGAAGCAGCAAAGGGAATTAGAAGGTGAGATAGGAGCTGTGATTCTCTGTAAGGTACAACTGAGAGGTGACACCTGCGTGAGTCCTGAAGTCTGTGTGAATCATTGGAAAGTTGAGAGGAAGAGTCTTCTCACCTGTTGTGGAAGGGGTAGCAAGGAGGCCACAGCCACTGAAGGGGAGAGGCAAGCGAGGGAGGGAGTGGGGGATTAGGTCAGAGAGGTAGTCTAGATCTTCTGACTTCAGAATTCTTTGTTCTCTCTAGTGTACCACACTTCTCAAATTCTTTGGTTAATCAGTTTGTAAAGAGATCAGACATCCTTAAATTCGCTGTTCTTCAGTGCGATTTGTCAACACCTGCCTTACTTGCCCGGGGTGCTTGTTAAATGAGGATTATTGGTCTCTTAACCTACTGAATGAGAGTTTCTGGGGTGGGACCCTGGACTGTGCATTTTAACAATCTTCCCACGTGGTTTTAGGGACATAAGAATCTTAGAAACTCTTCTCACAATTATCATCCTGTGCATTCAGTTTTTATAGAGGAGGAATGCCTAAAATTGTCACCACTGTAGAGGTCATGAGCAGAAGATGTAATTGGTGTAATGTCTCATTTATTTCTTATTTTTAAACCAATTAAACCAATACCACTTACAGTAAGTTTATGTCTATATCTCTACTGGAATATTCAGGGAACTTGGAGACCATTACTCTCATTCTTACCCACCATAGAGGGTGGGTGAATCTTTTCACTTCAGAATTGTATCGCCCCCTCATCCCATCTGTTCTGTTTTTTGTTCAAAAGGGTCAATTCAAATGAATTTGATTTTTTCATCCTGTCTGTTCTCTATCTCTCTTTTTCCCTCTCTCTCTTTCTTACCTCTTGTTTTTCCTCCCTTCTTAAAATCTAACCACCCTGAATTAAATACCATTAATGTTTTGGTGGTAATTCTTTTACGCACTTATTCAGTATATTTATATATATTCTCCAAAACAAATAATTTTACATCATGGGGTCATATTCTGTTTTTCAAAAAGCTATAGTCACATCTTTTAAAAAATTCAGGGCGCCTAAATTCCCTCTTTTCCCTCCCCTTTAGCCAAACAGTGTGGCAAATCTGCTCTTTCTTTTGTTAAAACTTTTTCCACAATCATGTAACCTTATATTGTATGTTTTGAGCATCTTATATATGCTGCCATACTTTATATATGTAATCTATCATTGCATACATATTAAAAATCATGTTTCTTTTCTTTTTTTAAAAAAAGATTTTATTTATTTATTTGACAGAGATCACAAGTAGGCAGAGAGGCAGGCAGAGAGAGAGGAGGAAGCAGGCTCCCTGCTGAGCAGAAAGCCCAATGTGGGGCTCGATCCCAGGATCCTGGGATCATGACCTGAGCCGAAGGCAGAGGCTTTAACCTGCTGAGCCACCCAGGTGCCCCTCATGTTTCTTTTTTTACTTAATAAAACACAGGGATATATTTCTAAGTCAACTGGCATAGCTTTTATTTATTCTTTTAATGACTACATGATATTCTGTAGTATATATATATATTTTCCACAGTTAAACACCCATTACTTTATTGAAGGACATTTATTTTAACTAAACAGAAGACTCAGGTTCTTTAGGTCGTTCTCTGCCATGCTCAGCTTGATGGCATTTGTCTTCCATCTTGTCTCTTCATTACCCCAAGGTTTCAGTGGCACACCCAAACCTCACACAGTTTTAACTAGAGTCTGTAAAATGTTCTTTTACTTCAGGCTAAACTCTTTTTGAAAGAGTTTACCCACATACATAGATGTCCCAAATTGCATTGGCCAGAATTTACTACATGCTCATGTGTAAACCAGTCACTGATAAGGAAAAGGGAAATACCATGACTGGTACAGAATAACCAAGATTCACCCCAGAGCCTGGGGAAAGGTCCACTCTCTTAAGTAACCATGTAAAACCTCTGGGGTTGTTCATATTGAAGATTAGGAATGGCTCAATTAGGCAACTAGCAATATGTACCATGAAATCCAATTTCCTTTAAGGTTCTTCATAATCTGACCTCATGATAATATAATATAAAACCTCTGTTTTAGACAAGCCAATCGATTGTCTCCCCTGCTTATATATCCTACTCATGTACATTCCTATCTATGGCTTGGCTCATGTTTCTCTTAAAAATCTCTTCTAGGGCACCTGGGTGGCTCAGATGGTTAAGCCTCTGCCTTTGGCTCAGGTCATGATCCCAGGGTTCTGGGATCGAGTTCTGCATTGGGTTCCCTGCTCAACGGGGAGCCTGCTTCTCCCTCTCTCTCTGCTGGTTCCCCCTGCTTGTGCTCTCTCTCTCTCTCTCACTGTCAAATAAATAAATAAATAAAATCTTAAAAAAAAAATCTCTTCTAGTTCTCCAGAGCTGGCTGTGGCTATTTAAATTAAAATTAAAGTTAAATAAAATAAAAAGTTTAGTTTCTCAGACACACTAATCACATTTCAAGAGCTTAATGGCCACATGTGGATAGTAGCTACTATTTTGGACAACACAGATGTTGAATAATTCTGTTGTTGCCAGAAGTTCTGTTGGACAGCACTGCTTTAGAGATTCTTGCAAATCATACCTATTATTTAACACAGTGTTTGCCAAACTATGGCCACCTATATGAGAATCAAGTGGAGATGCTGTTTAAATGCAGATTTTAAGCCTTAGGGGTAGGTCCCAGGCCACTTTCATGCCCAGGAATGCTGAAGAACCACAGCCTTGAGGTCTAAACTTTATTTTATTTCTTTTATGGAGATATACTAAATATGGGAATTTTCATTTTCTTCTACCCTAAACTTCAATAACATTCATAATTTATATATCACAGTTTTGGAATTACTATAGATATTTATATTTAATATATAACATATGTAGAATATAGTATATACATACATATATAATTACTATAGATATTGATATTCTCTAATTATTTCAGAAAGTATTTTTTCTGATAATTAGAGGATAGGTCCCTTTAGAGAAGGTACTATGGCTTTTTATAGTCTGTATTTTCCAAAATGACTAATATAGTGTTGGATACATGGTAAACACAAAGTATTCACTGATTAATTACACTCTACAGAACTGACAGTCTACATTCTATATGTAACTGGTAATTCTTTGAAAGATCATACCAGTGTCTGGCATATTGGAGATGAAAGATAAATGATGGTAAGAATGTTTCCATAATATTCTTCCTCAATTTCACTTATTGGGAATACACCTGAAAATTCAGCATGGATTTCTGACACATGTTATAGAAAGATATTCCTTATAAAGTTTAGATCTGCAGGATTTTTGTAAATAGTTACTTTGAAAAGTGCTCTGATCCCTTGGTTCTCTAGTGAAACATCAATTAATCAAACCTCTGGAGCCATGGTTGGCTCCAACAACAGGTAGTTGTTCTACTCTGATGATGTAGTAATCACTTCAAAATTGTTGGAGCAGGAGGTTAAGGTCTCAGCACATTAAAGAATGACTAGACCTATAACTTCACAAGTTGGGGCACACTGAAAGATCAAGGTAGACCAGTAATATTACTACTAGAATAGTAAGAGAGCAGCAGCATTTCACTTTTTTTTTTTTTTTTTTTTTTTTTTTTTTTTTTGGCAGATCACAAGTAGGCAGAGAGGCAGGCAAAGAGAGAGGGGGGAAGCAGGCAGGGAGCAGAGAGCCCAATGTGGGGCTCGATCCTAGGACCCTGGGATCGTGACCTGAGCTGAAGGCAGAGGCTTTAACCCACTGAGCCACCCAGGCATCCCAGCATTTCACTTTTAAGACTAATATAGGGAATGTTTCTTTTACATTCTCTTGTACATAATTTTACTGGTTGTATTATTCCATGGGTTGATACCAAAACAAACAACTACATTTTCTGATAGGCTCATCACCTTAAAATGGAAAACTAGTTTCTAATTTAAGAAGTAAAATTTCAGGGTGTTTGAGTGGCTCAGTTAGTTAAGCTCTGACTTTAGCTCAGGTCATGATCTCAGGGTCCTAGGATTGAGCCCCATGTCTGTTGGGCTCCTTGCATAGCAGGGAGCCAGCTTCTCCCACTTCTTTTCCCTCTGCCCCTTCCCCTGTTTGTGCTCTCTCTCTTAAATAAATAAATAATGTAAAAAAAAAAAAAGAAATAAAATCTCTACCGAAAATAACAATTTTCCTCTTAAACTCTTTTTTTTTTAAATATTTTATTTATTTATTTGACAGACAGAGATCACAAGTGGCAGAGAGGCAGGCAGAGAGAGAGAGGAGGAAGCAGGCTCCCCGCTGAGCAGAGCCCCCAATGTGGGGCTCCATCACAGGACCCTGGAATCATGACCTGAGCTGAAGGCAGAGGCTTTAATCCACTGAACCACCCAGGCGTCCCTCCTCTTAAACTCTTAATATATTTTGACTCTAAGACAGTTGATTGATAATTTGATTCCAAAAGTCAGATTTCCGAGATAATCGATCAACTCACTAAGCATGATTCCTGATATAAAATAGACCCTCAGGAAACATTAGGCTTTTTTCCTCATCAGACTTGCTGAATTGCAATCCTCTGACTTCATCAGAGAGTACCAATTTGTATTAAATGTTTTGCCTCTTTAATATTCCCAAGTTCTTTATTTTCTAGAAAAGTTGGACCATGTAAATACCAACTTTTCTCCCCCATAGTCATATAAATGGAATGATTACTATGAGGTGTGATAGTTTCATAGTATTCTTGGTCAAAAGATATAAGAAGTTGTTTGATATGGACAGGTATTAAAGGGACCAAGTTGGAGTCTGGAAGCATAGTGTCTGGGTCATGGTATTTCAGATATTCTAACTGTTTGAGGTTTTTCTGCCATCATAAAGCCTCATGAGTCAGTGGTATGCCTTATCTCAGCCTCTCCCTCCAGAGCAGTAACTGTGACTGAACAGGGTAATACATGGTGTGGTTGCATAGCTGGCATTTCAGAGAGTGTGTATATATGTCAGAGAATGTCTGCATGTACAAAACATAACCTTTAATTAAAAAAAACCCATAAAGGTCTTTAAGACCCATATATTATTCTCTTCTTAGTCCTTTCCTACTATTTAATCACTGAATTTATAGCAGAAATGAAGAATTTAACCCAAAAATTTAATAAAAATTAATGTATACTACTTCAGGCATTGTGCACATATCATTTCTAATCCTCACAATAGTCTTGTAAAGTAGGCATCGTGATTCTTATTTTTACAGCTAAGAAAACTCAGCCTTTCTCAGCTAAGGAGGTTCAGAAAGGTTTAAGTAAATTTCACAAGAGCCTATAGGTAGTAGGTGGAAAAGTCAGAATTCCAACCTAGGGCTGGCTGGTTTCCTAGTCTTTGTTCTTTCCTTGCAAATCATATTCTTGGTTACATGTCTCATTACTCAACTAGACGATTGTAAGTTCTGGATGTCAGGAATTGTATCTCGTGTTTTGTATTATCCAGAAAGGTAGCTTTTGGCAAATGTTGCTCCTCTTGTTGAAGATAGTGTAAATAGGTGCTAATGAACATATTAACTCTTTCAGAACACCAGAGGATCAGCTAACACCTTATTTTGGAGAAACAGACTGTACCAAGGCTATTGCCTGGTTAGTAAGGAATGTAGTTGGGGTCAAATCTTGGATGTACTTACCAAATGTGAATAAACACTCCATGAGTACAAGTACTTTGTCCCTTTTGCTCACTACTCTGTCTCTATACCTAAAATCATCATGTATTTGTTCCTTAATGAATATTTGGTAACGAATGACTAAAGGGCTTCTGTAGGGCCATGTTCCCTTTTTTCCATGGCTGTGGAATCCATCTTTAACGTGGGCCAAACTTCTTTCATTAAGGCACAGACTCCAAGGGAGCTGGGAGGAGGGGTGGTAGATGGAACAACATAAGCTTACTACCTCAACCGGAAATACTGAAATGAGGACCATGCCCCATGGAAGCTAGGTCAGTAGCATTATCTTTTTTTTTTTTTTTTTTTTTAAAGATTTTATTTTTTATTTTATTTGACAGAGAGAGATCACAGGTAGGTAGAGAGGCAGGCAGAGAGAAAAAGAGAGGGTGAGGGAAGCAGGCTCCCTGCTGAGCAGAGAGCCCGATGTGGGACTCGATCCCAGGACTCTGAGATCATGACCTGAGCTGAAGGCAGCGGCTTAACCCACTGAGCCACCCAGGTGCCCCAGTAGCATTATCTTTTGAATGAAGAATGCTAACAAGGAAAGATAAATCCAAAACAGTTCTGTTGCAGAGGTGAATAGAGATGCATTTCATTTTCTCTTCTTTCTGAATTTTACAAAATGATGATGTCTTTGTATTCCTCCATATGTGATCAGTTCATCATCAAATTTACGTCTTTCCAAGTTAACCTTCATATTTTAGGGGATACAGGCTTCACATTTGTCAATAAATATTCTAGTTAATAAAAAGTCATTGGAAGTCAGGACTCCTGGGTGGTGCAATCTGTAGAACATCTGGCTCTCGGTTTTGGCTCTGGGTGTGAGATGGAAGAACTCAGCTCAGAGTCTGCTGGAGACTCTCTCTCTCCATCTCCTCCTGTGCATACCCCCCTGCCTCCACACTCTTTCCTCCTCCCTAAAATAAATAAATAGATCTTTAAAAAATAATCATTCATTTTCAGGATAATAATGCATGATAGAAGAGAGCCATGCAATGGAAATTCTGGAAAAAATGATTTGAAACATGTGACAGACAAATCTCTTATACTGTATAAATGTTACAATTCCTTTTGCTCATTAGATTTCAAATGGATCAGACTTCCAAAATCAAACAGCGGGGGCTTACTTTAGATACTGTTACATTAGAGATTACCAGATATCTGTATGGTGTTTACACTTGGGAAGCTAAAGTTCACGAATTGCAAACAGGCACCATAATTCTATCTTAAAGTTTGTGTTTAACCTTTACTGATTTTTTTTTAAGGCTTTGAAGTAATAATTGGCAATAGCAATTGTAATATCAAACTTCCTCTCATTTCATTTGCATAAAAAGTACTGCCTCAAATACATTTGTCAGTTCCTTAAAAATAATTTTTCTCTTCATAATTTTCCTACTGAGCAAGATATTTTTATCCAGTGGGAATAATAGAATTTTCTATTGGGCAGGAAATTAAAAATGAAAGTCAACTTAATAACTTGTGCTTATTATAAGTTGTGCTGTGAAAAAAGAGAAAGGAGAATAAAGAACTATCTCTGACCTTAGAGAAGCCTACAATCTAGTTAAAATGCATTTATGAAGCTTTTGGTTTTGTAGATTCAGATCTAGTTTTGTTTTAACCAAGTTCTTGAAACTGTTACTAATGTAGTAGGTTTATATAACATAATACGTTAGGGTGTATCATTTGTTCTGTTACCAAAATTATAAAAGAATTCAAATGCACTGATATCTAATGGGGATTTAATGTCCACTCATTTTTTTAAACTAGAAGACATTTTTAACTTTGTTCACGAAGCCTTGAATGTAAAATGTGAAGCAGTGCTGCTAATGTTAAAGAAATCATGGTACGAGTCTTAAGCTTGGTAATGGCACTTCATGGACATTAAGGTATCTATAAATAAAACCCAAACTGTGACATATATTTTGTATATATGAGTTTGGTGACTATTCAACTCATATTTTTGTTGTTGTTGTTGCTTATATAGCAGAAACTAATTTTAGTAAATAAGCTCATTTTGAGATGTTATTTTGTGGTAAATTTAAGTTATAAGAAATTATCATTTAGAAAGACAATGAGTAAAAGCTTACTTTGACCTTAGTCTATGTTTAAAGCACATTTACAGTTATATGAGATTACCTACTTAATTGATATATTACTATTCACTAAAGCATATCGATTATATTCAGAAATAAACATTAAGAGCACAGATCAAAAACATTTTCTTAAAAATGCAATTCACTCTTTGAAATTTGGATTCTCATCCATTTTTCATCAGTGAAAGTATGCACATTCTAATTTGACCCTTGATATATGTTTCTCATTATGTACAGTAATAAAAAAATAATAAGATTAATCAGCACCATATTTACCATAAATATGTTGCCTTTTTACAAATTTTCTTTGACTTGAATGGAATTAAATTTTCTGCCTGATGTTGTGGACCACTAGAGAAAGGAAGATAAATGTTAAGGAAAGAAAAAGATAAAAGAAAATAAAAGACTTAAATGTTAAATGGAACTCACTGCTATTTACAATAATATTTTGGTTTCAAACTCTTGTTATTTTATGTTAGGGCTTATTAAAGAACAAGACCGTAATTTAGTCTGCTAAATTCTAACTCATTACATTAATTTAGTCATTTATTATTGTTACTATAGTGTTTGTTTTTCTCTTATTTAAAGCTGGTTTTCCAGAAACTTACAAGGATGAGAACTCTGTTCTGAGTTGACTTTTTTGTTGGTAGAATTAATTCTATTTTGATCTGGCCAGAGATACTTTTCCCTTAACTCTTACATTAAGTTAAAGTGTTAACATATAAATCCTATTGCAATGATATGTAAATAAAGCAGACTTAAAATAGTTGGGTAGTCACAATTTTCTCTCCCTAAGAATTAGAGATTTAAATCTCTGAAAACACTAATGTGTGTGGGATGGTTATGATAGTCCAGCTGCCTTTGTGTGTGTTTCATTTAAATGTAAATTTATCTTAGAGTCTCTAAAGATGAGCTCAGAAAGTAGAGAATTTTAATTTGAATAGTCATTTTCTTCTTTTTTTCACAAATAGTGAAGTAAAACCTTATTTTACACTAAAGAAAAAAACTTGTTAAACAATCCAAAACTCAACTACCTTATTTAAAAGGTTCTTAATGGATTATTAATTTTTTCTCATTAGCAGTTTTTCCAAGATGATAAATTATATTAAAAGAAAATTAGTTTATATGCTGTTAAAACACATATAATAGCAATTCAACAATATCCAGTATGATACTGAATATTACTTTGTAGTACTACATAAACGAAAATAGTAGTATTTTAAAAAGAAATTAGGTTTCTAAAATATATTTTACATAACTACATCTGAGATATTAAAACAAAAAAACTACTGAACCACGGTGACATGTATCACACATGCACATATCTATATACGATATTTATATTTAGATTATATTTTTAGCCTCTACTTAAAATTTAGTATGATACCATAATTATAAATCAACTTTCAGGAACGATTTCTGAGGGACAGTTTTTAAAAAGAAGTTTACACTTTTCACTATTCCCTTTAAGACAGAAGGTCAAGATTCAAAGCTCTAACTTGGCTTCATTTTATGCTCAGTTGTTGACATTGTGTAAGCTAGAATGTTCGCTTAAGGGGGGTTACCTTGTATTGACTTTAGCAGCTTTTTCTACTTCCCTGCAATAAAACAGACCATTTGTGTGAGTTGCTGTTGATTGCATATTTTGAAGTCATTTTTGTCTTTACCAGCCTGTGATTATCTTGTGTAAAAAAAACAAACAGACAAAAAACTCTTTGATCTACCCTAACCTTTCTATATGTAAATTTTGGAAAAGTGGCTCTGTAGCATGCCCATAAAATGTACTCCTGCATTGACATTTCCAAAGTAATTAAAAAAAGGATTATAAAGTTTACTAAAGGAATTGCTGTTTGTTGGTTGATAAAATTTACTTAGGTCACATAAATGTAAATATTTTCCAAGCAACTGTTACAGAGTCAAGGGTTCTCTTCAAAGAAAAGAACTTTGTTTATAACCTAAATATCTTTCTTTTATACAGTTAGGAATAAGTAAAGGAGAGTTTTCTGAATATTTTTATTGCAAGATCTTGAATTTTTATTTAGGCCATTCTTTAATATATATCTTTCCGTAGCATATTTGCAGATCCTAAGACACAATTCTGCATATTTAACTTTAATTAATAGCTGCTGTTTGAGAATTTAAAACTGAATTTTGTAGTAGGAGTGTGAAATATGTATTTCCAGTAGTATAATTTACAGATTCTGTGATACGAGGTCAGACTCATTGGTTTATAATAAAAATCAGTAAATCTTTTTGTTGGTGGCTTGTTATTGGAAGAAGCATTTCTGGGTTATAAACCACAAAACTCTTTTTCAAGGTTGTTAGTGGTCAGTTGGTATAAATGAATGTGATACATTAGTTTTCTCTAGGTTCATTCCTATTTGTTCTTACTGTTTGAGAAAAAAACAGTAGGTGAGGACAAATTGGTGTGAATATTTTTAACCACTCCACTTGGTAAAAACTTCATGCCATGTCTAAGAAACAAATACTGGGCTTGAGGGGTATTTTCCTTTCAGTAACTGTTGCATAGCAATTTTCTTATTTAGCTTTTTTAGGATGTTATGTTTCACTAAATTAGATGCTGTTGTGATAGGAAGTGGTATAGATAATTGTAAAAAGTTTATACCTTCCATAAAGGGTTATTACCTGGTAACCAAAAATGCTGTCTGAATCTATTTTTGTAGTGCCAGGGAGAGTGGGGGATGGGGAGAATGAAACTTGAATCAGTGACCATCTGGCCCAGATTTGGCTGATTTCCTGTGCACTGCCCTTTGTTTCAGCCAGACAATGGATTTGTTCCTTTTACAGATAAGAACTCTGTTGATGACTTTGTGCTGAATCAGCAGGTTTGGTTTGGGATTTCAAGCATAGACTCATATTGAGGGGTTTTCTGCTTTTCTGTCATCACTATGCTTGTCTTCACATAATATAAAAATATACTTAAGGTTCTTTTCTATAGTTTATAGAGTGGTAGGATTGCAGACAAGTCAAATAAAATAATTGGGAATGTAGATTTCTGGTTTGATATTGCCTTTCTCAAACATTGACATTTTCCTTACTGTAGTTTCCAAAATTAATACCTCCCTGATTGTGATTTTTGATAAATCTTTATTTGAATGCTTCTTTATGTCTGAACTTGAGTTTTCCACTTGAATCTTTGATGATTTAAATTTACTGTTGTTCTAATCTGTGCTGGGCTTTTATGGTGTGGTTATGCAAACGTCAAATTTTCTCTGACATCTGTTGACATACATCGGCAAATAACGTCTTAGGGTGTTAGAGCTATTTTCCTGACTTTAAACACTACATAATCATCAGGAGACTATTAAAAAAAAAAATGGTTACTGACTAGAAGCAGGGAACTTTGCTGCCCAGCGTTCTAAGTAAGCCAAGTACCAGTTTCTGTAGGTTATCTCCGAAGCAATAGAGATCAGAGTGTGCTTAACTGTCACTTTTCCAGAAGAAAGAGGACATTTCAATGCTACCATCTTGCTGTGTGGCCAAGAAGTATAAAAGTAATCATTTTTACTTCTGAAATTTTAAGAGGATTATTGGCAAAGTTTAAGTCAATCTTTAGTTCAACTCATCGGTTTACAGCTGAACTGCCAACTAGCCCTCCAGTACAGAAATTTCTCCAGAAATTTCTGAAACCTCTTATAACTTTAAAATTAAGCATTGATCGAAGTGGACTGCTTTGAGATCTAATCTGTAATTCTTTTATGTTGATAAAGGAATGTTCGTTAGGTAAAATCAAGGGGACTGATCATAAGAAAAAAGCTTCTTAATAGTTCCACCAGGATCTAATTATGTAGCAGATGGGACCACACAGCACACTGCACTGTCATTTGATGCAATTAATTTTAGGTCTGCATGCACCAAAGGTGAATGACAACAAATGGCACAAAATGCTGGTTTGCATTCACACAGGGAAGTGTCTATTCATATATGTTGCTTCCTTCTCTTTTAGATGTTTTTAATCGACTGCTTGCTCTATTTGATACGAATAGGGCCTCTGAATTGCTGGTTTGGTTTAAATGCATGGGTGGTTTCGGATACGAAGATGTTACAGATGTTAATTGGAATAGCATATTCAGATTTGGAGAATAGTTAAATCTAGAACAGGCAGACTTAAATAGTGACAATGACAACAACACTGAGACAAGTTCTACTCCCTTTTCTCTCCTGCTTTTATCAGACTAGTTCAGGGAACTAGTTCGAGGTAGAGGGGAAGGTCTTATCCTTCCCCCCCACCCCCTCCTGGTCACCCTTTACCCCCCAACCTCTGACTCTCCTTCAAATCTCACTGAGGAATTATAGTCTCTACAGAGGCTTGGTTGCAGATGCCTGGAAAGTTTACACTGCAGAGAGTTGTTTTGTTTGGCATAGCTAATCAGGAGCCAGGCTGGAATTGCTCATAGCTGTCATTCAGGTTTTGTTTCAAAGTCCAAGGACCTGCTGGGAAAAACAAAAAGCTAATGAAAGCTGACTGTATTTAGGCCTCAAATCTGTGGAATCTGAAATGATGTCCTGACAGTGTATTCTTATTCTTCCACATTCTTGCCGTTACTAAGGAAACAGATTTTTAGAGGCTTTCCATCTTCATTGTCAAGTATTTGCTACACTTATTGTTGTTTTTCAGATTAGAGCAATTCAGATTATCCCCTTTTGAGATGAAGGAAAAGAGAAAATAATGGAAATAAAATGTCTGAATCAATTACCCTGAATGCTAGTAAGATCAGGGTTTGTTTTTTTTTTTTGATAACTTTAAATTTTTTAGATTCATACCACATATTAAAATTTAGGACAAGATCTCCATTTCCCCAGGTTTTTGAGGGCTGCATGTGTGAAAATCACATTCCTGTAATATGAAATAGTAAATATTCATGTAATCAATAATGAATACATTTTATGGGAAGGAGCGATATATCCTATCTTTAAGATCTTCCTTCTTGAATAACAAACCAAATTATATGAACCACTGATGTGCGTCAGCTCTTGTCTGTAAATGGGAAAATTAAGTAACATGAGAAGATGGACTTTGATGAATCCCAAAATTGGTCTTTTGATATTTGTTTTCACAAAAAGATGTTTTGCCTTGGTGAGTTAGCACTCATATATGAAAATGCTGTTGTTTTTACAGTCAGGAGACCATTTGGGGCACATATTCCCAATGGTTTGATAAATGACAAAGCAAAAGATAATTTTTTAGAGACAAGGTGTTCTTTGGGTTGACTTTAGATTTGAGAATCCCCAGGGATCCTCCTCAGTAGTGCTATATAGCCTTTATGAATTTTCTTATCAAGGTACTGAATCATTGAAAGATGACACACTTTTTTCAGACTTAACAAACATCTTTGTCAGGTACTTTCTCTCCTGTAGCATTAACGGCAATATTGAAATGATCTAGTTTTGGTACTGCCCAGATCGTATTCCTCATTTGGTATCAACACAGCAGAAGCCTACTTTCACAGAGATAAGATCTGGCTTAATTTTCTTCCGAGAAATATAAGAGAGTGGGCAGCTGGCTGTATGGAAAAGAACCAGTTAAGAGTCTGGAGAAGTATTCAAAGTGTGTCAGGAGGCCCTCATTTTAATTTCTGTATCTTTGTTCATGCTGACTTCTCAGCTTGGAATTTTATCTTCTCTCCTCTCTACCTAAATCCTACATTTCTCGAGGTCCAATTCAGGTCCTTCTTCATTCACTAAGCCTTCTTTAACTTCTGTTGCTGCCCTAAGAGCAGTATCCTTAGCTGATCACAATATCTAAAGAATTATGTTATTTTCAGGGAAAGAGTGACCAGGATGGGGGAGATAGGGAAGAAAATTGCATAAAGGGAGTAGACAATTTGAAAGGGGCAAGTTTAATCCAAGAAGATTTAGAGAGAAAAGATAGTTGTTTTCAGGGACTGATATATGCAGCTAGAATTAGGTTTACTCTGATTACCTCTAAAGTAGTGGCTTTCAAATTTTGCTCTGCAGAGTTACAGGCATTCTTGATGTGCCTTGGGGGGCACCTGGGTGGCTCAGTGGGTTAAAGCCTCTGCCTTCTGCTCAGGTCATGATCCCAGGGTCCTGGGATCGAGCCCCGCATTGGGCTCTCTGCTCCGCAGGGAGCCTGCTTCCTCCTCTCTCTGCCTGCCTCTCTGCTTACTTGTGATTTCTCTCTGTCAAATAAATAAATAAAATCTTAAAAAAAATTTTTTTTGATGTGCCTTGGGTTGCAGTGGGGTAGAGCAGGGGGCACTAGAGGACATTGCAGCTCCCAACAGAAGAATTCTACTTTTAACTGCTTTATACACTGGGTGTTTGCTTGATGTTTCTTTTGTTATTTTTTTTCTAATTTATTTATTTATTTATTTGACACAGAGAGAGAGAGAGAGCAGAACGGGCAGAGAGGCAAGCAGAGGGAGAGGAAGAAGCAGGTTCCCTGCTGAACAGAGAGCCCGATGAGGGGCTCCATCCTAGGATCCTGGGATCATGACCTGAGCTGAAGGCAGCTACTTAACTGGCTGAGCCACTCAGGTGCCCCTTGATATTTCTTTTAAAGGCAAATTGCACTGCTTTAAGGTTTTTACTCTCTGCTGTATAGAATAAATAGAGGAGAGTTTGTGTTCAACATAGGATAAAATGTTTAAGCTATAAGAGACTTTAAAAAATTAAATGGAGTATTATGTGAAATTTGAGTTCCACATTGATCAGAAGCTTAATAGCTTAATGTCCCCTGCCAAGGATTTTGGATGATTTATGCTTATGGGGAGAGGTTGAGTTGGGTACCGTCTTCCCTAGATTTCCTTCAGTTCTAAGATTGTGTGATTGATTTCTTCTTGTATTGTTAATATCAGATGATTTGATACTTAGCTGAACTCAGTTGGGTTTTTGGGTAAATCTTACCTCCCCATTAAATCATAAATCTCCAGAGCAGGAACAATGTCTTCACTGGTTTTGAAATCTTCAGATCCCAGCACAGATGTAGGGGCTCAGTAAATACCTGTTGATACAAGAAATAACTGCAAGAAGCACATGCTTGATTGCCTTGTGACCTCTTCCAATCATAAAGTGTGATAAGGGAAGGTATTTGCAAGAATTTTTTTTTCCACTATTGCTTTCTGCCCTCCAGGAATAGTAGAAATGACAAAGGAGATTTAAGATAAGCTCCCCCCCACCCCCGCTCCGTTGGTGACCAGGAGGCCAGAATAAGACTGTGTCTAAAAAAGTGGACATGACCTCCCTCTTCTCCTTCCCCAGCACCCTGAAGCCTTGAATGTGGAAATCATAACTCTCCAAATTGAGAAACTGAGACATAATAGAAGGGCAAAATGAGAGTTCCAGATATCCCAAGTACAGATAGGGAAATGCGTTATAAGAAGATCACATCATCAGTCTGGACTCTTGGGGCTTTTTCCTTTATATTTCATTTGTTCCAATGTTGTTGAGAACTAGAATTAAAGAGTATGAATTATAGGACAACTTTCCAGGATCAGAATCTAGTAATCATGGTAGAATTGATAGGGGACACAGGTGCTTGATGAGCACAGTGTAATCTGAAATAGCCCTTTCCCTCATAGGAGACATTTTCTATTTCTTCTCTTTGTATTGGATAGAAAAGGGCAAAGTGTTTCAGCTCCTGGTGCATTGCCTTATGCCTAGAGAACACTTAAGTGCTTTTTTAATTGAGTTGAATTTTATTAATGGAACTTTCAGAGCCATTTACCAGTTCCATTGTGGGTGAAAATATTCATCATTGCTTTAAGTCTCCACCATACTTCTCTAAACTCAGGACGTGAATTTAGGGGCAAGTTTTATGATATCAGTATCTTACAGTTCAAATGGGGAAATTGGTCACATCTAAAAGCAAACAGCCTTGTGAAAGATCTCTGTCCAAGTTGTTCGTTCTTGATAAATGACAAGGAGAATGCCTGGAGCCAGTAATGATTCCAGCATTAAGGAAGTCTTACTACACCCTCAGGGAGAGGGATACTTTCATTGGGTGAGTAGTTGGAAATCCCAAGTATGTGTGCTATAATAATATCTGAGTACCTGAGTAATGTCCCCTATAGGCAAATGTAAAAATGAGATACTTTGGGGGCACCTGCGTGGTTCAGATAGTTGGGCCTCTGTCTTCAGCTCAGTCATGGTCTTGGGGTTCTGGGTTCGAAACCCAAATCAGGCTTTCTGCTCAGCGGGAAGCCTGCTTCTCCCTCTTCCTCTACTACTACCTCTGCTTGTGCTCTCTTGCTCTCTGTGTCAAATAAATAAATAAAATATTTTTTAAAAAATGAGTATACCGGGGCACCTATGTGGCTCAGTGGGTTAAGCCTGTGCCTTCGGCTTCATGTCATGGTCTCAGGGTCCTGGGATAGAGCCCCGCATTGGGCTCTCTGCTCAGCGGGGAGCCTGCTTCCCTATCTCTCTCTGTCTGCCTCTCTGCCTACTTATGATCTTTTTCAAATAAATAAATAAAATCCTAAAAAAAATGAGTATACTTTTATTATTTGCCTCAAACATTACATTCATCTCTATGGGATGTGCACAGTGACCAACACTCATTTAAATGCTAACGTCCTGTTTCAGCTTGTTGAATTCTGAAAAAGCAATCTAGGATGGTGTTCTGGTGAGTTACCCTTTAAGATAGCATTATTGTCTTTATTGTTATTAACAAAATGTATTACTTACATTTAAGGAGTTCAAAATTTAGTGAACTAGTTTGTATCCTATTAGATATGCCTCTCTGTTTTAGCAGTTTTGACATTGAAATGTAACTATTTGACACCTCTGTAACAATCCAAGGGAGGAAGTATATAATTCTTCAGGGTGAAGAATAAGTTTTGTTTGCTTTGAGGAACTAGTACGCATCATCTTCTCTGTTGTTAAAAGAATGTTGAAATAAAAGATCATTGTGTTTCCCTTTTTATTTAGCCTGGTTTCCTAGGTGCTATGTTGGATGCTGGACTATATTTACTGGTTAGCGTATTTGATTCCTTCTGTCTGGTGGGCCTGAACTTTCTTTTACTTTCTGTTACACAGTATATATCTCTTCTTAGAGCCAGTACACATCCATTTGGGGAAGAGAGAAGGTACAAATAAATTCAATTCATTATAACCATTAAACTATTCCCAAAGAGTCAAGATCATGCCCCTCAGCACAATGAGATAGTGCCCCGGTCATAATACACACCTGAAAATGTTTTTTTTGAATGAATGAAGCTCAACAAGGGTTTAAAAATGTCAGGGAGACTATTTGAGAAGGAAAATTAGAGATGCTATCTTGAAAGAAGAGACATTTATGTTAGACTGAGAAATGAATAGAGTTCTGACAGGCAGAGATGGGCTGGTGAATTTTTTAGGGAAGTAAATTGCATGAGCAGAGATGTGGAAACAGAAAGACGTGGCCCATGTTCTCATCATGGTGAATGATCCATTTTGGAGAAGCAAAGGGAAGGTGAAAGGAGTGTTGGGAGAGATCCCGACCCACTACGGCTGCTGGAATGGCCATCTTGGCCATTGCTAGCTCTTGTCTCTTTATCATCTTGTCTGGAGTGAAGCTCCAGAGTCCACAAGCCCAATAGTTCCCAGGACAGGAAAGGGCACACAGGCCATACCCCTCTAGTGTCCTCTCATATCCCGCCCTTGACTCTTAGTCGTTTACTCTAATCCTTTACTTAAAACAACTTAGCTGTGATGTTATTTTAACCCTGCCTAAAACCCAAGCAGTCCAAAGGCTGTCGTGCAACCTTAATTATCTTTAGTTTACTCACCAGGAAGCCCTGAACATAAAGCACATTTGCACCCATAGGAAGCAGACAACCTCTCACAGATAATGGATTATTTCATTACTTGAAGTTGTATGGCTGAAATTTAGATGTAGTTAAAACAAAAGCTTATATTTATTAAGTAGTATGTGCCAAGCACTCTATTAAGTACTTAGACTCATGATGTCATTTAGTCCTTATTGCTATCCTTAGTATATGTTCTACTCTTTTATTTCGGTAATGAGGAAAAAAATGGTCAGAATTTAGTATTATTTAAGTTCACAGTAGGTGCCAGAGCTGGGATCTCAGTCTAGGAAGTCTTACTGCAAAGCCTGAGCTCTCAGCCAATACACTGTGCTGATTTAAAGAAACACATTAAGGGGTTCCTGGGTGGAGTGGCTGGCTAAGCATCTGATTCTTGGCTTCAACTCAGGTCGTGATCTCAGGAACATGAGATTGAGCCCTCCATCAAGCTCCATGCTCAATAGAGTCTGCTTAAGACTCTTTCTCCCTCTCTCAGTGCCCCTTCCCCCTGCTTGTTCTCTCTTTCTCAAATTAATCAAACAATCTTTAAAAAGATAGAGAAGCACATTAAAAAAGTGTGAGAGATGAAATGTTGTTCCATGTTCAATAGATGAACAGGATGCAGGACACTCCCCCTATGTCTGCTGAGCTAGAACTAGGCAGCTTGGCCTTCCTTCACTGCAGAAAAGGGTAGAAAGCTAAGGAACATGACCTTCAGGGTGAGTTTAGATCAATCAAAATCCTCTGCCTAGAGCTGCATGCATTGGCTCCCCAATCAAAACTAGGGTCCTGTTAGCAAAGAAGAAGGGGGTGTGAGTTTTTGAAAAGTGATTGAAAGAGAGTATTTGTCACCCTCATATTCTTTAAAATTCTGATTGACTATATACTACCCTCAACCTTCTACCTCACAGCGGAATGATTCATCCGGATAAGCTGACTGCTGCAACAAAATCCTCAAAATTTCAGTGGCTTAATTAGTTCCTTTTTCACCTTGCAGTCCAACATGGTGAGCTGTTTCTCCTTGGGGTTGCTCAGGGATCTCGATCCTTTCATCTTCTATTGCCATCTTCGAATTCCAGCCCCAGGATCCCCTGGAAGGAGAAGAGTGTAGGGAAAGCCCACAACGCTTAACTGTCTGGCCACCACATTGGACGCATTCCATTGGGAGAACTAGGAAATGCTGTTTGGCTGTGTCTCTAGGGAGAGGAAGTGGTGAGCATCCTGTCAGTTTCTGTCGTACTCTGGCTGATTGAAATTTAGTTGTCTTGAAGACAGTTGACAGATGGATAAAGGGATTCTTTACTAATGTAAAAAGCGAATTTCACAAGAAGTTATAAATAAATGAGACTTACTATCTCTTGTTATTTCTCAAAGATATTTCACATCATAATTCTTTTTATAGACGGTTAAAATATGGATAGTTAAGTTTCAAGTATATTTCCAAAAAGCCTTCCCTGACCTCTCCAGATTACAAGCAACCTGCTGTATTTACTTCTGTGCTGCTCCTTGGCTTTAATTAGTTGGCATGAATCTCACTTGGCTGTTAAATTCTCAGAGGGCACAGACCATGTACAATGCATCTTTCAATCACCAGGGCTTAATGCCTACAAAATAACTAATGAACCTGTGGGATTGGATGACCGATTAAATGGATAAATGGATGAATGAATGTATTGACAGTAGTACAACTTTAATTCAGACTAAAAGGAGAAAGGCTAGTTTTGAATTCATAAAAATTTTGATTTATAGAATTTTCATGAAAATATTTTTTTATCTGCAGCATAAATGATCATTTAACTAGCTTCTCACACATAATTAACATTATAATAATGGTATCTAGTTGTATACAAATGATTATGTGGCAAAAATCTTAAAATTTTTTCAAATATAATACTATATGTTAACTAACTGGAATTAAAAACATAAAAAAATTTTTTTTTCATAAATAGATTAAGCATATTAGTTAAATCTGAGTGGTCCTGAAGGTCACCTGTGTGGAGAATAGGCTAGTGAGATTTTTATTTCCTAGTAATATTTGTATATTTACTATTTTAACTTTTTATTCATTGACTCAACCAATATGAAGTGAGTTCCTACTCAAAGAGAGGTACTTATACACATACTAGTATATAATTATACAATTGTGTGGTTTTTATAATTGGGATGAGGGCTACAAAGGCAAAGAGTAACAAGAGTGCATGTTTTTGAGTACCTACTGTCTTTATTGAGATGAAAAGGAAGAACAACACCAAGGTAGAGAAGAGTTGCAGGAAGAGCCCTTCACAGTGTGAAAGGGGTTCAGGAAGGACGCTTGACACATGGGAGGAACTGAGAAGAGAAGGTCAGGGCTGCCTGGACTGGGGAGAGGCACAGAGGTAGCAAAGGGTCAGACTCTGGACCTCACAGGTCATGTTAAGGCTTTGGACCTTGCTTTAATCCATTAGCTCATGTGATTCAAAAGGCAAAGTACTGTTTAAGATGGCATCATACAATAAAACTTTCAACAAGAAAACATTTTGGAATAAAATGTACAAATACAATAAGTACAATTTTTATTTCTAAGTTAAAAAAATACCACCCTTATGGGGTGCCTGGGTGGTGTAATTGGTTAAGTTCTGTCTCCTGGTTTCAGCTCCCTTCGTGATCTCAGGGTTGTGAGATTGAGCCCTACCTGGGGCTCTCCGCTCAGTGTGAATCTTCTTGGACATCTCTCTTCTTTTCCCTCTGCCCCTCCCCACTGCAAATAAATAAATCATTTTTAAAAATACCACACTTGGAACAATGGTGAAAAATTTTTTGGAACTGTTGGTTATGCCTCATGAAGGAAGGAAAAGAAACTAAGATTGACAGAAAGGTGATGGGAGATGGATTTAAATAAGTGGGGGTAAGGAATGGAGTTCCAGCTCAATCTCACTTTTTAAAAATTATTTTATTTTATTTATGGGCGTGTCTGTGTGTGAGGGGTGGAGGGGAGAGACAATCAGACTCCACACTGAACGCAGAGCCCAACGGAGGGCTTGATCCCATGACTCCGAGATCATGACCTGAGGTGAAATCAGGAGTCAGAAGCTTAACCAACGGACCCATCCAGGTGCTGTCAATCTCACTTTTTAAATCAGAATAATTTCCAGATGACTGAAAGCTATCAAAAAACAATAGCTAACATTAATTTAGTTTATACTATGTGTCAAGCCCTGACTTAAGCATTTTTTATTATATTGTACATGTTTTACTTATGCCATCCTTAGAGCAGCCCTGTAAATTAGGAGTTATTTCCCCCCCAATTTTAAGACAATGGACACCTTGCTACAGGCACTAAAAACCTCGGCATTCTGGCTCCAGAGTTTGTGTCCTTTTTTTTTTTTTTTTAAAGATTTTATTTATTTATTTATTCGAGAGAGAGATTGAAAGCACGAGTGGGGGGAGGGTCAGAGGGAGAAGAAGAGGCAGATTCCCTGCTGAGCAGGGATTCCCAAGGAGGAGCTCAATCCCAGGACCCTGGGATCATGACCTGAGCTGAAGGCAGACACTTAACTGACTGAGCCACCCAGGTGTCCCCAGAGTTTGTGTTCTTATCCATCACACACATATTCTTTGAAACTTCAAGGAAAAAGCAAAGGTAAGTATTTATATGATATTAATATAGGGAAGATCATTCTAAACATGATTATAAAGCCAAAAGCAAAGGAAAAAATTGATAGATTTGACTACATGAATATATTTATTTAAACTTTTATATTTCCCCTAAATATCCAAAACAAAAAAATATATGTATAAGCAAGAAGAAAAAATATTGTCAGTGTATATAAAAGAGTGTTAATATTCTTTGTATATAAAGTATTCTTGAGTCAGTGAAAAAGAACAAATCCACTGAAAGAAAATGGTATAGAGGTCAACAAACTGGTCCTGGACTAAAACCAATCCACCATGTGTATTGAAAGTAAAGTTTTGTTGGAGTATAGCATGTACATTTGTTTGCATATTATCCATGTTTGCTTTTGAGCTACAACTCTGAATTGAATAATTGTGTTAACAAAACTTGCACTGTTTACTATCTGATCCTTTATAGAAAAAGTTTCCTGACCTCTGATGTGGAGAAATAGCCACCTTTGGTGGTCTTGAAAACAATGTAGAGTCTTTTTCCTTTGGAAGGCTTTGGATGGCCAACCAATGGAGTAGTTGGTCTCTTAAGATCACCCCTCACCTCCATCTGGTTTCATCTTGAACTCGTTTTGGGTTGAATTATTTCATGGGAATGCCCGTGGACATCTGTTTTTTCTTATGTATTTAGTTTGATTGGATGTGTGCTCCTACCTTTCAACTCTTTTCTCTATAGCACCAGCTCTTCCATGGTAAACAAACCGTAGAGCTCTCAGCGTTTTCAAGACATATTCTCTGGCTTTCCTCACTGCTTGACTCTCCAACCATCCACTTTTCTCTGCTCTTACATCCAGGTTGTTGACTTTTAAGGAAGAAATTCACACAGCTAGGGCAATTGATAACAGCTACATTTATGGTCTCTCATCTCTGCTAGGAATTCTGTCCTGAAATCCTGCCTGATCCCAAATGAGCTTTTCCCCAATTACTTCTAACAGCTGGCCTGCCTAAACTTCTTCTCTTATTTCAACACTCCTGTTCCCCTGCCAGCTCTCCCATAAAAGAACTTGCCTTCTACGTCACAGATGAAAATGACGTCTTTCTGCAATAAATACTAGGTCCCAACCTTTTCTGATTCCCTGGTGTGAAGAGGCCATCTATGATACCTTCCTTCCACTTTATCCTCAACATTTTTTCTCTAAACTCTTTTCTTTCCTGTAGCTTATAAATTAATGTATGCTTTCTACAAAAAAAAGTGGAAGAAGGAAGGAAGAGAAGGAGGCAGAAAGGAAGGGAAAAAGAAGAGATTAAGAGAGAAAGATAAAGATGAGATAAAGACAAAGAGAGGGAAGCTGGAAGGAGGAGGAAAGGAAGAAAAAAAGAAAAGGCAGAAAGGAAGATTTTTGATCTTCCTTTAGGTCTCACCCTCCTCATCAATTGGCTTTGCACATCTCTCTTTCCCCTCACAGCCCTGCTTCTGAATACATGCTCTGTATTTGTTACTGTTTCCTCACACAGGATGTTATATGATTTAGTCTCTTGTGAAGCCCATGAAGGTGCCCCAGCCAAGTTTTTCCCTTCTATTCCTGTCCTGTTGGGCTCATTTGAATTTATGATACAGTTGACTGTTAATTAATTAATTAATTCTTCTTCTTCTTTTTTTTTTTTTTTTTAGAATCTAGGGTCGAGTAGAGGGGCAGAGGGAATGAGAGAATCTCAAACAGACTCCCAAGTGAGGAACCCCATGTGGGGCTGGATCTCACAACCCTGAGATCATGACCTGAACTGAAATCAAGAGTTGGACACTTAACTAGCTGAGCCACGCAGGTGTCCCTTAACTCATTCTTAAAACCTGCTTTACTTTCTTTGTTGACACTACTCTCTTTTGGCTTCTCTCTCTTTTTTTTCCTTAAGTGCTCTGCATGCTGTTACTCATTTTTCCACCTCTTAAATAGCATTCCATCTTTAGTCTTCTATTACATATTCTTCCTAGGCAATCTCATCTGTATGCTAATGACTCACAAATATCTATCCCCAGCCTAATCTTTTTGCAGAGTTCTCCATCAAGTGCCTACTGGAGTATCTACCTGCCTAGATGTCCTAATGTCATTTCAAACTGAACATAGCAAAATTCAGCTCCCCATGATCCCTGTCATGCCATGCCATACTGTACCCTGTCATAATTACATGAGCCACTGTGCCATAATATGCTGTGTTGTCTAACTGCCCAAGTCCATTTGGAGCTTCTTAAGAGCAAGGACCACATGTTTCATCTCTATGTCTTCAATGTTCAGTACATTGAGATTGTTGAGTAAATGTGTGAGAGAATGAAAGTAATGGAGATAAGTGAAAACAAGAAAGGATGGAACTTATTTCAGAGTGAAGTGTTCCCAGCAGAAATCACAAATAATCCATCAGTAGTTTGTCTTCTGAAATGAACTGAGTCTGGGAAGTTGGCTGGATGATGAAGTATTGAAAACATTCTCCTTACTAGAGCCTGTCAATAAAACACAACAAAAACTCATGAGCTTGTTGAAACTGACAAAGTAGCTATGACAGATGATTTCTTATTTAGTACTTAAGCTGTTTAGGCTTGTGGATTGTAGGATAGTAAGGCTACAACAGCATTCTCCTCACAATATGAAGTTTAGCATAAACATCGAAAATTTTACATTTAGCACTGAGCAGTTTTACCTGGTACGTGAATTCTTGATACTTGGTGGCACTGAGAACACTTAGTATAAAATGTTCCGGGTGTAAAATGTTCTGATATCAAGTATTCTTTGAGTGTTTAAGTCAGAATAATAATCCTTGAACAGTTTGTTACACCAGTTACAAAAATATACAAGAGAGAAAACACTAGTCACCTTGTATTATAAAGTAGAGAAATTATGTCCTCAGAGTCCAGATTTTAATTACTAAAGAGGCAATCAGATGTCATAAAGAAAAGATATATATGCCATGCTTAGACCAGAAACTCAGTTTCTGAGTTTAAAACTCAGATTATTTTAATGCTAATAGTAATGTTTTACTAGTCAAGACTTTTAGAAATTTCAAATTAATGAACATGAATTTTAGTCACATCAGAATAGTAAAACTTCCTATACAACTGAACACATGTTCTATAAAGTAATTATATATATCTAAATATTTGTCAGAAAGAATTTTCTAACAAATATTTTTTTGTTTTTGTTTTTGTTTTTGAAGATTTTATTTATTTATTTGTCAGAGAGAGCGAGCGAGAGCGAGCACAGGCAGACAGAGTGGAAGGCAGAGTCAGAGGGAGAAGCAGGCTCCCTGCGGAGCAAGGAGCCCGATGTGGGACTCGATCCCAGGACGCTGGGATCATGACCTGAGCTGAAGGCAGCTGCTTAACCAACTGAGCCACCCAGGCATCCCCTAACAAATATTTTTTATAAAAATCATTCACAGTGTGAATCTTCCATTGGTGAAAAAGTATCATTAATATATTATCAAACCCAATGTTTAAAGTAATACTAACAAGGCAGTTTACCTCATCACTTCAGAACCTTCCTTGTTTAAATTAAATATAACATTTTAGAAAATTTGGGAAGTAGAGAAAAAGGAAATCTATAATTCTACTAATTTCATATAGCTTTTTGCAGAAATATTTTTCATAGTTGTAATTATATATGTAATTTTGTATTCTTTTAAAATTAGTATTTATTTCATGAATATTTTTCTGTGATGCTACTAAATAATTATGATTAACATTTTATAAGGCAGCCTGATACTATTGCTATACTATAATTTATTTAACCATTTACTTATTGGGTAATTTAGATGAGATATAATTTTTTAGTTGGTGCTTATAGACCCTCTCCACCATACTTTGTACTTTTTTCTTATGGTAGATTTCTAAACATAAAATTGCTTGAGTTGAAAGTTAAACTTTTAGAGACATAATAGCATAAAGATCTCCCAACAGATTTTTTGAATTTATAGTAACCCTGTAATATAAGAACAGCAATTTTATTGCTAATTTAGCAGTATTTTAAAGAGTCTTTATTGGTTATTTTGTTTTGTTGGTAATAGACTGTTTTTTAGAGTAGTTTTAGGTTTACAGGAAAATGGAGCAGACCGTACAAAGCGGGGGCGGTCATCTGGGTAGCTCAGTCATCCAAGCACTGCCTGCTTTTGGCTCAGATCATGATCCCAGAGTACTGGGATCAAGCCGCACATCAGGCTCTCTCTCTCTGTGTGTCAAATAAATGAATAAAATCTTTTTAAAAAAAAGTACAGAGGGTTCACAGATACTCCTCTGTACTCTTTCCCATAGTTTCCCCCTATTATCAACATCTTTCATTAGTATAGTATGTGTGTTACAATTGATGAATAAATATTGATATTTTTATGATGTTTTTCTGAAATATATTTTTAATTTTTATTTTTATCATTTTTGTTTTTAATTTTTAATTTTAATTTTTAAATTAACTTTTTTATTTTTAATAAATATTTATATCTTATTAACTAAAGTTCATAGTTTATGTTACAATTCATTGGTTTTTATAGTTCTATAGATTTTAACAAATGTGTAATGTCATGTATCAACCATTGCCATATTGTACAGAATGTTTGACTGCTCTAAAAATCTACACTTATCCATCCTTCCACAAGACACTAGCAGCTACTGTCTCTGTAGTTTTGCCTTTTCCTGAATGTTGGATAGTTGGCATCATATGTTAGGTAGTCTCCTCAAATTGGCTTTTTTTGTTTAGCAGTAAGCATTTATGTTTCCTCCATATCTTGATAGCTTGTTTCTTTTTGTCACTGAAAAATATTCTGTTGTATGAATGTACCACAGCTTATCCATTCAGCTTTTGAAGAACATCTTGGCTGCTTCTAGTTTATGCAATGATGAATAAAGCTGTTATAAACATTTGTGTGCAGGTTTTTTTTTTTTTTTTTTTTTTTTTTTTTGTGGACATACATTTTCAACTCACTTGGGTAAAGTAAATGTTTTTACATCTACCTGTTATGGTTTTATGCATGTATTCTCTTCTATCTCTGAAGGTACTTATAAAATAAATGTTTAATCACTTTTTCCCCCCTGTGGAGTCTATTTCCCCAAGTTGCTTTTGTTTATTTTGACCCCTGTATTCTATGTTTGAGGTTTTCTACGGTTGTTTGGTGTTCTGGCTGTGTGCTCTTATTTCAGAGCCGTGCCTGCTAACGCTGATAAGAAGCTTGATCCCAGGGTGCATCTTGCTACCTATGGGCTATTTCACTAAGAAAAGCTCACTGTTATATGTTAAGTCTTTCCTCTGGGACTGGTTAGATTCTCCAGAGTGAAATCTTCTAACCTCCTGCCTTGATAATATAGGACTGGTTGCCATCTTTCTGGAAGCTGAGTTGGAGAAGTCTGGAGGTGGGTAGACTCTGGTTTCGGTATATAACAGGTTCACCTAATCTCTCTGTTTGCAGAATGGTACCCCCCACTTTCAACTGTGCTTGTCTAGCTTTCTATAGAATCAGGGAGATATAGTTGCCTACTTGGACTTGGGGAAAGGATCTGTGGATTTATCTGATTCTTAAAAGAAAATTCCAGTTAATCCTCCTGTTTGTAGCCTCACCTTTATCCTCATACCTGAAAACTAACGTGGCAGTGCCTTGGGGAGAGATATGTGGCTAACTGTGTAAACTGGTTGT
Organism: Mustela lutreola; assembly: GCF_030435805.1. NCBI lineage: Eukaryota > Metazoa > Chordata > Mammalia > Carnivora > Mustelidae > Mustela > Mustela lutreola. The sequence goes on along the minus strand of NC_081300.1, from coordinate 49,341,882 downwards.
TCCTTAGCTTAACTTGGGATTCACCTTTCTTAATGCTGTGAGGTCATCAGCTTATCCATCTGCTTAAAAATTTTGTTGCTGATCCTTTGCTTCTGTTATCTCTTGTCCTTACAAATTCATGCCTTAAAAAAACCCTGTACTATACTTTTAGTTGGGTTTTGGTAGGAAGTGAAAGTAAATGCATTTGTACCATCTGCCATAGTTATGTGAAGTTCTTATACATCCTTTTAAAAACAGAAATCAAAACCAAAACCTTTCTCTATAGGCGGTAGATGCTAATTGGTTAAAATTTTCAGAAAAAAATATTTTTAATAAAGTTAATTAATATTTTCTGGAAAGGGACCACTGTGCAAATTTTGATGCATGTCCATTCTGACTTTTTGGTGTAAATACATAAACATCTGATTTATTTTTATTATTTTTTTCATTTGTGTAAAAAATGCAATTGTGTCTATAAAGCTAGCAGATCAGTGGTGAAGGGAGGGGAGTTGGGAGTGGGGATTGGCTGCAAACAGATAGGGAACTTTAGGGGGTAATGAACATGTCCCAAACCTGAATTGTGGTGATGGTTGCTTAGCTCTATAAATTTACTAAACACTATTGGTAGGTATATTTTATAGTATATAAATTATGACAATAGATTTGCTTTAAAAATTCCACACTGACTAGCAAAAACAAAAACATGATTTTATCACACCATACATCTTTTTTTACTTAAAAATATATTATGGACAACTTTTATGTCAACAAATTTATACCTATAGAACAAAATCATAAATGTATAATTAACAAAATGTATTTCTCCCAGCTCTTTTCCCATCACCTTGCAAAATATCATAGAAGATCCTACTTTCATAATACATTTTATGTGTGCTTTTTTACATTCTTGTTCATAGATTTATATATTGATGCATAGCTGTAACTATTACATACAGTTTAACACTGTAATTATAAAGCAATATTCTAATCACTTTTCCATATGCTACATAATACTTCATAGGGTACATGTGTCATGCACTAATAACCATATCCCTGTGTTTGAGCACTCAGACTGTTTCAGGATTTCTGTTGTTAAAAATAATGATGTAATAATGATAACTTTATGCATATGGTTTTTCCTTTTCCTTTTTTAAAAAAATTCTTTCCTTAGGATAAGGCCGTAGGAAGCCTCTATTGCTCTTGAACTAAAACATAAGTAACTTTAGAATTAAATAAAAAATTGGCTTGTATATAATTCCCTTTAGATGTATTTCAAAAGATTCTTTGTGAGAACCTACCATTTGTTATTATTACCTTCTAAGTTGTTCTTTATTATGGCCTCTGATAGTTTTGCTGAACATATTTTATTTTATTTTTAATCAGATATACTTATTTGAAGTGAAGACAGGCAGGAATTTTGTGAAAAACAAAACAAAACAAAACAAAAACAAAAACAAAAAAACCCAATATTGTTTTCTCTAGTGGAAAGGCATCAACAACCTCATAGTGTTTTCATCCTATTTAAAATTTACAAATGGAGGAGTTTATAGAACAAACTTAACAGAACCTACCTTGAGTTTGGTGACCTCAGATTTCTAATGTCTATTCTTCTTAACTAATTGTCTGTATGGAGATATCACATCACTGATTTGCAGCTGTGCTTTACTGGATATGCTGAGAAGCCTTTTAAGTTGAAATGTTAGTTTAAAAATGTTAACTTAACATTAATGGATTAATTATGAATGGCTCCCACAGGGCCAAGTGGGAAGGTGACTAGGTGTTCTGGGGGAAGGCTCCAGGAGTTCTCAGAATCCAGGAAATATAGTTTACCCATACTCAGGTCACTGGAGGCAGGCCGTCTAGGGATTTTATTCTTCTGAAATGACCAATCACCCACAGACTGAATTACTGGCTTTAGGGACACTGTGCTCAATGGATGACTTAGATGGTAGGATTTCAGGAAGCCCAAGGTCAAGTTAGTTCCAAAGGAACAATACATGTTTTTTATAACCTTCCCTGCACTTCCCTCTGTGCTATAACCAGGGCATGACAGCTGAGACCTTGTCACCAACACTTTCAAATATAATTTAAAAAGATTATCCTAGGGGCGCCTGGGTGGCTCAGTGGATTAAGCCGCTGCCTTCGGCTCAGGTCAGATCTCAGTGTCCTGGGATGGAGCCCCGCATCGGGCTCTCTGCTCAGCAGGGAGCCTGCTTCCCCCTCTGTCTCTGCCTGCCTCTCTGCCTACTTGTGATCTCTCTCTCTCTCTGTCAAATAAAATAAAAATAAAATCTTAAAAAAAAAAAAAAAAGATTATCCTAATGTTAAAGCTAGCCCCCTCCTTGGCAAATATGCCCCCTTCTCTCCCCTCTTCAGTCCTTGGGTGGCCTCAAAACCCAACATCAAGGGCAGAGGGCATTCTATTTTCTACCCCTTCGTATGTGTGATGCCTGTTAGTCCTTCACCCCCCCACACTCCATTTTACCCCCTAATTGATTCAAAGGCCTGTTTTTGTTTTTGTTTTTAAAAAACAGCTTTATTGAGGTATAATTTACATACCATGAAATTCACTCATTTGAAATGTACAGTCCCATGGTTTCTGGTATTTGCACAGTTGTGTGACTGTCACCATGATCTATTTTAGAACATATTTATCACCCCAAAAAAGAAACCCATATTCGTTATCAGTTAGCTGCCCCCCCAAATCTCCTAGCCCCTAAGTAATCACTAATGTATTTTCTATCACTATAGATTTATCACTATAGTCTAGACATTTCAGATAAATGGAATCATATATGTGACCTTCTGTGACTGGCTTCTTTCACTAAACGTAGTGTTTTCAAGGTTCAGCCATGTTGTAGCATGCATTGGTACTTCAATTTTTCATTGCCAAATACTATTATTTTGTATGGATATACCACATATTCTTTATCCATTCATCAGTTGATGGGAATTTTGAGTTGTTTCTTCTTTTTAGCTGTTATAAAAAATGCTTAATGCTGCTACATACATTTGTGTACAAATTATGTGTGAATGTGTTTCATTTTTCTTGGTGTATACCTAGGACTGGATTTGCTGGGTCATATGGTAACTCTATGTTTAACATTTTAAAAAACTAGCAAACTATTTTCCACAGTTACTGTACCATTTTAAGTTTCCACCAACCATGTATGAAGGTTGCAATTTTCCAACATTTTTATTGTCTGCCTTTTTAATTTTAGTTACACTAATGGATATGAAATATCTCATTGTGGTTTTGATTTCCATTGTCCTACTGGCTAATGACGTTGAGCATTTTGTATGTTTTTCTTGGAGAAGTATCTGTTCAAATCTTTGCCCATTTTTTGATTGGACTACTTGTCTTTTTTTGTTGAATTGTAAGAATTCATTACATATTCTGACTATAAGGCTTTTAACACATACATGATTTACAAATGTCTTCTCCTGGGGTGCCTGGGTGGCTCAGGAGGTTAAAGCCTCTGCCTTAGGCTCAGGTCATGATCCTAGGGTCCTGGGATCGAACCCGGCATTGGGCTCTCTGCTCAGCAGGGAGCCTGCTTCCTCCACTCTCTCTGCCTGCCTCTTTGCCTACTTGTGATCTGTCAAATAAATAAATAAAAATTTTTAAAAAACAACAACAACAACAAATGTCTTCTCCCAGTCTCCCATTCTATGGGTTGTCTTTTCATTTTCTTGATAGTGTCCTTTGAAGCATAAAGGTTTTTATTTTGATGATTTCAAGTTTATCTGTTCATTATTTTGTTGCTTGTGCTTTTAGTTTCATGGCTTAGAAAGCATTGCCTAAGCCAGGTCACAGAGATTTACACCTATGTTTGCTTCTAAGAGTTTCATAGTTTCAGCTTTTACATTTAGGTCTATGATCCATTTTGAGTCAATTTTTATGTATAGTATAATATAGGGGTTCAACTTCATTCTTTGTATGTTTTGGCACCATTGTTGAAAGATTCTTCTTTCTTAATTGAATTACCTAGAATTCATTATAAAAAATCAATTGACCATAAAGGTTTTTTTTTTCCCCCTGAACCCTCAGTTGTATAAATTGATTGATCTATATGTCTACATTTATGGCACTAGCACACAGTCATGATTACTGTAGCTTTGAGTTACATTTTGAAATTGGAGTACAAGTCTTCTAATTTTGTTCTTTTTAAAGATTGTTTTAGCTATTTCTGGTCCCTTGAATGTCTATATTAATTTTAGGATCCGTGTGTCACTTTCTGCAAAAAGCCAGCTGTGGTTTTCATAGGAATTGCATTGAATTTGAAGATCTCAAGGCCAGTTTCGTGTGGTTGCTTGGAGCACCCAAATGGTATTTTATGACTCTGCCTTCCTTGTTTTTCTCCTAGAAGACAGAGTTATTATTGCCCTTAGTCCTGAAGAAAAACCTCCTTAAGCCATACATTCATTATAAATGAATATATCCATTCATATAAATATTAGTGATCATGTTTTTTCCTGTCTGTTTATTCATATGTGAAATCAGTTTAATAAGTGTGCTTATGTCCTAAAAATGTTGTGAACATTAAAAGGGAGAATCCATCTGAAGCACTCAGCAAGCACTCAATAAATGTAATCCACAGTAGTAACAATTGTGCTCCTAGGCATCTTTGTATCCATATCGATTCTTTACATCCTTCATGCATTGATCTCATCTCCCACTACTCTTTCATGTATGATCTATGCTTCAGGAAAACCCACATCCAACAGATTCTCAAAAAGCCAGTGTTCTTCCAATTACATTGAGAGATGTTTGGTAGATTAAAACATAGAAAAGTAGGAGGAATATTTGCAATATGTAGGAAAAAAGGGAATTTCTATTTAAAAAACTTTATGGAAAAAACATAATTTCTAGTCTCTAAGATGAAGAAATAGCTGATGGAGTTTTTTAAAAATTCTTAAGAAATTCAGTAGGTGTTCATTCTTGGTAGATCAGGATGCCCATGACTTGGAACCTGTTTGGAGCTAACAGATAGAGGAGGGCCTGGGAAGTCTGCTGAGATAAAGTGTCAGGAAAAGGAGATTATATATGTAGCTTTATTTTGTTGTAACTTATATGTCCACATGTTCTCCTCCTTGCAGGGAGAGTTTCTTCCCTTTAATACCCAATTAAGTCTTTGGCCCAGTCTGGGCACTCCCCAAGAATCTGATAATCCTAGGGGATACTTACATACTGACATATTCTTTTCTGGCTTGTCACCTCTATGTAATACATAGTTCTTCGATTCTCTATCTCTGATCGACCTGAAGAAGTTGATGTTAATATTTTATAACTAAAGAGCCTTGTTAATATTATAGATATAAACCCAAAATTGCTTTGAGTGCACCCTCCTTCTCCTAACATTGGAAATCTGATTTCTTACATTCACTTTTTGAGTTAACAGCCACAAAATACAATATAATCCAGTGGTGAGTGAATGGATTTCCTTAGCAGTTTACAACTTTTATGAATGATGTAATAGTTTTTAGTAGTGTTGCCACAGACTTTGACAAGGATATTCATAGACAGAAAACTAATGAGTTGTGTTGGTGTATGTGTGTATTTAACTAAACTCGTGCTCATTTTTTCATTCTCTGCTTAATCCTACTAGCTGTTGTCTTATCCATCCTCTTAAGCTTCTCTCAATGCACTTTATTCCATAAAACCTATCCAGACCCTTCTAGCTAGATATGAGACTATCTCTTTTGAATTTCTGTATAAACAGAGATTTATAAATCTCTCACAGCATCTACTAGAAGTTCACTTTGTGTAATAGTTACTTGTGAACCTACCTTATTGCCCTGCTAGGTTGTACATTCCTAGAGTCCAGGCTTAAGTGTGTGTTATTAATCTTGGTATAACTTCATCTCCTAATACAATTCTTTGAATATAGTGGGTGCTTAAATATGTTTGTTAAATTCCATTTCTAGATGGAAGCAACTTGGCCAGTCACCAAATTAAACAGGCAACCATTTTGTGTACTTGACTGGGGGATCTCATCAAGAATTTCCAATAGTTTACTGTCCTTGGGCACCTAACCTGGACATTGGTTCAGTACCTGGGCACTGGGGTATATAATTCATATAAAGCATAGCGGTCATAGTTCTCTTACAGATAAGGAGATAATGTTGATGGATCTACACTACTGATGAATCTGTACTACATGTGTAAAAGAACAGACTAACTAGAACTTCTCAAAATGTTGTCCTCAGAGTTCATACCATTAGGAGTACTTATTTAAATACTTTTCTTTTGATACTTTAAGCACACCTGCCTGAAGTTAATTAATAGCTACAACATCTCATTCAAAGAGTGACTGAAAACTTAGAGAATGGTTGGGAGGGGAGGGACCCCAGATAGACTAACCCTTTATTAATTTCCATGCTATAGTAACATTGTCATCTAGTAGAATTCCAGTAGGCAGAATTATAGCTAACACATGTATGTAATAGATAACTATGTTTGTCTAGAGTAGGTTCTCTGTGGCTGAATGTTGCCTTCAATGTTCAGATTCCCTAGAATTCACCATATTGGGTAGGGGAGATTGTGCCCTAGGAACCTCGAAAGACAGCAGTTAATAGATCAGTGCTTCTCAAACTATCTGTGGTAGAGCACCAGTTTATTTTCTTTTCAATTCACATAGACTAATAATTTCGTAAAATACAATAAGCATAAATAATTAGAAAATGAAAACTTTTAAAAAAGATTTTATTTATTTATTTGACAGACAGAGATCACAAGTAGGCAGAGAAGCAGGCAGAGAGGGGGAAGCAGGCTCCCCGCCAAGCAGAGAGCCCGATGGATGTGGGGCTCAATCCCAGGACCCTGGGACTATGACCTGAGCTGAAGGCAGAGGCTTTAACCCACTGAGCCACCCAGTCACCCCTAGAAAATGAAGATTTTTAAAAAGACCTGTAAAACACAACCCCCAATTTTTGAATATTGGATTCAACGGACATAAAATTACTCTCTCAAATTGTGGTTCTGTACTTACCTGATCAGTCCATGGACCATACTTTGAGGAGCATTGGTTTAGAGAATGGACTGTCCTGAAATGGCCACACAGGGTTTTGGATTGCCTGTGCATGGAGTTCGTTTAGAGGTCTGTTTGATTACATTGAATGCTCTGGGGAGTGCCTGGTTGGATTAGTCTGTGGAATATGAAACTCTTGCTTTCAGAGTTGTCAGTCTGATCCCCATGTTAGGTGTAGAGATTACTTAAAAATAAAATCTAAGGGCACCTGGCTGGCTTAGTAGGAGGAGCATGCAACTCTTGATCTTAGAGTTGTAAGTTTGAGTCTCATGTTGGGCATAGAGATTACATAAAACTTTTTTAAAAAATCTTAAAAAAATAAAATAAGCTGACCTTCTAAAAGATCAATAATATGAAACTTTTTTGGGTGTGAGTTTTTTGTTTGTCTGAGAAATAGAATAGAATAATTAATAGTCATACATACAATTTTTTCCCACACCGGAATGTAGAACAAGAACTCGTACGCATTGTTTGAAAGAATTGCATACTCCATGCATGATTGGCACTCTCTGAATGTTAAATAGTAACTCCTTGGGGAAGGGGGAAGTCTTTCATTAAAACAGAGTATAATGTTCATTGCCAGTTGAAACACACATTCCCTAATAAATGAGCCAAATATTTGCAATTGTCTGTTATCATACATTCATATTCAACCCTATCATCTGTTCTTCACTGAAATTATCTTTCCTACATTACTAAAAATGAATTTTAATGTAAAAATATAGACTCACTATTTTTTGTTCTCTATAGCAGAACAAGAGAAATCCTGCCCTTGAATATATTTCTACACCAAGCATGAGATTTAAAAATTACTGTCTTTTCATGTGGGTACAATTGTTAGTCCAGGGAAATGGAAGAAGAGTCCATAAGAGGCTTTGACAGTCTTGTGATAAGAAGAAAAGGATATTAAAATCAACTTAAATCTAATCATATGAAATAAGTTAAAATTATTTTAACTTGCTAAAAGCCAGTTTAATATTGTTGCTTTTTTTAAAAAAATAGACATTTTGTGTCATGTTAGTTTGAAAATAACCCAAAAGAATTTTTTTTTCTCCCAGGTGAGCAAGAAGACTATTCAGAAGGGGAAAAAAAAAAGTTTTGGTCTTTCTTCCATTTGGGGGAAATGGGTATGTGTCTGTCTGTGGAGGGAAGTTCTAGAGGTTTCTCATTTCTCCAGTGAACATGTTTGTGCTGTTGCTGGACTGTGGCCAGATTGCTGCTTTTGGACCAAGTATCACTCCCCTCAGCTAACCAGTCAGCATTGCATATCAATGAGGGGTAGTTTAAGCTCAGTTTTGAAAAATGCCAATGGGATTATTTCTTCCTTTGCAACAACAAATAAAAATGAAAAGCCTAGGGGCACCTGGGTGACTCAGCTGGTGACTCTTGGTTTTGGCTTAGGTCATGATCTCAGGTTCAAGAGATCAAGCTGACGTGGTCTGGGCTCCATGCTGAGTGTGGAGTCTGCTTGGGATTCTCTCTCTCCCTCTGCCTGTCCTACTGCTTACACTCTTTCTCTCAAATAAATAAATAAATAAAATCTTTTAAAGAAATGCAAAGGCTGCATTTCATATTAATTGAAATGATTGTTGTTTTCACAGTTTGTCTCTGAGCATCCATTAGGAGATTTTTGAGAACTGAACTAAAAATATCTCTTTTATATGAGCCTAAGAACTTTAGTATAGGTTCAATTTTTAGATAAACTCTGAGGAGACTTGGGAAGTTATATTTAAGAAAAGCAGCATTCCTGTACTGAGGAGAAGATGGAGAGTGTGCATCACACCCTTGGGTCAGAGATTGAGGTACCCATCTGTACATTAACTGAAATGAAACTGCCATTTCTTTGTCCTTCAATTACCTTTCCCTATAATGGTAAAAATTCATCAGAGAGAGCTTCAGCAAGATATGCTTTTTAGTCTTGGCCTTCATGCATATACCAATTTAAAAAAATACAGGTACCTATTTGAATACTGTGTAAATTACCGTTTTGCTGATACTGACTTACATAATTATTTTGTGCAGGTTGACTGTGTTTACTTTGCACCTTCATTTGCATCTACTTGTACTTCGTTTACTTTGTTTCCAGTCTTGTGCTTGATTTAACATAGGAAGGGGAGCAATCTGTGTTTATCTGGATGGTAACAGTACAGTCACAGTGATACCTGGATTATTTTCTGCTTTATCTTGGAAATTAAATCAAAATTGTATATATTTGTCCACAGGTGATAGTTGGTGCTGGTATGCCATTACCATAGCAGCAGACTACGTTCTTGGTTCCTACAAGTTGCCCCGGGTCTACTGTGGGAATGGAGGTTTTCCTGTTGAGAATGCATAGGGTTTGTAGAAAATGTAAAAAGGGCTCTATTGGAGCTATTCTGTACAGAACCAACAGTTCACTTGCTACAATGACTGACAGGTTGTCAGTGTATACTAGTGTCTTACTGCCTTGTCTGTGATTTCTGACAAATGCTGTGCTGCTACCTCGCTCCTGAGAAATGCAAAAGGTAAAATGGGCTTTGGCCTTGAGTATATCTGTGTAAAATATAGTAGCATGAACACTTGGTTTCCTCTCCTACTTCTTCATTCGGTTACCAAATGGATCATTTTAATTCCTTCCAGAAAAAGAAGGCGACTTCCATGAATGTTAATGGTAGAACTATACTCATTTTAAGGATAAAGTAAGTTTTTAGCCCTTATTTTTCAGATAAGTTGTTTTATTTCATATGAAATGTGTAAGTTGTCTTTTCATAATTAAGCCAAAAAAAAGTTCATTTGAAACAGAACATCTCAAGTTTACGGTAAAGCTTTACTTAGGCTCAAGATATGTAATGCTTAACAAACCTGTTTAAGCCAACATTTTTTTTAATATAAACATATAATATATTTTTATCCCCAGGGGTACAGGTCTGTGAATTGCCAGGTTTACACATTTCACAGCACTCACCATAGCACATACCCTCCCCAATGTCCGTAACCCTCAGTTTGTTTTGTGAGATTAAGAGTCACTTATGGTTTGTCTCCCTCCCAATCCCATCTTGTTTCATTTATTCTTCTCCTACCCCCTTAACCCCCCATGTTGCATCTCCACTTCCTCATATCAGGAAGATCATATGCTAGTTGTCTTTCTCCGCTTGACTTATTTCGCTAAGCATGATACCCTCTAGTTCCCTCCACGTCGTTGCAAATGGCAAGATTTCATTTCTTTTGAGTTAAGCCAACATTTTTAGCTGCCATTCATATAAAGAGATTTTTTTCCCTTTTGAAAGTGCTTTATAGTGAGCAAAATTTGTCCCATAGAATTTTCTTCCAGCCAAACAGCTTATTCTTTTTTAAAAAAAAATTTTTTTAAAGATTTTATTTATTTATTTGACAGAGAGGGTTCACAAGTAGGCAGAGAGGCAGGCAGAGAGAGAGGGGGAAGCAGGCTCCCCACTGGGAAGAGAACCCAATGCAGACCTGGATCCCATGATCTGACCTGGGCCGAAGGCAGAGGCTTTAACCCACTGAGCCACCCAGGTGCCCCAAACAAACAGGTTATTCTTTAAACAGGTTCTCACTATCTTTCCATTGTCATCAACTAAAAATGATCTTTAGGCTTATATTCTACTCTATTCAGCCAGGTGATAACATACCATAATCTGGCTCTGTTTCTTCTCTTCTCTCACCAACCCCCAGGCTGTGCCTTAGCTACGCTGAGGACTTGCTCCCATTGTTCCTGAAACCCAAGCATTCTCACAACTCAGTGACTTTGCACACACTGTCCCCTCCGCTGGCCTGGAAGGAGCTCTCTGCTCCCACTCTCACAGATCTGTTTGCCTGAGGAAAGTCTGACTTGGTTCAGCTCTAGTGTTACCTCTGTGGTGGAGCCTTCTCTGACTCACTGTCACCTCTATGGTAGGGACATCTGAGGCATTTTTCTGTTGGGCATATATCTGTTTCACCATTACAGAGTAAGTGCTTTTCTCTCTTGTGTTCCCAACACCTGGTGCAGTACCAGATACTCAGTGTGTATTGGTTGAATGAATATAGGTGAGAGTTTATAACATATTTATTGTTCATTTCTTTAAATTGCTGAAGAAGGGAAGAAGGGAGGAACCATACTGTTACTTAAAGATACTGTGAATATGTTGGCTCTGTATTAAACAACCTGCTGAAATCATGAGTCTGCGAACCTCCAACAAAACTGTGAAGCAGGGGAAGTAGTAGCTGGTACCCTAGGCTTCCCTTTTAAAACTGAATTCATGATTTTCACTGGGAACTAAAACTTTAAAGAAAGAGAACAAATTAAGTATAGACTATTTTGGGGTTCAGGGATGGATTATGGAATTTTGGTGGGCTCTGAAACTGCAGCCTCTTCTTCTCTGTGTGCAGATATCTCTATGTAATGACACCAAAATTTTGAAAGATCTATTAAAAATAACAGAACCCTTGGGGCTCCTGACTGGCTTAGTTAATAGAGCATGTGACTCATGATCTCAGGGTTGTGAGTTCGAGCCCCACGTTGGGTGTAGAGATTAGTTAAAAATAAAATCTTTGAAAAAATATAGCAGAACCCATGCTGTGAAATGAGAATCACTGGTCTACATAGTTTATTCTGAATATTTCTGTAATATGAACCATAAAGTACGTAGGATAGATTTTGATGTTATTTTCAGTTTCTCTTCTCTGAATCCTTACTGAGTAGCCAGGCAACATTGTTATGATCTGGGTTGAACCCTCTTTGCATTCCACACCACTGACTCTCAAGCCTTCTGTGTGGGGTTATCTGCTGCTAGATAGCCTTAATTACAAATCATGAAAAAGTAGAACAGTCCTTGTTTTTTACTGATTCCCTTGCTCATAGCAAAACTCCTTTCCTCCTATCAGATTTCCACAGATTTCCACATAAAAATTATCCCATAAAAATGCTTTTGCCCACATTATCAGTTAAAGGTGCTGCCATCCTGTGCCTTTTTCTTTTCAGTGGTATCACGGTCTCATCACTTTTTCTCTCTGTGAGATGAAATGTACTTGTGCCCTGTGGTAACAGGAGGGGTGTTTTAAGCCATTTTTGAGAGAAATGCCATTTCCTCTTTATAATTCCAGTTGAAAGTGAATCCCCTATTGCATAGAATCAGATGTCCTGTTTGACACCATTAGCTCTGCTCCAATACCAGTGGCTTCTGGGTATCCCTGTTTAACTTTTCTACAGCTAACATCATCTTGGGATGTGTGTCTTTTGGTATGGTGGAGACAAGTGGACCAGAGAAGCTATATCTGTACATGGTTTTTAACTATAGGGCAATATTTGAAAAGTTAAATTATCTGCCAGGGCAGTTTTAAAAAAATTATTATTTTTAAATTTTAATTCCAGTATCGTTAACATACAGTGTCATATTAGTTTCAGGTGTACAATAGGGTAGCTCACTCAGGGCTCATCATGGTAAGTGTCCTCTTTAATCTTCATCGTCTATTTCACCCATCCCCACACCCACCTCCCCTCTGGTAACTCTCTATAGTTAAGAGTCTGTTTCTTGGTTTGCCACTCTCTTTCTCTCTCTTTTTTTTTTTCCTTTGCTCATTTGTTTTGTTTCTTAAATTTCACGTATGAGTGAAATCATATGGTATTTCTCTTTCTCTGACTGACTGCACTTAGCATTATACTCTCTAGCTCCATGCATGTCACTGTAAATGGCAGGATTTCATTCTGTTTATGGTTGAAAGATATTCTGTTGTATACATATACCACATCTTCTTTACCCATTCATCTATCAGTGGATACTTGGGCTGCTTCCATAATTTGGCTATGATAAATAATGCTGCTATAAACACAAGGGTACATATAACCCTTTGAATTAGAGTTTTTGTATTCTTTGGGTAAATACCCAGTAGTGCAGTTAAGTGGATTGTAGGGTAGTTCTATTTTTTAACTTTCTGAGAAACCTCCATACTGTTTTCCACAGTAGCTGTACCAGCTTACCTTCCCACCAGCAGTGCACAAGAGTTCCTTTCTCTCCACACCGTCATTAACACTTGTTATTTCTTGTGGTTTTGATTTTAGTTATTCTGACAGATAGGAGCTGATATCTCATTATAGTTTTGATTTGCATTTCTGCTAGGGTAGTTTTATGGCAAAATTTCAAGACACAGAACTGATGGATTTTACCCAAAAAAGGTGGAAACAACAGAATGAGAAGGAAACAAACTCTAAGTATGAATATGAATAAAGACAAAGTAGAATGGTTTACTTGGGAAACCTTGTTCGGTTCTACTGGGATCAATTATAGTAACTCTCTCCAAAGTAGTTTATTGAACTTCCTTTAAGAAGTTTTCCCTTGGTGGCTCTGAAATTTCTACAAAAAAACTGTATTCCCAGTCAAAGCAAAAACGTAGTTCTTTTCAAAATTGAGATATAAGGGCACCTGGGTGGCTTAATGGGTTAAAGCCTCTGCCTTCAGCTCAGGTCATGATCCCAGCGTCCTGGGACCGAGCCCCACATCGGGCTCTTTGCTCTGCAGGAAGCCTGCTTCCTCCTCTCTCTCTGCCTGCCTCTCTGCCTACTTGTGATCTCTATCAAATAAATAAAATCTTTAAAAAAAAATAGAGATATAATTCACATGCCATAAAATTCACCTTTTATTTTTTAAATTTTATTTAACTTAAAGTCATTTAACTAACATATAATATATCTTGGTTTCAGAGGTACAGGTCTGTAAAATTCACTCTTTAACAGTGTGTAAGTCATTGGTATTTCATATATGCGCAAAGTTGTACAGCCATTACCACTGTGTAATTCCAGAATGTTTTCATCAGCCCAAAAGGAAATTGCATACTGGTTAGCAGTCTCTCTCTATTCCCTCCTCCTACTAGCCCCTCTCCAGAGATCTTCTCTCTATGGATTTGCCTATTCTGGACACTTTATATAAATGGAAATACATGGTCTCTAACCTTTTGTATCTGGCTTCTTTCACTAAGCATAATGTTTTCAAAGTTCATCTATTTAGAGCAGGTTATCAGTATTTCATTCCTTTTTATGTCTGAGTTGAGAAACATGGTTCTTTATCAAAAATCAGATGAGCCAAAGACATTCTGTTACTTTCTGTTGTGGAAATTTTTATGGAATGAAATGAATATTGTTACAGGATAGGTCCTAAAGTTTGGCAATCGGGAAAGGCCATGGGAATGCTACTGTAATCATGGATTCTGTAACTTGATGCAGCAAAAGAGAGAGCACAGCCACTGGACTGTGGGCATCTAGGAAGATAAAGGTATGTTTATAGGGTTTGGACTTAGGCTGAATGATTCTAGAAGGGACTAGAGAAGAGGTGACTGACACTGGATTGGGTAGCATCATGAAGTAGGGGCAGTTTAGTAATGGTGTATCTCAGAAATCTTTGCTCAGGATAGGGAAGGAACAAAGAGAGGGTAGGGAAGTCATTGGGAAGAAGGCAGGATTCTAGAAGGAGAGGTTTTGCAACTCTGGTTTGGCCTTGGGAGATAATATTGTTTTTTTCTTGGCCTTGTCTTTGGCTTTGATGGAGTCTAATGGAGATATTGCAGAGCTGATTTTCATGCTCTCACATGGGAAGGATATGCTCTGATGCTGAGATTATGGAAAAAATAGGCTCGATAAGACCAAGCAAGTAAGATGCAACCAAACTACCAAATAGGACTGACCATTTCCTCATTGTAGTGATATTCCTTTGACTAAAATCTTTTTAATGGTCTTCTGGCAGAATAACTCTGAATTATCTGAAGGACTTCTCAACCAAGTTACTCATATGATGAAGCATCTTTTTTTCATGTCCTGCCTTGTGATGACCTTCGTGTTAGGTATTTTGTATGTTATTTTCTCTTGTAGGTTTAAACACTAATGAATAATTCATCCTTCCTCATTCAGCCAACAGAGTATGTCTGAACATGCGCCAGTTTGTCAATATCATTAATTTATAAACACTTTAGTGAGTGCTAGGCTTTAGGACTGAATAAGACGTGGTCCCTACCCAAGAGATTGAACAGTGCTGTTCAATAGAATATTCTGTGATGATGGTAGTATTTTGTGTGGTCCAATATGATAGTTGTAGCCATATGTGCCGCTTAAACACTTGAAATGTGGCTCAAGAGACCGAGGAACTAAATTTTTATTTTTATTTATTTTTAATTAATTTAAACAGTAATAGTGGCCTATGAGACGGTTGGCTATCACATTGGACAGCACTGCTCTAGAAGTTAATGAATGAGATAAGGAAACACAAGTGCTCACAACCCATGGTGTGCTGTGTACTCCAATACAGGTCCCTATAAAGTGCTCTAGAAGTTCAAAAGACAGCCTCTGGGGGGAGTGGTGCCAGAGAAAACACCCAGACGAGGGGAGGTATCATGAAAACGACACTTAACAAAATAAAAATAATAGTAATAATTATTATTGTTATTGTTTTGCCAGAAGAGGAGGGGAGGAAGGTGAAAAGGTTCATTCTAGGCAAAAGACATAGTTTGTGGAACCACTGAGGCATTAATAAAATGCATACAATTTCAAGAAAACAATGTGGCTTGATAGGGTCTAAGTGTAGGTTACTGTAATATTACCACTATATGACATGGTTCTTATGGCAAAGGTGTAATTGAACAGATTAAAAACACATTTAACATTTTTGGCATTTACTGTGTTGTATACATTGTTCGAGAAACTACATCATTTAAAATAGATTCATAAATTATCATCATGATCCCCATTTCACAGTAAAAAAACTGAGCCCTAGAAAGGTCAAGGAATTTGCCTGGGGACACAGAGTGAGTGGAGAGAGCTAAGATTTGAATCCAGGCTTATTTGATTTCAGAGATCAGTCTCTCCATCAGTGACTCCACATCTTCCACTTTAAACTTTTCTCATTTGAAATTGTGATGGATTTTCTCAGGTATGCCTTCTGTGATTCATTCAGACCAGTATAAGTCTTCCACAAGGTGTTTTTTTTTTTTTTTTTAATATTCTGATTTCATATTTAAAATGTTTTCTGGCTAAGAAACTGATGTTATAATGTATCTATTCTGTTAACTAAGCATTTCATGAACTCAGATTTCGGAAACAGCTTTATTGACAATTTCCCTTCTTTTGCTGTATATTTATAGCAGTAGGAACCTTTTATATCCTAAAATGGGGTGGTTGCAGAATTAGCTAAATTGGAGGACCCAATCCATTCATTCCCAAATTTGAATGGGCTCCTATGACCATCATACCCAGAGAATTCTTGCTTCCGCGTGCTGGGAATGGCTTGTTATTTGAGCCTCTCCACATCTTATCCTAAAGGTCATGACCCTGGGCTCTGACTTCTTTCTTACCAATCTCTCTCGCAAATCTTAGTGGCGGGGTAGAGGCTTTGCTTTTCTTAACCAAGATCTCTGCACCTGTTTGGCAGGCATGGTCAAGTCCTGAAAATATCTCTTCCTGGCTGAGAAAGTACTTGTGTTTTATGAGGACGTTTTCGTTTTGTTTTGTTCTTTCCTTTTAGACTCGAAAGCACTCACTTGGTATTATTTGCTCTATTTCCTTAAAAGCCTGTCTCAAAGTCATGGCAAGGTACATCTAACATTCGTACTTGCCAGGTCTGGAACATAAGAAGTGTAACAAACAGCGCCTGCTTCAAGGCTCACACACTCTGCTGCTAACGCAGGACAGAGAGTAAAGAATAAAACAAGCAGTACTAGGAGATACTCAAAGGATGGAGCCAATATTCAGGGTTGGAGACATCTTCATAGGGGGAAGGACTGGCATCAGGAAGAAGGGGCAATCTGTGTGTGGAATACTGCCTGGGGAAAGGTATAGGGTAGAGGGAATTGTGGGAGAATTGTTTGGTTGAAAAAGAAAATGCGACCTTGGTTGCACATTAAAATCACGTGAAGAAGAGGTGTCTGGCTAGTCCAGTTGGAAGAGCATGTGACCCTTGATCTTGGGGTTGTGAGTTCAAGACCCATGTTGGCTGTAGAGATTACTAAAACAAACAAACTTGGAGAAAAAATCACCTGGAGAGCTCTAAAAACTCCCTTAAAGATTCTGATTGAAGGGCAGCCTAGGCATCCAGATTTTTAAAGTTTCACAGGTGATTTTAATGCATAGCCATAGCTGTGGTTGAAGGCCATTGTAATAGTCTCCTTTCTCAGTTGTGGTCATTGAACCAACAGAGCCAGCCCCACCTGGAAGCTAGTTAGAAACGCTGAGTGAGTCTCAGGGAATCAGAATTCACATTGCTACATGAGCCCAGGTGGCCCAGGTGCACAGTGAAGTTTGAGAAGCACTGCCATGGAGAAAATTTGAGAAATATGGTTGAAGAGGGCAGATGACTTAACCAGATTTTCACAGCCCCTGTGCTGGGCTAGGAATGAATTACAAATGGGCAGTGGTGTTGCTTTCCCCTCAAGCCATTAAGGATGTTTATACTTCTGATTGGCAGGAAGTCAGTCTTCTCTGGTTATCTATAATGTGTTCCATGAATATTCTTGAATTTTCTCTGAATGCCTGAGGGGGAAAAAAAAGGCAGGGAATCACCAGTTAGTGCTGGGCTGCACTCTGTCAGTTGTGGGAGATCCCCTGAAGACTTTTGATCAAAGGATGTTTTGTGTACCTCGCTGTGTTCTAGGAAGATTATCCTTACAGAAGCATATAGAATGGACTGAGAGGGGGTGCTCTAGGGTAAGAGGACAGAGGACAGTTGCAATAACTCACATGCAAGTTGACAGAGGACAAGAGTAAAGAGCATGGTTATGCTTAAGAACTTGAACAATACTTCAGGACCCATGCCCAAATCTTCATGGAGAAGCTTGGAAGGAACTACAAAAGTTTGTTTTGTATCTTTTTGGAGACACCTTGTAACTTCGTTTTGTTTCTCTCAAAGCTTCAGCAAAGTTTCTGATGATTAAAATCTACTTGGCATAAATAAGGTCATAAACATTCAGCCTTCACTCTGCAGGATCCCCTAGTTCTTGGTGGGTGGGATCATCTGACTTGAGGGTTATCAGTGATTTCAAAGGAGAAAGGAAAACAATGATGGTCATCATTTGGTGAATAGGCAGCGAGGGAGAATGTCAGGAAATGGAGAGGTTAAAAGTCCAAGTATGAAAGGCTTGCTGTTGTTGAGGGACTCAGAACCATACATTTGAGTTTGGACAGTACTTTAGGGGAAAATGGATATTCCAGAAGATTATTTCATTTGGGGAAAAAATGTTGAAATAATTGGTGCATTAAGCTGCTTGTTCTTCAAGGCCAAGCTTACGCTGCTCCCTTTCATGAATTCTTCCCTTATCACCCCCGTACATGGTTTGTTCTCTCTCCTGTTTCCTAAAATTTTTTTTAGTGAGTCGACAAGGACATTTTTTAATCCTGATACTTGAAAAGTACTCTGGTACGCACTATTTCCTAGTAACTCACTTACAGTTGATTTTATTTTTCTTATTTATGGATGTATATTTATGAATGTATCCTGTCCCTCTAAATAGAATATAAGTTCCTTGAGGACATGAACCATGTCTAATTCTTCTTTATCTTTCCTGGGAATTTGTGACTTTGTGAAACACCTTTTATCTGGGGTGCTCATAATCGAATATTAATAATTTAAAACAAGTTATCATAGACTTCTTCATTTTCCAAATTTTTGATGTTTCCTCGGGGGTGGGGGGAGGCTGAAGAGTCCTCAAAATATGTATATGTACACTGTGCATTTTGAATTGTATTCTGTAGTTTAAAATTAAGCTTAAATAGTACAATCAGATAAATGTTGGAATCTTTTTGTACTTTCAGGGATTCATTTCAGAGGAGGAGGTTTCAAAAAAATTATGGAGTAAATACCCTGTTTTCATAATCTTTTTTATATGGTACCGATTTTTCCTTAGGTGCTTTCTCATCTTGCCATTTGGGTTTCCTTTTCTTTTTTCTTTGTGTTTGGCAGTGATACCATTTGTTGTAGGAAGGTAACTGCTGGCTATGTTTGAAGTTAAGAGTGTCAGTAATCATCTGGTTGTGACCCACTAACATGCTTAAACAGTGTATTTTATAGGAAATATATTGGCTAAGTGCTTTAACAATTTTATTTAGCTTCAAATCATGACATGCCATTTTCATGCCTTTTCTTGGAATTTTCTTGCCCAAATTCAAAGGGCATAATTATATTTTGAAATTTGGAACACTGCAAAGTTGTGTCATCTAAATTTTGGGGGAAGGGGGAAATTATTCTAATTCTAGGCAGTCATGACATTTGACATTATGGGAAAAGAAGTGTGTATTACATATAGAAAACCAGCTAGCGCTTGACCAAGAAGAGTGAAACTATTATACCAAGATTAAATTTAAAAGAAAAAAAAAAAACACAAGATAGGGAAAACCTTTTAAAATAATTTCTTAATGAATCAATCAGTAGTTTATATCCTTAAAGAATTTTTTATGGTATAATAATGAACATTTATAACAGAACAAAAATAACCCATTTCCTAACATTAGCCTCTCTGCCTACGGAGGTCATAAAACTTGTTAATGCAGATGAGGCTGCCTTCTGTTGTGTGATGCTAATAGGAAATGGATCATTGCAGTTTATGGGGCACTTAGCCATTTTGGTTCATGATAAATGACTGACTTCAAGTGACATTCCTTCACTGATTTCCCACTATTTATCACCTGAAAGAATGGAACCCAAACATGAAGTTGATTTTGAAGTTGTCAAGAGTTTCACTGTGGTATAAATCCATCATAAGCCAATGTTTTAATTAATTTAGGAAGAAATATTATGAATGAAGATGCTCGTAAATGTTTTATGCTCCTATTTTCTTTGGTTCTAAAGCCAGATTTGTAAATCTGTTTTATCCTGCTCTAACTTCTGTTGCCCTCTTTCTCTTCCCTTCCCTGTCTCCAAACATTCTCCAGTTTTGAAAACTCCCTAGATTTTATCTTTGCAGATGCTTTGATGTAATTATGTTGTTTTGTTCTATAAAATCAGTCCAAAATAAGCTGAAAGAGTGGAACATTTTTTCAACTGGTTTGTTCACCTACATGCCAGGCATTATACAAGACTGGGATGGAAATTTTCTTATATTGCTTGCTGTTTTCTCTGTGTTCTTGCTGTTATCTTATTTTCTTCTTTTTCTCCTCTTCTTTTTTCTTGAAATACTAGCCCCCACCCCCAGCGAACGCCCTCCCTGAGTTGGGAGGAAGAAGACGGCTTATTTGAATAAAGTCACATTATCCTACAAGTAGGCTCTTGTTCATAGAAAATTATTCTCCAGCTTATTGTAGGGAGACCCTGCTGGCACCGTAAAGGTTACAATATCTAGTCAGGTTAAATGTATGTCTAAGGATGTTTGAGTCTTTCCTGTGTCGTCTCCATGTTTGGAATGGAGAGCCTGTGTTTAATTCAGTACCGATGATGCCCTCCATGTTGCTGGCCTTTGGAGAGAGTTTGATATCTGATGGAATGCTATTTGGAAAGGAACATGTAAATGTTCTTACAGATTGTCCAAGAGTCACTTAGTGTAATTGAGATAATTTGCCATTTATTTCATTCGTTCGTAAAGGAATTTTGACCTCCCTTATCTATGTGCATTGTTGGAGTGAGGGTGACCACAGGTTATTTTGTTTGCTTTGTAGAAGTTAACAGGAGGAAGCACATCTGTGGTAGCTTTACTTGAGGTGCTGGTATCCTGAAAGGGAAGCCTGCAAAACTCCCCAAGAGGCTGTCTTTTGAGGGGCACCTGGGTGGCTCAGTGGGTTAAGCCGCTGCCTTCGGCTCAGGTCATGATCTCAGGGTCCTGGGATCGAGTCCCGCATCGGGCTCTCTGCTCAGCGGGGAGCCTGCTTCCTCCTCTTTCTCTCTCTGCCTGCCTCTATGCCTACTGATCTCTCTCTGTCAAATAAATAAAGTCTTAAAAAAAAAAAAAAAAAAACCTTTAAAAAAAAAAAAAAAAGAGGCTGTCTTTTGATACAGACATTTTAGTTCCTAGCAGATTTCCCCTTAGAGCCTACCTACCACTTTTAGCAAATGGCTTCTGTGTATATATTGTTCACAAAGAACTTTAGGCTAATAAATTGAAAATGTTGGAGGTGTCTGACCCCTTTCATGTTCTAGAACCCAAGACACTGGTGAAATTTTAGGAGAGAGCCTAGAAGTGGTAGAACTGAAATATTAATTAGGTCTACTATGATCAGTTTTCCAACTGAAAGCCTAGGAATGGCTCATGGGGCATAATCTGCCTACATGGTCTTAGTTAAATCCTCTCAGTCTTTTTTATAGTTCTGGTTGTGATATCTGATTAGAAAAAACAATACATCTTCTTTTCAAGTTTGTTGAGTGAGCAATCACTAATTTTGAATACTTATTTAGATTGGCTCAAACCAACTACCAAATCTTTTTTGTTTTGTTTTGTTTTTAAAATTTTATTTTTTGAGGGCACCTGGTTGGCTCAGTTAAGCATCTGCCTCCAGTTCAGGTCATGATCTCATGCACCTGGGATTGTCATACCTCTCATGTGTTGGGCTCCCTGCTCAGTGAGGAGCCTGCTTCTCCTCCCTCTGCCACATCCCCTGCTTGTGTTCTCTCTCCCTCTCAAATAAATAAAATCTTTTAAAAATATTTTTTGAGAGAGAGAACATGAGCGGGGGGAGGGGTAGAGAGACAAGCAGACATCCTGCTGAGCAGGGAGGCCAACCTAGGGCTCCATCCCAGGACCTGAAATCATGACCTGAGTCAAGGGTAGATGCTTCACTGACTGAGCCACCCAGACACCTCCTACCAAGTCTTTAAAATGGCCAGTTCACATATGCTACACTAATCTTTTAAGACTGTTGAAACATCTGTAATTTAATTTTTGGCCTGCTTTTGCATGTTATGTTCATTGGTGGCATAGAGCCTGGGGCTGGAAGGAAACTGCTAAAGGGAGGAGAACAGAAAGAAGCTGCAAGAAGAGGCCTAGAGGACAAATGTCCTGTTGACCAGACACTTCTGTCAGCATTAATCACTTCATGACTCTGGTGTGCTAACGTGAGCACTGATAGCCTTTTACTTTCTTCCTTCTCTTTTCTTTTTCTTCTTTTAACCTTCTTTCCTCCATCTGTGGGTGTAAATCTGTTGAAACTAAGGAAAAGCAGACTAAGATCTAAGTTGTACAAATTTTTCTGGGGGAGGAGGGTAGTAGATTGGAAGAAACACACCTGACCACTGAAAGAATGTTTTAGGAATGAATTGGAGTATTAGGCTTCTTGCAAAGAGGTGGGAGTTTTGTATTCACAGGGCTTTAATGATCACTTTCTTTCATCTATGTTTTGAAGCCTTTTGAATGCAACCTGTTCTTAATGTCCAGGTCCTCACATGGATATCTTGAAGCTAAAACTTGAAGTGTTTACACATTGTGTTCTCCCCCGCAGTACAGATATTGTCATGTATTAGACTTGCACAGAAACCACTAAATAATCCCTCAGATTAAATTAAAAGTAGAAGAAAGGTTTCCAGTGGAAAATTACTCCTTCATGGGAGTTTTTTAATCCTGACATTTATTGGAAATAAAAGGACTAAACTATTAAGCATAAATATGATATTTTTAGGGGCTTTTTAATTGGTTTTGAAATTCCCACTGAAGAATAGGCTAGCTGTTAATGATTTTCTCTCTTCACTTACTGATTTGAAGGTGTGATGTTAGTTTTATCCTGTAGGCTGTTACTTTGCTTCTTTGCACTTCAAAAAGATCTAAGGTCACTGATTATGACTTTGCTACTTCCTGCCCTATTGTCCTTACAAAGGAGTTTCATGGGTTTAGAACTTACTATAAAGAAACCAGCCCAAGTAAAAATTCTTGATATTTGCATGTCTATTAAATTCAACATCTTTGCTTTTCATTTCAACTTGTTTGATTGTATAGTTTATAAGGTGATACTGGGACTTAAGGGTTCCTCTTATGAGAGCTGAAATGCCTTTCACCTCACTTTGTTTTCGTGACGGATGGATGAATTATGAAGCAGAGTAAGAGCCAGTCAACTAAGAAACTGTGGGGAAACGATGTTTACATGTCTATGAAATTCTGATGACCTATAACACCCCCCCCCAAAAAAAAAATGGGGCAGGGGGCATTACTAACACCTTTTATTCAGTTGCCCTCATGGAATTTGGTCTTCTTTTGATGTAGCAGTACTGATAGACCTTTCCTGCAGTTGTCATGCCACTTCATAGATATCATCTGAGAGTGACTATTGTGTTCAGGCCTGAGCTAGCAAACCAGTGCATCTGGTTCTGAATCAGTCAAGTATTTCAAATCTTCACTAGCTAAGCCTGTATTATTGTTTTCCTCATTTTAGTAATTCTCCACAACAAATAATTATCAGGCATGTGGTTTTTGGTGAAGGAACACCTAAGCTAAGTTGGTAGGAACATCAAGCAAACAAGTTGAACAATGTTTTGGTTTTTGGTTTTTGGTTTCATGATTACTACTTCATATCACCTTCTGTTTTTTCAGTACCTCAGTATATGAGGCACAATAGCCTATAGAGTAAATGTGAACACACAGTCCCTACCTCTCTTGAGTGTATGTTTTTAATAAAATTTTTTTAGATTAAAAGAAAGTATGTTCGACCTTTCTCCAGAACTCCAGATACATATATTACAACTATATACTTTTATTTCCATTTGGATATCTAATAAGTATCTCAGATACTATATATACAAAATACAACTCTTGATTTTTTTTTTTAGATAACCACTCTACTACCTTGTACCTGCTTTCTTTCATTTTTTTCCCTCTAGAGAAAAAACTAGAGTTAATAACAATGCCTAGTTGTTCAGTCAAAAACATAGGAGTTATTTTTTTTTTCTTTCCTTGAATATACTCTCCCTTTCAATCTGCTGGCAAGCATGTCTCCAGAATAGGTCCCCAGTCTGTACACTTCTTCCCACATGCATTTCCCCACCATAGTTCCAGTGACCATCTTCTTTTATTTGAAGGACTATGATGGCCTTTTCCCTCCTACAGTCTCTATTCAGAGACAGTGATCTTGTTTTTTTTTTTTTTTTTTTAAAGATTTATTTATTTGAGAGAGAGAGAGATAGAGAATCCTCAAGCAGACTCCCCAGTAATTGTGGAGCCTGACTCATAGCTCCAACTGAAGACCCTGAGAATACAACCTGAGCCAAAAATCAAGAGTCAGTTGCCCAATCGACTGAGCTACCCAGCCACTCCCAAAGTGATCTTTTAAAGCTGAGATCAGGGTGCCTGGGTGGCTCAATATATTAAGCATCTGCTTTTGGCTCAGGTCAGATCCTAGTGTTCCAGGATTGAGCCCTGCATGGGGCTCCCTGCTGGGTGGGGAGTCTTCTTCTCCCTCTGCCCCTCACCCTGCTCATGTCTGGCTCTTGGTCTCTTTCTCAAATAAATAAATAAAATCTTTTTTTGAAAAAAATTAAGCAGAGATCAGATCAGATCCTCACCATCTGAAAACCCCATGGAAGCTTCTCATCACTCTAAAAAAAAAAAAAAAAAGAAAAAAGTCCAAATTCCTTACCTTGCAAGGCCCAGCATGGTCTGGCATCTGGTTACCTCTGCTGTCTTATCTCCTATCATTTTTCCTCTCACTTACTGACCTTCTTACTGCTCCTCAAACATCCCCCAGCTTATTCCCACCTCAGGGCTTTTACCTCAGTTCTTCTCTCTCCTGGAATGCTCTTTCCCCAGATCTTCACATGACTGACTTCTTCCTACTGTTTGAGCTTTACCTAAAATGTCAGCTCCTCAGAGAGGCCTTCCTGAACACCTCATTTAAATTGTGTACCTCTCTCCCTTGTTACTCTTCATCCCACTACCTATTTTATTTTATTCCTAGCAAAGATTACTATCTAAAGTTCTTATTTATTTACCTATTTATTATAGTTCACCATCTCCCCTTGAATGTAAGCTCCAGGAGGACAAGAACCTTGTCTGTCTTGTTTCTTGATGTATCTCTAGTGCTTATAACACTGTCTGATAGGTGCAGTAGGTGCTCAGTAAATATTTATAGTTGAATTGGTGAATAAGAATATTTAGGCCCATAAAGAATATAAACTACTAAATCATTTTAGATTATATTTTAGTGAGAATATTCCTGTCAGAATTTCATGGTATTAAGTAGCCCAAAGGCAAGGAAATGACTTTCTCTTCCAGTTGTTCTATTAATCTGGGATAAAGCAGAGGAGGTACGCCTGGGTGTCTCAGTTCTTAGGCGGCTGCCTTAGTCTCCAGTCATGATCCCAGGGTCCTGGAACTGAGCCCTGTGTGGGCCTTCCGTGCTTGGCAGGAAGCCTGCTTCTCCCTCTCCCAGTCCCTCTGCTTGTGTTCCCTCTCTCATTGTCTCTCTCTGTGTCAAATAAATAAATAAAATCTTAAAAAAAGAAAAAGGCAGAAAAGATTGACGATCACAGTCAGTTGGCTTTCTCTTGCACTATCTGTGCATTTAAACTGGACATCATTTATCAGTTCTGCCTATCTTTTACTTGCAACTTGAGTGTTATATGCTTGAACAACAGTACGAAGTGTACTCCTTGTAAATAAGAGTCTGAAATTGTGGTAAGTTCTTATTATATGAGAACAGCTTGCATCGAACAAGCAGAAGCTGTGCATATGTCTCTCTCAAGAAAGAAAATATCAAATTCTAGATTGAGCATGGTAAACAACAATTAATTTAATTGTATCTGTTCTTAATATAAGGTGATTTTTCAGGAACTGATGAATATATAAATAACAGACACATTTATTTTGCGAACGTAAATCTTTGCAAGTCAAGCAGACGATGTTGGGCATATGCCTATGATTAAGACGAGAGGAGAAAGCAGAGAGATCTTTTTTCTTTGCATTGCTGTATTTTTTTTTTAAGATTTTATTTATTTATTTGACAGAGAGAGAGATCACAAGTAGGCAGAGAGTCAGGCAGAGAGAGAGGGGGAAACAGGCTCCCCGAGGAGCAGAGAACCTGATGCGGGGCTTGATCCCAGGACCCTCAGATCATGACCTGAGCCGAAGGCAGCAGCTTAATCCACTGAGCCACCCAGGCGCCCCTACATTGCTGTATTTTGATAGCAAGTGTCAACAGGCCACAGGCCAGAGACTCACCAAAATTAAAATATGGTAAAGATGTTTTGTTTCTGTTTCTTTTATTTCCGAAGCCCCATCAGATTTCTTCTCAGCCTCTTCTTTCTAGTATTCCACTGCATTATTTTCTGTCCTTTCACGGATAATGTTTTCCTTTCTACTTTCTTGGGAAAAGTAGCAGCCTTCACAGTTAAAAGCTTTTCTCACTGACTTCCCTTTTAAATTTCCTGGTTCTCAACTGTTTGTGTTCTGCATGGAGTAATTTTTCTTTTAGGAGTTTCAGATACCTTTTCTTCCCTCCATCCCACTGGCAAATCCCCAAATACTGAGTTGTGCTCTATTCTCTAACAAGAGGTGCTTTTCTTGTGTGGGGCTGTACAGTAATCCTTTGATCAATTCCCTCCTGGGAAGAACTACCATTTTCCCCTCTAGCCAGGAGTCCAGAGTTGGTATATTTATGGCTGAACTTCAAGTCTGGCAGAATTAAGGTTCACAAGATCTCTGTAACTTTAGCTTAAATTTCCTTTTAACTGGGATTTGATTTTGACCCGGATGAAATCTTATTTTTAAATTAGTGTGGTAATCCTAACATCCAGATTTTAAACCATCATTAACGAATACGAATTTAAAAGTGATTCTTTCTCATTGGATCATAAATTGATCATGAATTGGCATCTTAATGATTTCCAAACACTACCAGTGCAGAGATAGCAATCTCCTATTGTTAAGGATATCTTCCTTTTGCCTCTTCTGGTCTGCTCTCCACCCTTCTCCTCCCTCCCTCTTTCTACCCAGGAGGCTGCCTGTGAGGGCTACACAAGGGCTCCTGTGCCCTCTGACTTCCGCCAATGGCAGGGTCCCAGCAGGAGATTCAAGGGAGGGGCGCGAGTGAGGTCAGGCTAATTATTCTCTTGGCTCCCTCCTTGTGGGGTTGCCTTGGGCTGCCTGTGCCCCTCGACCTAAGGTCACGGTGTTTCACTCTAAGACTTTTCTCCTTTTGGGTTCCTGTAATCAATCCATCCTCTCATCTCTTTTTCTCTAGGAGTGGTAATAGTTCTGCTGCTACCAATCCCAAGTTACAGCAGTATCCCTTGTCATTCCTTTACATGCATCCATCGCTTTGCAAATTGTCCCTTTCAAATAAGTCTCTGGAAATTATCCTAATTGGATTGTGTCATTGGTTTCTTGTTGGAACCCTGTCTGATGCAAATGTTATCATTTCCTAGATTTTGGATGTTATCCAGTATTTTTAACAAAGTACATACTACCTGGGGATCACCTGAGTAATCAGTTGAGTGGACACAAAACAGAAGGTAGCACTGCCTTTTGGAGATCTATCATGTGAGATAGACAAGCTTCTCCTTTACTTTATTCAGTATTCAGTCAACATTTATCGAACAGCTGCTATAAACCAAACATGGTGTATGAATCTGAGGCAAATATAAAGCACTATTTGGTCCTTGCCATTGTATATCTCCATTTCAACTGCGTATTTGTAGTTAAATACTTGATAAGAAAGTAGAAAATCACCAGTTGTGCCTGATGCCTGGTCCTGCCTGACCTGTTCTCAGTTCCCAATGCTTAGTTCTATAGTGACCTCTGGGCTTTTCAAGCATGATTATTTCCTGAGTCCATAACAGGACCCCTTTTGTACCTTCATTTCTCTGCATGGGATCTTACAAAGTGTCAAGGAAATGCTTCTGGACTGACAGAGGATTTCAGTTGAGCACAAGTCTTTTCTTTAAGTTAGCATTGGGTAAAACATCTTCAGTTGGGAGTATTTCAGAAGAAGGGGCATATGGTTAAATAGACTTGGGCAGTTGTCTTTTAAAAGCTTCTGACTGTAGGACATCTTTTAAGATTGGTGACTATATTTTGGGAAAACCTGCTTTGCATAGTTGAGTTGTCTCCATTAGAACGTTGGGCTATATTAACTTTTCCTTCCATGGCTCTCAATGCCTGATAACCCAGAAGAACTGTGAGGGTCAGAAAACACAGAAGGATGTGGCATCCTGTCCTGTGCTGAGGAAGAATGCATGTGAATGACCCTGTCCAGTTAGGAATACCTCGCGGTCATCTTTAACATCATCACAAGATGATGTTCTGACAGCCCCACACTTCATGGCCCTAACAGGAGACATCAGCAATTTACATGACAGCCACAATTCTAACTTTTATTTCCAGGGATGGGGCAGGGGGTTTGTACCTTATGATGACCTAGTTTGAGAGTTCCAGGTGCCATGGGGCAACCAGAAGGAAACTCACTACCTTACAAAGGACTGGGACTTGCTAGGAAAAAGTTGTAATACACTGTGCAAGGATTTTGTGGAAATCTTTTATTCTCTGGCCTCCTTTCCTTATTCTGTCCAAGTGTATCTCAACTTTTTTTTTTTCCTTGACTTCTCTCACTCCTTATCTGTGGGTGAGCAAAACACAATCAGTAGTTGAATGGTCTCATCTAAACCAGAGTCTGGGAATGTCTAGAGACCTTTTTGGTTGTCCCATCTGCAAAAATGCTAATGGCGTCAGTGGGTAGAGATCAGGGATGCTGCTAAACAGCCTACTATGTACAGGACAGCCCCCATATTGAAGACTTATCTGGCCTAAAACGTTCATGGTTCTAAACATTCATGGTGGGGAAATGCTAATCTAGATGCTGATATGTTCAGTAGAATTTTCTGTGATGATGGAAATGCTCTATACAGTATTCATTACTTTTTTGTGGCTACTGAGCACTTGATATGTGACTAGTATAACTGAGGAACTGAATTTTTAATTTAATTTCAATAACAACACAATACCTAGAGGTTAGCATAGGCAGTGCATATCTAGAAAAAGGGGCCTTGTCTGAATATGCTGGCTTACAAATAATGGGCAGAGAAGGGTGGTACCTGAAAGTTGGAGGGTCAGTGAGGGAATTTAGGGGAAGCTGCAAGGAAAGTGCCCTGAATCTTAAGGCAGTGTTGATCTCCTGCAGATAAGACAGAAGGTATGGAAGGATCCCATCATCACGAAGTTTATTTGAGCCCAGAAAGCCATGTGGTGCCTTGTTTTGAAAGATTAAGTCCCCCCCCCCTTTTTTTTTAAGGATTTTTAAAATTTATTTGACAGGGAGAGAGAGATCACAAGTAGGCAGAGAGGCAGGCAGAGAGACAGGGGAGAAGCAGGCTCCCTACTGAGCAGAGAGCCTGATGTGGGGCTCGATCCCAGGACCCTGAGATCATGACCTGAGCTGAAGGCAGAGGCTTTAACCCACTGAGCTACCCAGGTGCCCCTTAAGCCCCATATTTATTTCAGAATGGACAGAGAGTTGGATAAACTATCCAGGAGGAAGAAGAAGCTTAAGTTAGTGCATTAAACTGAATGACACAGAGAGAAGAGAAGATGGTGGGTAACGTAAAATAATGAAGAAAGAGGATAGAGAGACATGGAAGGAGAAAAGGTAACCTGTACTTGGAGTGGCCCAGGTAGGCGAAAGGAAAAAATGTGGCCCAGGTAGGCAAAGGGCAGCTTCGTGGAGGAAAATTAGTTAACGTCTTTCCTTTCCCTCTTCCTCTCCTCTATTTAGCTTCACTAATTTTTTCTTCTTCTCCTTCTCCTCCTTCTTCCCCTCTAGCCAGGTATATCACTCAGGGTCCAACAGGAAACACATGCCATACTCAAATTGAGGTGGTTTGAGTTCATAAAGTAACTAGCTGTGCAGATGTAGACAGGATGTAGAGCAGCACAGGGGTGGAACGGGACCTCAGGCTGGTCACAGATGTGTGTTCCTACCACTCTAGACCCCGGGTGCTAGCGGAGGGGCCACAACGAGGACCCGGGACTGTGGAGGACTGAGGATAGGCCTGTCTGGCAGGAGCTGCAGCCCTTGATGGAGGTTTTAGGCAGTGGCAGGAGATCAGCTGGTAGGAAAATACTCTGACTTCACTCTTCTCCTTCCTTATAGTCTCCCTCCCTCCAGGGCTCCCTTAGGTGAACCCTACCAGAAACCAGAGCACAGATAACCTCAGTGGATGTGGTGTGTTAGGTCAGCCTCCCAGCCTAGAGCAGGACAGAGATGTGTATAGATGCGATGAAAGGAATGAAAAGAAGATTTCCAGCACACTTTGCCTGCTCCCATTTTTCAAACTTCTTCCCTTCTTCCTGGCCCTACAGGTAACTGTTTTCTCCCATTGTTATTAGTCTTCTCTTGTTAGCCTGTCTGTCCTTTACAGATGTGTGGCCGTTCATCAGGAAAAACTATTTTAACTCTAGCAAGAACACATGTAACACTGGTATTATAACTCTTTGGGATGATTCTCAGTATCTCTGCTCTGCCTGCCTAGCAGCCGAGACTCAGACTCTCTCTCATACCAAAGCCTTGCTTCTTCTGCTCATTTTGAGGCCAGTATTTCTGTGCTGGAAAGAGTCCTGCACCTGTACCCTATGATGGAATGAATGATGAATGGCCACACATCAGTCTCCAAAAGAACGTTCCAGAAATGTTATGTGATACCTACCTACCAGCAGGTGGCATTAGGAGTCATAAAGACATTGAATGATGTTGGTTTTCAAATCACTGAGAACTTGAAGTTCATGACAAAAGAGAAAGGTGAGGGGTACCTGGGTGGTTCCGTTGGTTAAGCCTCTGCTTTTGGCTCAGAGTCCACATCAGGCTCCCTGCTCAGCAGGGAGTCTGCTTCTCTGTCTACCTCTTGTGATCTCTCTCACTCTCTCAAATAAATAGATAAATAAAATCTTTAAAAAGAGAGAGAGCTAGAGAGAGAGAGAAAGTTGATCTAACTTTCTAAGGCAGAAATAAGGAGACCAAAACTAGGTGGGAAATGGACAGGAGAGACACAAGTGATGTTTCAGAGACAGAAAGTATATGTTCTGGACACCGAGTTAGACATGGGAGCAATGAGGAAGATGTGAAAGGTAGGAATCATTTCAGTGGTTGAAATCTGAATAATTGAGATAACTACTGTGTCTTCAGCTAAGGAAAAGAGAATGAGGAGCAGATTAGCTTGGGAAGTTGTCTAGGGCATGTTGAACTTGAAGTGGTGGCAAGGCAGTATATGGAAATGTCATAGGAACATTTAAAGATGTATGTGTGAAGCAAAAGAGTGACTGAAAATAGAGAAACAAAGAAGAGGTGTTTAAGGTTGTCAAAATAGGTAAGATCCCTGAAGGACAGAGGATTAGAGACTTCTCAAACTTGGGATCATCATAGGAATTACCTCTTGGATATTAAAAAGCTCTACCCTCTCCAGAGACTTGTAATTCAGTAAGGTTGGGGTGATGCAGTTGTCTCAGGGATATTCTTTATAAATAAGCACTCCAAATAATTAGGATGCACTTTGAGAAGCACTATATTTTGTCAAACAGAAGTTTCATAGATCAAATAACAAGAATCACTGGTTTTCTATCAGGCTAGAGGGAAAATGTGAGGAATAAAGAGTAAGAATTAGGTAAGTTGAAGGAGGTTCTGTGCTGTGCCATGTTAGCCAAGCCAAAGGTAGGCAGAGTTAGTGTATGAAGAGAAAAGTGAGGGTGTGGAAGGAGTATCAAGAATGTACCAATTACTGGGGCGCCTGGGTGGCTCAGTGGGTTAAGCCGCTGCCTTCGGCTCAGGTCATGATCTCAGGGTCCTGGGATAGAGCCCCACATCGGGCTCTCTGCTCGGCGGAGAGCCTGCTTCTTCCTCTCTCTCTCTGCCTGCCTCTCTGCCTACTTGTAATCTCTGCCTGTCCAAAAAAAAAAAAAAAAAAAAAAAAAAATCTTTAAAAAAAAAGAATGTACCAATTAACAGTGTTAAGAGAGAGGTTCCCAATTTTTCTGGTCTTAGGAATTTTTCATCTTCTTAAACATTACTGAGAATCCCAAAGAATTTGTTTTAATTTAATTTAATTTTTTATTAACATATAATGTATTATTTGTTTCAGGGGTACAACTCTGTGAATCATCAGTCTTACACAATTCACAGCACTCACCACAGCACATACCCTTCCCAATGTCTATCACCCAGCCACCCTATCCCTCCCTCCCCCTCCCTTCCAGCAGTCCTCAGTTTGTTTCCTGAGATTAAGAGTCCCTTAACAGTTTGTCTTCCTACTCAGTCCCATCTTGTTTCATTTTTCCCTCCCTTCCCTCTATGACCACCCGCCCTGCCTCTCAAATTCTTCACATCAGAGAGATCATATGATAATTGTCTTTCTCTGATTGACTTATTTCACTTAGCATAATACCCTCTAGTTCCATCCGTGTTGTTGCAAATGGCAAGATTTTTTGATGGCTGCATGGTATTCCATTATATATATGTACCACATCTTCTTTAACCATTCATCTGTTGATGGACATCTAGACTTTTTCCATAGTTTGGGCTATTGAGGACATTGCTGCTATAAACATTCGGGTGCCCCTTCAGATTGCTATATTTATATCTTTAGGGTAAATACCCAGTAGTGCGATTGCTAGGTCATAGGGTAGCTCAATTTTCAGCTTTTTGAGGAACCTCCATACTGTTTTCCAGAGTGGCTGCACCAACTTGTATTCCCACCAGTGTAGGAAAGTTCCCCTTTCTCTGCATCCTCACCAACACCTGTCTTTTGATTGGTTTATTTTAGCTATTCTGACTGTTGTGAGGTGACAGTGGTTTTGATTTGTATTTTCCAGATGGTGAGTGATGTTGAATACTTTTTCATGTGTCTGTTGGCCATTTGGATGTCTTCTTTGCAGAAATGTCTGTTCATGTCTTCTGCCCATTTCTTGATTGGATTCTTTGTTCTTTGGGTTTTGAATTTGCTGAGTTCTTTATAGATTTTGGATACTAGCCCTTTATCTGATATGTCATTTGCAAATATCTTCTTCCATTCTATTGGTTGTCTTTTGGTTTTTTTGACTGTTTTTTTTAACTGTTTTTTGACTGCTGTGCAAAACTTTTGATCTTGATGAAGTCCCAATAGTTCATTTTTGCCCTTGCTTCCCTTGCCTTTGGCTATGTTTCTAGGAAGAAGTTGCTGCAGCTGAGGTTGAAGAGGTTGCTGCCTGTGTTCTCCTCAAGGATTCTTGTCTCATGTTGAGGTCTTTCATCCTTTTTGAGTCTATTTTTGTATGTGGTGTAAAGAAATGGTCCAGTTTCATTCTTCTGCATGTAGCTGTCCAGTCTTCCCAACACCATTTGTTGAAGGGACTGTCTTTTTCCATTGGGCATTCTTTCCTGCTTTGTCAAAGATTAGTTGACCATAGAGTTGAGGATCTGTTTCTGGGCTCTCTATTCTGTTCCATTGATCTATATGTCTGTTTTTGTGCCAGCACCATACTGTCTTGATGATGACAGCTCTGTAATAGTGCTTGAAGTCTGGAATTGTGATGCTGCCAACTTTGGTTTTCTTTTCCAACATTCCTCTGGCTATTCGGTGTCTTTTCTGATTCCATATAAATTTTAGGATTATTTGTTCCATTTCCTTGAAAAAAGCTGATGGTATTTTGATAGGATTGCATTACATGTGTAGGTAGCTTAGACATTTTCACAATATTTGTTCTTCCAATCCATGAGTATGGAACATCTTTATGTCTTCCTCAGTTTCTTTCCTGAATACTTTATAGTTGTCTGAGTACAGATTCTTTGCCTCTTTGGTTAGATTTATAAGGATCCCAAAGAATTTTTAAGTGAGTTATATCCAGTGGTGTGCTAGTAAAGCATTTCTCCAAAACAAAAGCCCTGATTTATGGGTTTGCCAATTTCTGTGGTGTAAACTACCAGCATGGACTATTTCATCTCTCTGGAAACTGGCAGAAGCCAGCTGTAATAAACCTCTCTATACCTATTGATATTTGCCATAATGATATCTGAAATTAAGAATAATTTTTAATTTTTATTTAAATTCTAGTTAGTAATATTGGTTTCAGGAGTAGAAGTGCCCTCTTTTTTTTTTTTTAAGATTTTATTTATTTATTTGACAGACAGAAATCACAAGTAGGCAGAGAGGCAGGCAGAGAGAGAGAAGGAAGCAGGCTCCCTGCTGAGCAGAGAGCCCGATGTGGGGCTCGATCCTAGGACTCTGGGATCATGACCTGAGCCGAAGGCAGAGGCTTTAACCCACTGAGCCACCCAGGCGCCCCATAGAAGTGCCCTCCTTAATACCCATCCCCCATCTAGCCCGTCCTCTACCTATCTCCCCTCCATCAGCCCTCAAAAACTAAGATTTGAAACTTCTTATTTCATTTGAAAATAACAGTAATCGTTTATTATATGTTAATATAAGTAACATAATTTTATGAAAAAGAACTCTTCCAAAATAAGAAATTTAATGACAGGAACATCATTTTACATTGTTTACAAATAGATAACAACTGGGTTCCCACATCTGCTTTTGCATCCGTCTGTTGCGCTATCACATGTCATGCTGCCTCTGGAAAACTCCATTGTATACAGGAGAAAATGAGTAAAAAAGATATATTCCATCACAGTATTATTGTGAAACAGTTTTGATATTACAGACACCCTTAAAGGACCACAGATACCACTAGGGATGCCTAGTACTACTGCTCTATTGGAGTGAGCCCCCAAATTTTATTGATTTCATAGAATATTAATAATAGCTTGAGTAATTATTACCCACTCTTTTGATATGTTATATACATTGTAAAAGGTACACATAATGCAAAATTTAAGCTTAAGATTAAAAAGATCAATAAAAGTAGCCCAAGTATTGTCTTGCATAGCATACATCTTGTTAGACCCATTGTTGTAGAGGATGAATATGAATATAAGGCTTCTGGGTTGGGTAAGTAGAGGGTGGGCCTGTATAGTTAAATTCTGAGAAAACAACATCCATAAATTGGTGAATACATAAGTAATGTTTACAAGGTGTGGAAGGTGAAGAAGTGGAGACAAACTGCTCTGGATGCTTGGGTGAGGGACAGAAGGACAATAATTGATTTCCTTGGTCAGGCAAGGACAAGATGGAAGGAACATTTGAAACCCTTGAAAATAATGGCATAATCAAGACCCTTTAAAAAACCACCTGGGTGGCTCAGGGTTAAGCCTCTGCCTTTGGCTCAGGTCATGATCTCAGGGTCCTGGGATCAAGCCCCACCTCAGTCTCTCTGCTTTATGGGGCACCTGCTTCCCCGCCTCTCTCTCTGCCTGCCTCTCTGTCTACTTGTGATCTCTCTCTCTGTCAAATAAATAAATAACATCTTTTTTTTTTAAAGCCAATTAACAATGCAAGCATGAGTTATCTTTTATTTCTCTCACAAAAGCAAAATAAACGAAACAAAGTCCTTGGCACATACTTCGGAGATATTTTGAGGACTGTTCTCATAACAGGATCAGGCAATACAAATAGTTGATAATTGCATAAAGCTTTGTTTATTTTGAGTAGGTCAGAACAAGTCATTCTAATGGCTTTGAGTTGGCATGAACAGGCAGGACTGGCCTCTCCTCTTGCAAATTGTTACTCCTCTTTACACATGGACACATTTCTGTAAATGAGCCATTGGAGATAATTAGCTCTGACTAAATGCCCATAACTTTTATGCCCATTATGAGCTGACTTGTGTTACCTCCTTTAGTCTGTGAAGGAGCCCAGCAAAGTGAGTGGTATTATCAACATTTTGCAGAGGATAAGGCTCTGAGCAGTGGAGAAATTTATACAAGGTTGCCCAGCTCGTAAGAGGCAGAGGAGGAGCACAAATCCACAAAGAATCGTCTCTTTTACCCCAACGATATAGGATAGCCATACCAGTAATGATCCAAGACCACAGAGTAATCAAGACCTTTGCTTTTGGCTTGTAGTTTTCTAATGTAATTTCATAAGAGGTTAATTGTGCCAAGAAGAAGTGAGAAGGTATCTGGCTTGTAAATAATCTCTCCTCCCTTTTATCTTTCCACGAAAACGCCAAAAAAATCCCTCAAACTTGGATTCAAACCACATTCCTTAGAATCCTCTGAAATAGTTGGCTCAGGTTTATGTCCTCTCCCAAAGCCAATTACTCTGTTATTGTTCTGTCTTTATGAAGAGTAAAGCAATAGTAATGACTTGTTTCAGTACTCACAAGTAGGCTTTTCTCATAAATAGGATTTTTAAAAAATATATTTATTTACTTATTTACTTACTTACTTGACAGAGAGAGAGAGAGAACGCGCATGAGCACATAAGCGTGGGGAGTGGCAGAAGCTCCTGGTGCTGGGCTCAATCCCAGGGTCCTGGGATCATGACCTGAGCCGAGGGTAGATGTTCAACTGACTGAGCTACCTAGGCACCCCTCATAAATAGGAATTTTAATTTTTAGGTAAACAAAGGGCCTTTTATCAATCTCTTGCTCATCCTGGTGTCAAAAAGTGGGCAGTTCGTTTTCCTGACTGGCTTAAGCAGAAACATCTAGGAAATTTCTTGAGGGATTACTTGATACATAGGAATCATTTGTTTTGCCTGCTCTTCCTACGTCTGGTGATTTTTCACCAAGGGAGCCTAATTATTGCAGTTCAGTCTCTAAGCTGCTTTAGTACAGGAAGATTGGAACGATCCTGTTCCTTTTGTGAAAACCTGAATACACATTCGGAAAACCAAGAATCTCTTTGAGGTCCAAAACAAAGGGTTATTCTCCCAAGAACCTGGCAAAAGGACTCCTTGACATATAGTAGGCACATGTGTCAACTCCTCGAAGACAAAAATTATTAATTTTCATTCTGTGAGCTCTCAGCACCTGATCCAAGGTCTGTTGGGCATGGAGTAGGTGCCTGAGAAGCAGAGAAGGCATGAGGTGCTTGATCGAATGTCTGCAGCAATACCACAGCAAACCCGCCGAGACCAGGTCATCTGATTTGTGAAATGGGAGAGAACCTACTGTGATTTTATGATTCTTCAGTAGCTAATTTTCTGTTTCATGGCTTGTATTCTGTGATAATTGCAGATCAAAATTGGCAAACTTACTCTCCAAAGGGCCAGATAGTAAAGATTTCAGGAGTTGTGGGCCAGTCATATGTGGTCTCTGTTGCAAAGACTCCACACTCCCATTGTTGTCTGAAAGCAGATGTACACAATATGGAAATGAATGAGCATGGCTATGTTCCAGTGAAACTTTATTTATAAAAATATGCAGTAGGTTGGGATTGGCCTAAGGGCCATGGTTTGCCTGTTCCTGATTTTAGGGACTGAAAGTTAATGGATTTTTAAAAGCATATCAAAAATTACTTAGTGGGTGTTAACTGGAGTTAATGTGGTGATCATTTTGCATATATGCAAATATTGAATCATTATGTCAAATACCTGAAAGTAATATAATGTTATATATCATTTATACCTCAATTTTTAAAAAAAAAGATATTTTGTGAGTCAGATTCCTGTCTTGAAACAAAATGACCATATATAAAAGTCATTAAAAGGAGACATGGCCTCTGTAATCATTAATATAGGTCAATGGATTTGGCATGTAGGTAGAGGATAGAGAGCTAGGGGTTGCTTTCAGTGAGATCTCCCATTAATCAGCCATTAGTTTAAGACTTTGGTTTTGAAGAGTCTATATTCTTTGGCTCACTAATTTTTCTTCCCAGAGTGTATCATAAAAAGTAATTAGCAAGTATGGTAAATATTTATGTATAGATGTTTAACATATATCATTTAAAAATTTATAGGAACCATTTAAGTGTTCAATATTAGAAGAATATTATGATATATCCACATGCAAAAATATGCACATTACCAGTTTCTTTCCATATTTTGGCTGCCCGGGGCAAGAGGACAAATAGAAGCTTACTTACATAACACGTCTAAATATTTTAAAGTTTTAAATCAAGTAAGAAACTCATAGAGTATGTGTCAGTCTCTGGCTTTGACAGTGGCCTAGAAGGTCATATATTAATTTAGAAGTCTCAGATTCTTTGGAATCCCATTCTGGAATACGATGGCATGGGAAGAGCGAGCCTCTTACTCCTTCTAGCTCTGTTTCAGCCTCACCAAGAGGAGTCTTACACAGCTTTCAAGGGCACTCAATTCTCTCACACCCAAAATCCATCAACACCCTTGCATCACTTGGCCACTCCTGGGTCTGGCGTGTACAGTGCTATGCTCTTGGCCCTCAGGGAATAAGACTGGAGAAGGTCTCAGTGGGGCCATTTGCTCATGGAATTCCAGGATTCTGAGTATCTAGAGAATGTTCTAGAAGGATGACACAGACTCTGTGTGGATACATTCTCCTTTCCCTATGGACCCCCATTCTCATGGCAAGGGGTATAGCGAAATGAGGGCCTGAGCAGGGCTGCTGGAAAACCCTGGGTCCTGGGCAACCTGGTATAAGGGCTGTGCTGCCAATTATAATGTTTAATAAAAGGTTTTAATAACATGAGAAATGTTTTCATTATGATTTTATATGAAAGAGGTTTAATAGTGAATATTTGGACTAATCTTAATTATGTAGAGAAAATATATACAAAAAGAACTAGAAGAGAAAACAGAACTAGAAAGTAACATGCTGGAACATTAAATGTAATTGTCTCTGAGTGCTGAGTTGGGGGTGATTTTTTTTAAGGTATTGAATGTTCTCTCTGTTTGCTTGCCATATTTCCTATGAAGAGCATGTATTGCAGTGATAATCAAGAGAAAATGACTTACAAAACACTCCTAATATTTTGACCTACACTCTGAATAAATGCAGGAGAGTATTATGGTAATTGGTTTTCTTTATCACAGGTTTGAGGAAGTGGAAAAGCTCATTTTTCTCTCTCCTTTGACCTTTAAAATAGCATTTATTGCCTTTCTTCAGTTTGGATCTCATCCTGACTTTTTACTAGCTGTGTAACATTAGGGAGGTCTTTCACCTTCTCTAAAACTCAAGTTCCTTTTTTAGAAAATGGAAATAGTGATGGTTATATCATAAGATGTTTGTGGAGAGTCATGCTACTAGCATATGAGGAAGACGTGGGGTGCAGGAGGACACTGGTGCTGCTTTGCTATCCCTACCATCCCCCATTCTATGATGTGTGAGTAGGGATAGAGCAGAAATAGAAGCTCTCTCAGGACATTTGCAAATTAACAGGAAAGATAACACATAAATCTTGTAATGATCAGCTAGAGAAGTCTAGTAAGTACAAAGAGTGAAATAAAAGTGGTTGTGACTGGTGGTGGCGGAACCCATTGGCAGTTCACTTTTTCTGGGTCCGGTGAGAATTTCACCAATAATAATAATACTAATACTACTACTAATAATAATGTTTATACATCTGTGTTAAGGTAACTTAAACCAGATTTAAACCCAGAATTCCCTAGAGACTATGGCTGGAGTTTCCATGATCTTAGATACCTTTGTTAACTGGGTAGAAAGGCACACAAAATAGAGACATCTCTTTAAAATCCATTTGGAGCCTGAATGGAGAACGCAGTTATTAATTTTACTGTAGAGAGAGTTCCTACCTATAGTCTGCTTATTGCAGTAAACCAGGGAAACACATTTATGACAAGCAAAAAACAAATCTACCTCTTTTAGGACACCAAAACTAGGGCATGAACAATTTCTTTTTGTTCCAGTCTTTAAGTGATGGAAGAGAGGTCTGGCTCAAATTATAGAAGATTAGGAAAGGTGCAATATTATGTTTAGAACACTGTTAAGGTTACAGCTGAAATTTGTCTCCCAGATCTTTTTGTCTCTGACAAATAGCAGTGATCATTTTGATGGTGGCTGAAGAGATGAAGTATTAATGGATGGAACACCAGGCACTGAGACTCTATTCCTTCTTTGTCCACAGGCTTTTGGGCTCTTGGGACTTTCGGAGCTTGCTCTATCCCATGTTTACGGGCAGTCACAACCACCTCTTGTTATTGGGCTCTTGTGAAAGTAAGTAATGTTTCCAGAACTTGTTTTAAGTTGTTGAAAAGAGGGCACCTATGGAAATACAGCTATACTGTCATTATTCTTACCATCACTTATTATGAATGACTCTTTAAAAATTGATCTTATTACTGTTTCTTAGCAACAAGATTTAAGTTTGTTGAAATAGGCACCTTTTTTCCTAATATATTTTTAAATTCTCCCATCCCAAGTTATATAACATTTAAAAAATAATTGCAAATTCATTATACAATAATTTTGTAATAGTAAAACAAGCATCAGTTTATGGAGTGTACTTTGTGGGACCAAGGGCTATAATCCCATATTCCTACTCCAGTAAAAGGCCCCACACAGACCTGGAGGTAGTTGAGGCGTGACTTTTTATATCTGAGTATCTTTGTTTAAGGCTCTAGCTCTGCTGATCTATTTCCTCATATTAAATCATGTCTCCCAAATTAGTGTAAGAGTTAAATGAGATGATACTCGTGAAAATAACCATTTCAGAACCTAGTATGTAATAAGTACTCAACAAATGTCTAGAGAATCTAAATCTGTTTGATCAGGCAACAGTAAAAAAAGAAAGTTAAGGGTAAAACAACAGATAATATTGGACTAGTCCTTAAACTCAGATAAAAAAATCCATGGTCCATAGGGGGACTTGTGCTTTTTTTGCTTTTGTTTTCTTCCAAGATCTAGACAGCTAATAACCTTAGAAACTCTCCCTATCCTTTCTACATTCTTTTAATTGTGTGCCTCTTAAAAGCTGGTCCAGATTTTTCGACCGAACTAGCGTGACCTTGACTATAAGACACATGTGTATGGGTAAAGGCCAGTTATAATCAGTCTCCATCTTCCAACACCTAAAATTTAGAAAACTCAAAATAATGTAAATCTGATGCACATGAAACTCAGATACTGTTTTTGAGCATATTCTGTTCTCTACCTTCATGAAGAAGGAATAAATGGTAACTTAACATGCCAATACCAGAGATTTACATAAGACATACCAAAAACAATATGTGGGATGTGTCAGACTCAGAATATAGGGATGATGCTTTCAGCCTTGTAGGAGGAACCAGGGTTCTCCATCTCATATGTAAAACGTGCTTTCCAGATGCCTGTGACAGCACATTGACAGATGAATGAGTAGTCGTGGCTGTTGTCTTATAGTCCAAGCATTTCTGCATTCAGGAGTTATGTATGTTTGTTGCCAAATATGTAGTTGTCAGTTGTTACTGTGTACGATTTAATTAGACATTAAATAACCAATAAAATATAAATTTAAAAAATAGTTATTAATTATGTGAAAATTAGGTTAAACAATTTGAACAGACATGACAGAGGTGAGGTGCCAAAAACAATTCCTGTTGAGACAGGTGTGGCAAAAGTACTATGAAAGATAATTTATGGGGAGAATCATAAAGACCTTAAAGTATTCTGGACTTACATTGTTTTATAAGTGTATTTAAATCATTTCACTCTAAACAGGTAGAAACTAGAGGGGTGCCAGGGTGGCTCAGTCATTAAGTATCTACCTTCGGCTCAGGTCAAGATCCCAGGGACCTGGGATTGAGCCCCTCGTGGGGCTCCCTACCCAGCGGGAGGCCTGCTTCTCCCTCTCCCACTCCTCTTGTTTATGTACCTTCTCTTGTTGTGTCTCTCTTTCTGTCAAATAAATAAATAAATAAAATCTTTAAAAAAAAATAAACAGAAGGGAACTGGAAATTATAGATAATGCATTAAGGATGTGGTTCATCAGGGGCACCTATAAACAGTTGACTCATACCCAAAGTAAAAGCCCTTTTCTTTCATTCAAAGATTGGCAGATGAATTCACGTGTTTTGAGTTAAATATATAAATGGATCTTTCTGTGTGTGTGTGTGAGAAAGTTATTTATTATAAACTCTACCATCTACATTGAAGTATGTTGATGAATGATATTAGGAAATTATGCCTTAAGGCCAGATAATCTTATATTGTATTTTCAGAATTAACATAGAAAAATTGAGTTGTTAGATAGTTTTAGAGTTAGAATTATTTATTGGGTAAGATTTCCAGTTCTAGTCACAGACAAAAATTAGTATTTTCTTCCTTCTTTTCTTGAAAATGGCAACTAGGACAGAAAAAAATCCCAACTTGGGCAAACCTAGAGGACACCTGAAAACCCCAAACTGCGTGAAAAAGCACTGCCAAATACAATGAAGGTAAACTAGGGTATAGGTAGATGCCTAGAAAGACCCTATAGCAGCAGACCTGAAACAAGGTTGGCAGAACAGTTAATTACATGGGGCACTATTGTTGCCAAAACCAATAATTCTTTGGAACAATGAGAATGGCTATGCAAGCTGATACAAAACTTCTTTGGAGCTGGTTTGACTAAAGAAATAAAAGTAGTCAAGGCCAAATAAGGAATGCCCAAGGAAATAACATTTGTTCAAAGTATTTATGAGTGAGGCAAAATAAAGAAAAAGGATATTATTTTGAACAGGCCTTAACTACTGCTCTCTTCTGATTGAGAAGTTAAAGCTAAAATAATTCACACACACAATGTGTCAAAGAGTAAATCCCTGCTAGCTCAAAATATGGTCCTCATTTTTTTCCCACATGAATTTCTATGAACTAGAGTCCCAGAAGAACTCACCTCATTCATGAATGGATAACAAGCAAAAAGGAAACTGCATAGAATATGTACATTCTTATGACCTGAAAAAAAGAAAAAATGATAGATGGAGAACACTGACAATAAAAGAAAATGTTGCGGGGTGCTTGGGTGGCTCAGTGGGTTAAAGCCTCTGCCTTTGGCTCAAGTCATAATCCCAGGGTCCCGGGATCGAGCCCTGCATCGGGCTTTCTGCTCAGTGGGGAGTCTGCTTCCCCCCTCTCTCTGCCTGCCTCTCCGCCTACCTGTGATCTCTGTCTGTCAAATAAATAAATAAATAAAATCTTAAAAAAAAAAAGTTGCCTCAGATGAACATCTGGAAATTGTTACCAAACAACCCATACATTAAATATATATATGTATTTATTTAATATTGTAATCAGTGCTAAAAAAAAAAAAAAAAACTAGTGTTTCAGGAAATATACAAGAGTTCAGGGACTTCATAGCAAGTCAGCAGAAGGATGAATATGGTAAAACTCAGCAAAGAATCAGAGGAGAAAAATACAACTATTTTAACAACAAAAGCCTTGGCAGTAGCGCACACACACACCCACACATACACACAAAGACATTCTTTTTTTCCCCATGTTGCTTTTCTTTTCTTTTTTTTTTAAATAGATGCACATTTAAAAAATTTAAATTCAATTGATTAACATATAATGTATTATTAGTTTCAGAGGTAGAGGTCAGTGACTCATCAGTCTAATACTCACTGCTCATTATATCACATGCCCTCCTTAATGTCCATCACCCAGCTACCCCATTCCCCCCACCCCCTTCCCCTCAGTTTGTTTCCTATGATTAAAAGTCTCTTATCGTTTGTCTCCATCTCTGATTTCATCTTATTTTTCCTTCCCTTCCTCTATGATCCTCTGTTTTGTTTCTTAAATTCCACATATGAGTAAAAACATATGATATTTGTCATTCTCTGACTGACTTATTTCACTTAGCATAATACCCTCTAGTTCCATCCACATCATTGCAAATGACAAGATTTCATTCTGTTTGATTTATATATATATATACAATGGAATATATATACATACCACATCTCCTTTTTCCATTCATCTGTCAATGGACTTCTGGGCTCTTTCCATATTTTGGCTATTGTGGACATTGCCGCTATAAACATTGGGGTGCATATACTCATTCTAATCATTATGTTTCTATCCTTTGGATAAATACCTAATAGTACAACTACTGGGTCATAGGGTAGCTCTTTTTTAACTTTTTGAGGGATCTCCATGCTATATTCCAGAGTGGCTGCACTAGTTTACACTTTCACAAGCAGTGTTAGAGGGTTCTCCTTTCTCCACATCTGTTGTTCCTGAGTTGTTAATTTTAGCCATGATAGACAGATATCTTTAAATACGTAAGCTCCTAAGAGTCTTTTGTGACTATTGAACAAACTGTCACAGGGATCAACTGGAGGAGCACGTTGAATCCATTAAATTGTAGAAATAAGACTTCAAAGTATTTGGGAAAATAATAAATTTTAAAAACTGACAATGATACTTAAAAAATTCAAGGGAAATGGGGGAAAGAATGCTGTGTATAACTGAAAACACTAAAGTCCTCATCTTTTATAGCCAGTGGTCAAAAGATGTAATTTAGGGACCCCTGGGTGGCTCAGTCAGTTAAGTTTCTGCCTTCAGCTCAAATCATGATCCCAGGATCCTGGGATTGAGCTTGTGTTAGGCCCCTACTGAGCAGGGACCCT
The DNA here is from genome assembly GCF_030435805.1 of Mustela lutreola. NCBI lineage: Eukaryota > Metazoa > Chordata > Mammalia > Carnivora > Mustelidae > Mustela > Mustela lutreola. The sequence continues at coordinate 49,297,625 of NC_081300.1, read as the reverse complement.
GTTTCTTCTCCCTCTGCATCTCCCCCTCATTTGTGCTCTCTTTGTCTCTCTCTCAAATAAGCAAATAAATTTTAAAAAAAGATTTAATTTAAAGCTGGTAAAGCTGATAAATCAATAATAGATAAGTATAATTAAACCTATGAAGGTAAAAACTCAGAAAAATATTAAAATAAAATCAGGTAGAAGGGTAAATGGTGGGAAGAAAGAAGTAGACGTATACTAAACTTGTCATTATTTAGTTTGGAGTCGGTAGATAATATATAAAGAAAATAGAAGATTAAATGCAATCTATAAAGTTATAAATTAACAAACATGAAAAACAGTTTAAAATTACCAAAAGAAACATACATACATATGCACAGAAAGCAAATATAGCTCACATCATAAAAGATTATTTTTAAAAGAAAGAAGCAATAAAAACAAAACAATGTAAAATATAATTTAAGGTTAAGATTAAACATATCTATTGAATGGATAAAGAAGATGTGGTATATATACACAATGGAATACTATGCAGCCATCAAAAGAAATGAAATCTTGCCATTTGCGACGTGGATGGAACTAGAGCGTATCATGCTTAGTGAAATAAGTCAAGCAGAGAAAGACAACTACCATATGATCTCCCTGATATGAGGAAGTGGAGATGCAACATGGGGGCTTAAGGGGGTAGGAGAAGAATAAATGAAACAAGATGGGATTGGGAGGGAGACAAACTATAAGTGACTCTTAATCTCACAAAACAAACTGAGGGTTGCTGGGGGGAGGGGGGTTGGGAGAAGGGGGGGTGGGGTTATGGACATTGGGGAGGGTATGTGCTTTGGTGAGTGCTGTGAAGTGTATAAACCTGGTGATTCACAGACCTGTACCCCTGGGGGTAAAAATAAAAATAAATGTTTATAAAAAATTAAAAATTAAAAAAAAAGAGTAGGGAAAATGAGGCCTAAACTGGAAAAAATTTAAAAGAGATTAAACATATCTATCATGTAATTAATTCATTCAGGAACCATTTAAGCTCTTACTATGTGTCAGGCATTGCTCTAAGTATTGATCCATTTAATCCTCATGATAGCTATTCATTTAAGGAACTATGGTTATCCACATTTTGTGGATGAGAAAATAGAGCACAGCAAGGAATAGTGACTGCTTCCCATCTCACAAATTTTAAGTGAAGTAAATAGGATTAGCATCCAGGTAGTTAAGAACTGGGTTTTTTTTTTTTTTTTTAAGACTTTATTTATTTGACAGACAGAGATCACAAGTAGGCAGAGAGGCAGGTAGAGGGAGAGGAGGAAGCAGGCTCCCTGCAGAGCAGAGAGCCTGATGTGGGGCTCGATTTATATATGTGTGTGTATATTTATATTCAATTCTATTCCATCTTTCCTAAGAAGAACAAACAGGAAACTGCTAATAGTTGTTGTCCCTAGGGAGAGCTAGTAAATGAAAGAAGTTACTTTTCATTATATATACAGGCATAATTTGTTTCATGACGCTTCACTCTATTGCTCTTCACAGATACTGCATTTTTAAAAATTTTTATTTATTTATTTTTTTTACAAATTGAAGTTTTCTGGCAACAATGCTTTTTTTTTTTTTTTTTTAAAGATTTATTTATTTGACAGAGAGAAATCACAAGTAGACAGAGAGGCAGCCAGAGAGAGAGAGAGAGGGAAGCAGGCTCCCTGCTGAGCAGAGAGCCCGATGCGGGACTCGATCCCAGGACCCTGAGATCATGACCTGAGCCGAAGGCAGCGGCTTAATCCACTGAGCCACCCAGGCGCCCCTGGCAACAATGCTTTGAGCCTTTGAGCAAGTCTGCTATTTTTCCAGCAGCATTTGCTCACCTTATGTCTCTGTCATATTTTGGTACCTCTTGAATATTTAAAAATTTTTCATTATTATTGTATTTGTTGTGGTATGATTTGTGTAATGAGTAATCTTTGATGTTACTATTGCAATTATTTGGAGGTACGATGAACTGTACCTATATAAAACAATGAACTTAATTGATCAATGTTGTGTGTGATCCGACAGCTCCACTGACCTGTTGTTTTCCCCATCTCTCTCCCTCTCCCTGGGCCTCACTATTCCCTGAGACACAATGACATTGAAATTAGGCCAATGAATAGTTACTCTACAGTGGTGTCTAATTGTTGAAGTGAAAGGAAGAGCCATGTGTCTCTCATTTTAAATCAAAAGCTGGAAATGAATAATGAGGAAGGCTTGTTGAAAGCCAAGATAAGCTAAAACCTAGGCCTTTTGTGCCAAAGCCAAGTCGTGAATGCAAAGGAAAAGTTCTTTTTTTTTTCTTTTCTTTTCTTTTTCTTTTCTTTTTTTTTTTTTTTTGAGAGAGAGAGAGAGAGAACTGAAGTGGGAGGAACAGGGCGGAGGGGAGGGTGGAGAGAGAATCTTAAGCAGGCTCCTTGCCAAGAATGGAGCCTGAGGTGGGGCTTGATCTCAAGACTCAGATCATGACCTGAGCGGAAATCAGGAGTCTGACACTTAACTTACTGAGCCACCCAGGCACCCTGTAAAGGAAATATTTTTGAAGGAAATGAAAAATGTTACTCCAGTAATGCACAGTGATAAGAAAGTGAAATACCTTTATTGCTGAGATGGAGAAAGTTTGAGTGGTTAGAAAATCAAACAAGCCACAACATTTCCTTAAGCCAAAGCATAATCCAGAGCAAGGCCCTGACTCTCTTCAATTCTGTGAAGCTGAGAAAGGTGAGGCAGCTGCAGAAGAAAAGTCTGAAGCTGGCAGAGTGTGGATCATGAGGTTTAAGGAAAGAAGTTGCCCCTGTGACATCAACACGTACAAGGTGAAACAGCAAAGTGATGATGGAGAAGCCACAGCAAGTGACCCAGAAGCTCTAGCTAAGATCATTATTGAAGGCATCTACACGGAACAGATTTTTCAATGTTGGTGAAACAGCCTTTTATTGGAAAAAGATGTCATCTTGCCCTTTCATGGTTATAGAGGAGAAGTCAATGCCTGACTTTAAAGCTTCAAAGGACAGGCTGGCTCTCTTGTTAGGGGCTACTGCAGCTGGGGACTTTAAGTTGAAGCCAGTGCTCCTTTGCCATTCTGACAATCCTAGGGCCCTGAAGAACTAAGCTAAATCTCCTCTGCCTGTGTTCTAGAAATGAACAACAAAGCCTGGATGACAGCACATCTGCTTATAACATGGTTTACTGGGTATTTTAAGGTCACTGTTTAGACTTACTGCTTAGAGGAAAAGATTCCTTTCAAAATATTACTGCTCACTGACAATGCTCCTGGTCACCCAAGAGCTCTGGTGGAGATGTTCGAGATGAATGTTGTTTTCCTGTCTGCAAACACAACATCCATTCTGCAGCCCCTGGATCAAGGAGTAATTTTGACTTCAATCTTATTATTGGAGGAATACATTTCCTAAGGCTATAGCTGTCCTAGATAGATGGTGATTCCTCTGATGGATCTGGGCAAAGTCAGTGGAAAACATTCTGGAAAGGATTCACCATTCAAGATGTCATTAAGAATATTCACGATTCATGAGAAGAAGCCAAAATATCAACATTACCAGGAGTTAGGAAGAAATTCATTCCAACCCTCATGCATAACTTTGAGGGGTTCCAGACTTCAGTGGAGGAAGTCACAGCAAGGGTGATGGAAACAGCAAGAGAACTAACTTTAGAAGTGGAGCCTGAAGATGAAGATTGCTACAAGCTCATGATCAAACTTTAATGGATGAGAAGTTGCTTCTTATGGATGAGCACAGAAAGTGGTTTCTTGAGAAGAAATCTACTCCTGGTGAAGATGCTGTGGTTATTGTTGAAATGATAACAAAGGATTTAGAATATTATATGAACTTAGTTGGGAAAACAGCGGCAGAGTTTGAGAGGATTAACTCTAACTTTGAAAGAAGTTCTACTGTGTGTAAAATGCTATCAAACAGTATCACATGCCACAGAGCAATTACTCATAAAGGGAAGAGTCATTCAGTGCAGCAAACTTCATTGTTGTCTTGTGTTAAGAAATTGCCACAGCCACCCAGCCTTCAACAACCAACAGCCTGATAAGTCAGCATCCATCAACATCAAGACAAGACCCTCCACCAGCAAAAAGATTATGATTTGCTAAAAGCTCAGATGATGTTTAGAATTTTTTTAGTAATAAAGTATTTTTTAAAATATTTTATTTATTTGACAGAGAGAAATCACAACCAGGCAGAGAGGCAGGCAGAGAGAAAAGGAAGCAGGCTCCCTGCTGAGCAGAGAGCCTGATGCGGGGCTCAATCCCAGGACCCTGGGACCATGACCTGAGCCGAATGCAGAGGCTTCAACCCACTGAGCCACCCAGGCGCCCCAGTAATAAAATATTTTTAAATTAAGGTGGTACATTGTTTTTTAGACACTATGCTGTTGTACACTTCATAGACGACAGTGTAGTGTAAACATAATTTTTGTATGTACTGGGAGACCAAAAAATTCACTTGACTTGCTTTTTGTGATATTTGTTTTATTGTGGTGGTCTGGAACTAAACCTATAATATTTTTGAGTATGCCTATATGTTGCTGTGGGTGCACACTGTCTACTAAAATATTAATTTTTTAATTGTAAGAGAAATGTATATATAATCCACATCCTTGGGAAAGAAAGAGTTCCTGAATTTTCCAGAGATTAATTTAATGTACAGAACTTTTTAGTTGTAAGGGACTTCTAGAGTTTGTTCTCTGAAATGCTTAGATTTTTAAAAGCAACAATTTTATAGAAAGTTTTCAAAAGGTTACTATAGTTTATTGATTGCTTAGTAAGTATAACTTTATCCTGATTATTTTGGTTATATTCTATGTCTTAATTTTGGGCCAAGCTACAGACTAGAACTATGTACTCCTAAACTAAATGGCTCCAGATTGCTGAATATTTTAAGTTCTCTTGTCTCCTCTTTGAAGTTATTTTTCTGTCTTCACTGTGAAGTGTCAAATTTAAATTTTCACTTCCTTTTTTTATTGTCATCGTCCTTATGCCTGGCATCTCACTACTTTCAATTTGTCAAAGCTAGGAATCCCATATCCAGACTCCTTCAAACTGTGTCAAATGAAAGGAAATAAGTTGGGTAAGTGCCAGATGGCTCCCCTTGAGTGAAGTGCAAATACATTTAGAATGTGAACTTTGTGCTGTCTGTTGGGTCTGTTTGTATACTTATCTGCTTACTTTTAGACAGTGGACTGTGTTTACAGTAGTTGAGAATTCTGAGTCAGTGACCCCTAGAAAGAGAAGTTGTTACTGTACTTGAATTGTTGGAAAATTTGGGCATATATACTTATGCTTCTTACCAATACATTTTTTTAAGATTGTATTTATTTATTAGATTGTTCACATAAGCCGGGTGGGGGGAGGGGCAGAGGGAGGAGAAGCAGACCCCCCACTGAGTAGGGATCTGAACTCAGGGCTCTATCCCAGGACCCTGAGATCACGACCTGAACCAAAGGCCCAGGTGCCCCTTATCAATACCTTTTTAATGAAGTAACTGAACATGAGCACATAAATAACAAATTCATTTTTACTGAACCTAACTGAAAAGCCCTGTAATATCCTATCATTTTGGTTTATAGTAAAACCTGCCTACGAATTTAGTTTGTAGGCGGTTGAATGCAGATATATCTCTTTCTTCAGTATCCTGTGGCTCCTAGGGGAAAGTTCTGTCTTGATTAAATATGAAAGGAATTGGGGCGCCTGGGTGGCTCAGTGGGTTAAGCCTCTGCCTTCAGCTCAGGTCATGATCTCAGGGTCCTGGGATCGAGCCCCACATCAGGCTCTGCACAGCAAGGAGCCTGCTTCCCCCTCTCTCTGACTGCCTCTCTGCCTACTTATGATCCCTGTCTGTTGAATAAACAAAAATCTTTAAAAAAAATATGAAAGGAATTATTCATATGATAAAATAACAGGTAACTTGAAATTTTATACAACTGGCAAGTTGTGTCTCTCTAAAAATCAACCAGAAAATAGTTTCTCATTTTAACCCTTATAATCGAAAATGTGTGTAAGGGGAATTACTCTACTTTTCTGCTCTAGGAAACCATTTCTGGCATAAGTTAATCTAGGGCTGAGGTGGTGACATGTGCTGTCAGGGACCTGGGCCCCTTCTGTTGTTTGTTCCTCTGTGGATAGCTTTCATTCCTTACGATGCTTTATGGTCCAAGAGAGCTGACTGTTTGAGCTCCAACAACCTTGTTCACAATTCTAATTTTATATTCTTTTTATAAAAGTGAAACAGACTCTTAACTGTGAGAACAAACTGATGGTTACCAGATGGGAGGTGTTGGGGGTGGAATTAGTGAAACAGGGGATGGGGATTAAAGGACACTCATCCCGATGAGCACCGAGTGATGTACAGAATTGTTGAATCACTATATTGTACACCTGAAACCAATAAGATACTATATGTTAACTACACTGGCATTAAAATTAAAAATGTAAAAAAATTAAAATTAAATTAAAAACGTTGATTTTTTTTTTTAAGATTTTATTTATTTATTTGACAGAGAGAGAGATCATAAGTAGGCAGAGAGGCAGGCAGAGAGAGAGGAGGAAGCAGGCTCCCTGCTGAGCAGAGAGCCCGATGCGGGACTCGATCCCAGGACCCTGAGATCATGACCCGAGCCGAAGGCAGCGGCTTAACCCACTGAGCCACCCAGGCGCCCAAAATGTTGATATTTTTTTAAAACCATGAATGTGCTGCATAATCATTAAAATGTCATATTAATTTTGTTTACAGTTCTAACACTGTAGTTAATCATGAATACAAATCATCTTTTAATCCGATATCATAGATGCCCTAAAAACAATCATAGGAGGATAAGATGGCTACTACTTTCTAAAAAAAAATTTGTGTTCTCTTTGATCCGGACCTCAAATATATGAAACTGGTCATTAAACAAGTTCTTCCCATTGAGAAACGTTGCTAGCAGTAAAATCGAGGTATTAACCAGCCTGTTGTTTCTTCCTCTTTCTCTAAATGTGTTGTTGTTTCCCATTTGGCACATGTAGCCTTTTGGCAGATGTCTGCGCTTCTTTTTTTCCTTTTTTCACCTTGCTGTCTCATACTTAAAGACCAGTCTAGCCACAAAATCCGTTGAGCCATTCAGCTATGGAGTAAATCACGAAACTTTGCATTTCTGGGACAATTGTTAAAAATTAGAATTTGTGGTGGATACCATAGGATTTCCTTGATAAGGAAGCAGAAATAAAAGAACACCTTATTAAAAACACATTGAAAAATATTATTTTTCTAAGGTTTCAATCTATTCTTAAATTTCCTCCCGGGGGGCCCAGGTGTTAGTGACAAAGGGTAAGCAAAAGGCTTTCAGGCTCGAGATTCTACAAATTCAAACACACAGACACAAGGGCAACTCTTCTTTTACTACCCCCATCCAAATTAATGGCATGATTAGTGCTCCAACCAGAAGTGTTCCAACTAGAAACTTCCCCCTTACCTAAGGCTTTTCCACCCCTCTTCTCATCCCATGTCCTAGTGGGTCACTAAACCCTGCCAGCTCAGGAACCTGCCCAAGTTGAATAAATGATATCCATCTCAACTGCCCCTGTTCCTCATTGTCTCTCGCCAGACCATTTTATTTTTTATTTTTTTAAGATTTTATTTATTTATTTGACAGACAGAGATCACAAGTAGGCAGAGAGAACCACAGAGTGAGAAGAAGGGAAGCACGCTCCCTGCTGAGCAGAGAGCCTGATGCCAGATCCAGAGACCCTGAGATCATGACCTGAGCCGAAGGCAGAGGCTTTAACCCACTGAGCCACCCAGGTGCCTCAATTGCCAGACCATTTTAATCAATCCCTTCCTTTGGGATTTGACTCTTGACTCTTTGACTCTTCTTCCTGTTCCTATTCCAGTGTCTTCCATTTGGTCCCATGAATTATCTTTTTGAAAAAATATGACTCCCCTTTATCTGTTAAAAAAATGTTAAAGCCTCATTGCCTTTCTTTCTTTCTTTCTTTCTTTTTTTAAAAAAGATTTTATTTATTTATTTGACAGAGAGAGATCACAAGTAATCGGAGAGGCAGGCAGAGAGAGGGGGGAAGCAGGCTCCCTGCTGAACAGAGAGCCCGATTCGGGGCTCGATCCCAGGACCCTGATATTATAACCTGAGCCAAAGGCAGAGGCTTAACTCTCTGAGCCTCCCAGGTGCTCCCTCATTGACTTTCTTAATGTCACTTCATTCTTTAACCGAACTTCCTGTCATTCTGCCTTCATGCATTCTAGGACTCAGACACACACACAAAGTGACACCTACTTCTTTTGGCCTCACTGTTTTCTTTTTTTTTTTTTTTTTTTCATTTATTTTTTTATTTAATTTCTTTATTTTTTTTAGATTTTATTTATTTATTTGACAGAGAGAGAGCACAAGCAAGGGGTTGGGCAGAAGGAGAGGGAGAGAAGCAGGCTCCCCACTGAGTAGGGAGTCTGGTGTGGAACTTGATCCTAGAACCCTGGGGATCATGACCTGAATCCAAGGCAGTTGCTTAACCAACTGAGCCACCCAGGTACCCTGGCCCCACTGTTCTCTTTTTTGTGGAATGTCTTCAACTGCATCTTTTCTCTGTCATGCAAGCTCCTGCTCATCTTTGCTCTCTATTACACCATGTATATTTTCTGTTATACCATGTGTGTTCTCTGTTGCACCATGTATGTTCTCTGTTACATCATTTGTGTTCTGTTACACTGTGCATGTTCTCTGTTGCATACCTCTATCTGCCTCCGCTACACTCAGGGAAGACATTGCTAACTGATGGTGATACTTTCCCACCAAGCCTGGACACAGCCTCCACATTCTTGACTAGAGCCATTTCTACAAGGGGCTGCTACCACTGAATCAGAATTGATCCAAATTCAGCCTAACTTGAGGCCATTTGCACCATGTATGCTCTCTGTTATGCTGTGTATGTTCTTGGTTGCATGTGTGTGTTCTCTATTACACCATGTATGTTCCCTGTTGTACTATGTGTGCTCTGTATTACATCACATATGTTTGCTATTACACTGTGTATGTTCTCTGTTGCACTATATTCTCTATACACCATGTATGTTCTCTGTTATACCAGATGTGCTCTCTGTTATGTCATG